>NC_089499.1:7347155-7653534 GCF_036850765.1 Saccopteryx bilineata
AGAGACAGAGAGTCAGAGAAAAGGATAGACAGGGACAGACAGGAACGGAGAGATGAGAAGCATCAGTCATTAGTTTTTCATTGGACACCTTAGTTGTTCATTGATTGCTTTCTCATATGTGCCTTGACCGCGGGCCTTCAGCAGACCGAGTAACCCCTTGCTGGAGCCAGCAACCTTGGGTCCAAAGCTGGTGAGCTTTTGCTCAAACCGGATGAGCCTGTGCTCAAGCTGGCGACCTCGGGGTCTCAAACCTAGGTCCTTCCGCATCCCAGTCCCACGCTCTATCCACTGTGCCACCACCTGATCAGGCTCTCTCTCTTTTTTTTGACAGAGACAGAGTCCGAGAGAAGGATAGATAGGGACAGACAGAGAGGAAGGGAGAGAGATGAGAAGCATTAATTCTTTGTTGTGGCACCTTTGTTGTTGATTGATTGCTCAAGCCAGTGATCTTGGGCTCAAGCCAGCTACCTTGGGCTTCAAGCCAGCAACCTTGGGGTCATGCCTATGATCCCACACTCAAACTGGTGAGCCAGCACTCAAGCCTGCGACCTTGGGGTTTTAAACCTGGATCCTCTGCATCCCAGTCCAATGCTCTATTCACTGCGCTATTGCCTGGTCAGGCATATTTATTCATTTTTTAGAGAGAGAGGAGAGAGAGAGAAGGGGGTAGGAGTAGGAAGCATCAATTCCCATATGTGCCTTGACCAGGCAAGCCTGGGGTTTTGAACTGCGCTACCATAGGTTAGGCAGTTTATATTTGTCTTACGCTTAGTTCTCCTCCAGGCCATTTTCTTTAGAACTGCTATTTACCCAAGTCTTTGTGTTTGGTTGGTTGGCTTTCTTTCTTTTTGTTTTGTTTTTTTTGTTTTTTTTTTTACAGAGGCAGAGATAGACAGGGACAGACAGGAACGGAGAGAGATGAGAAGCATCAATCATCAGTTTCTCGTTGCGCATTGCGACTTCTTAGTTGTTCATTGATTGCTTTCTCACATGTGCCTTGACCGCGGGCCTTCAGCAGACCGAGTAACCCCCTGCTGGAGCCAGCGACCTTGGGTCTAAGCTGGTGAGCTCTTTGCTCAAGCCAGATGAGCCTGCGCTCAAGCTGGCGACCTCGGGGTCTCGAACCTGGGTCCTTCCACATCCCAGTCCGACGCTCTATCCACTGCGCCACCACCTGGTCAGGCGGCTTTCTTTCTTTTTTTAAAAGTTTATTTATTGATTTTAGAGAGAGAGGAAGGGAGATATAGACAGAAACTTCAGTCCGTTTCTGTATGTGCCCTGACTAGGGATTGAACTGGCAACCTTTGCTTATTGAGACAGTGCTCTAAGCAACCAAGCTATCTGACCATAGCAGCTTTCTTTCTTTTTTCTTTTTATTTGTTTGTTGGCTTTCTGAACCTGTGTGGCTGACTTAAAAAAATTTAATTCTCTAGACCTGTGGTGGTGCAATGAGTGGATAAAGTGTTGACCTGGAATGCTGAGGTCGATGGTTCAAATTCCTGGGCTTGCCTCATGAAGGGATATACAGAAAGCAGCTACTACGAGTTGATGCTTCTCACTTCTCCCATCTCTTTCTCTCTCTCCCTTTTCTCTCAAAACCAATAGATAAAAAATAAAAATTATAAATAATAAAAAAATAAAAAATTTTAATTTTATTTTTAAGTTCAAGAAAATTTTTAGGCCCTGGCTGGGTGGTTCAGTGGTGGAGCATCGGCCTGGCGTGTGGATGTCCTGGGTTTGATTCCTGGTCAGAGCACACAGGAGAAGCATCCATCTACTTCTCCACCCCTTCCTCTCTTGCTTCTCTCTCTCCCTTCTCCTCCTGCAGCCATGGCTCATTGGGAGCAAGTTGGCCCAGGGCGCTGAGTATGGTTCCATGGCCACTAAGAAGAGCTCAGTTGCTAAGCAACAGAGAAACACCCCAGATGGGCAGAACATTTCCCCTAGTGGGCTTATGGGTAGATCCTGGTATGGGCACATGTTGGAGTCATCTCTCTGCTTCTCCTCCTCTCACTGAACAAAATAAAATTGTTTTTTTAATTTATTGATTTTTAGAGAAAGAGGATAGAGAGTGAAGAACATCAACTTGTAGTTGCCTCACCTTAGTTGTTCATTGATTGCTTCTTGTATGTACCTTGACTGGGTGAGCCCAAGGCTTTTTTATTTTTGTTACTTTTTTTGTATTTTTCCAAAGTGAGAAGTGTGTGGGGGGGTGGCAGACAGACAGACTCCCACATGTACCTGACCGAGATCCACCCAGCATGCCCACCAGGGGGGCGATGCTCTGCCTATCTGGGGCATTGCTCTGCTGCAACCAGAGTTATTCTAGCACCTGAGGCAGAGGCCATGGAGTCATCCTCAGCGCCCAGGCCAACTTTGCTCCAGTGGAGCCTTGGCTGCTGGAGGGGAAGAGAGAGATAGAGAGAAAGGAGAGGGGGAAGGGTGGAGAAGCAGATGGGTGCTTCTCCTGTGTGCCCTGGCGGGAATTGAACCTCAGGACTTCCACGTGCTGGGCCAACGCTCTACAGCTGAGCCAACTGGCTAAGGTCAAGCCTTAGGTTTTGAACCAGTGACCTCACCATTGAAATTTGACACTTAATCCACCGTATCACCACAGGCCAGGCAGTTATTGATTACTGATTGAAGTTAGGGTATAGGATTCTTTATTATGACCAAGTGTAATAATTCACACATAAAATAGTTATAACTTTTTATTTTTTTATTTATTTTTATTTTTTGTATTTTTCTGAAGTTGGAAACGGGGAGGCAGTCAGACAGACTCCCGCATGTGCCCAACTGGAATCCACCCGGCATGCCCACCAGGCCGCGATGCTCTGCCCATCTGGTGCGTCTCTCTGTTGCGACCAGAGCCATTCATTCTAGCGCCTGAGGCAGAGGCCATGGAGCCACCCTTAGCACCCGGGGCCAACTCTGCTCCAATGGAGCCTTGGCTGCAGGAGGGGAAGAGAGAGACAGAGAAGAAGGAGAAGGGGAGGGGTGGAGAAGCAGATGGGTGCTTCTCCTGTGTGCCCTGGCCGGGAATCAAACCCAGGACTCCTGCACGCCAGGCCGACGCTCTACCACTGAGCCAATCAGCCAGGGCCTAAAATAGTTATAACTTTTATCTTATTATTCTCCAACCCCAAATGTTGAGATTGCTATGGAAAATTTATAGCTTTTAGAGAAGATGTATATTCTAAAGGAAAAATGGAAATATTTAGGGGAGATTGGGGATAGGTGGTGAGTGGGAGTAGAGAAGAGACTTTTTAGAAAACGGTTGCTTTTTGCTATGGTTCCTCTCTGAGCTCTATTTTTTTTGTTAAACTTTGAAATCCTCGCTCACATTCATTTGGATTAATCCATTTTCTCTTTTAGAAATAGAAGGACACTTTGAGGATTCAAGAGAGCTCAGTCAGTTTCTTATAGGTAGAACATATCTTTATTGAAATAATTTTTGAGGACTAAGTATTTTTTTGGTTAAAGTAAAGTGATTTGCTAGGTAGGTGATTTCTGAGTTTAGACAGGACTGGGGAGAGAAGGAAGTAGGGAATAAGACAGATATACAGACATATAATATCAGCTCAGATGTTACCTTTAGAAAGGCTTTTTTTTTCTTCTTTTTTTTTTTTTTAGAGAGAGGCAGGGAGATAGGAACATTGAGCTGTATGTGTCCTTACCGGAGATCAAACCAATCTCTGTGCTCAGTGCTCTAACCATCTGAGCTATCTGGATAGGGCTTAATTTATTATTATTATTATTATTATTATTATTATTATTTTTGTGGCAGAGACAGAGTCAGAGAGAGGGACAGATAGGGACAGACAGACAGGAAGGGAGAGAGATGAGAAACATCAGTTCTTTGTTGCGGCTCCTTAGTTGTTCATTGATTGATTTCTCATTTGTGCCTTGACCGTGGGGCTACAGCAGACCAAGTGACTCCTTGCTCGAGCCAGCGACCTTGGGCTCAATCTGGTGAGCCTTGCTCAAAGCAGATGAGCCCGTGCTCAAGGTGGCGACCTCGGGGTCTGGGACCTGGGTCCTCCACATCCCAGTCCTTCACTCTATCCACTGCGCCACTGCCTGGTCAGGCTAATTAATTAATTTTTTAGAGAGATTGAGAGAGAGGGAAGGGGGAAGCGAAGCATTCACTTGCTGTTCTATGTAGTTGTGCATTTATTTCATTGGTTGCTTCCTGTATGTGCCCTGACTTGGAATTGAACCTGCAACCTTGTTGTTTTGGGACGATGCTCTAACCAACTGAGCTAACTGACCAGGGCTAGATAAGCTTTCTGACCACTTTCTACTTTAGTGTGGGTTAAGTAGAACTCTTTGGTGTTTTCACCAATATTTATCTTTTGGGCATATATTATTCCATATTTTAAAAAAAATTAAGATATAATTCACATACTGTAGAACTCACCATTTTAAAGTAAATAAGTCATTGTGGTTTTTGGTAGATTCATAGTGTTTTGCAACCATCACCACTGTCTAATTCCAGAACATTGTCATCATCCCCAAAAGAAATCCCAAACCCATTATCATTCACTTCCTGTTCCCCCAGCTCCTGGCAACAATCACTAATCAGCTTTCTGTTTATGGATTTGCCTTTTTCTGAACACTTTATTTAAATAGAATCATACAATATATGGCCTTTTGTATCTGGTGCTTTTTTTTTTGTGAGAGAGAGAGGGAGAGAGAAGGAGAGAGACACAGGAAGGGAGAGAGATGAGAAGGATCAACTCGTAGTTGTGTCATTCTAGTTCATTCATTGCTTCTCATATGTGCCTTGATTAGAGGGGGGCTCAAGCTGAGCCAGTGACCCCTTGGTCAAGCCTGTGACTTTGGGTTCATGTCGATGGCCCTGTTCTCAAGCTGGCAACTCTGCGCTTAAGCTGATGAGCATGCACTCAAGCCGAACCTGGGCCTCAGCATCCCAGATCAGTGTTCTATCCACTGCGCCACCACCAGTCTGGCTTTGTTTTTATTGCTGAATTAGAAGAAGAGTGTTTTTATGTATTTTAGATAGAAATCCCTATGAGATACATGAGTTGCAAATATTTTCTCCATTCTGTGAGTTGTCTTATATTTTCACTTTTTAAAAAAAAAATTAATTTATATTTATTTATTTATTTATTACAGAGACAGAGAGTGAGTCAGAGAGCGGGATAGACAGGGACAGACAGACAGGAGTGGAGAGAGATGAGAAGCATCAATCATTAGTTTTTCATTGCGCGTTGCAACACCTTAGTTGTTCATTGATTGTTTTCTCATACATACCTTGACCGCTGGCCTTCAGCAGACTGAGTAAACCCTTGTTGGAGCCAGCAACCTTGGGTTCAAGGTGGTGGGCTTTTGCTCAAACCGGATGAGCCCGCGCTCAAGCTGGCGACCTTGGGGTTCGAACCTGGGTCATCTGCATCCCAGTCCGATGCTCTATCCACTGCACCACTGCCTGGTCAGGCTATTTTCACTTTCTTGGTAGTATAGTTTGGAAGCACAAATGTTTCTAATTTTTTAAAAAAATTTTTATTTTAATTTAATTTAATTTTTTATTTTTATTTATTCATTTTAGAGAGGAGACAGAGAGAGACAGAGAGGAGAGAGAGACAGGGGGGAGGAGCTGGAAGCATCAACTCCCATATGTGCCTTGACCAGGCCAGCCCAGGGTTTCGAACTGGCGACCTCAGCATTTCCAGGTCAACACTTTATCCACTGTGCCACCACAGATCAGGCGCAAATGTTTCTAATTTTGATGAAGTCCAGTCTATGTTTTAAAAAAAAATTTTTTTTATTGGTTGTAGAGAGAGAGGAACATGAACCTGTTCCTGCATGTGTCCTGACTAGGGATCAAACTGGCAGCCTCTATACTTTGGAATGGTGCTGTAACCAACCAAGCTGTCCAGCCAGGGCAGTAAATAAAATCTTTTTTTTTTTTTTTTTAAATACTTTATTGATTTTACAGAGACAGGAGAGAAAGGGGAGCATGGAATGGGAAGTAACAACTCATAGTTGTTTCAGGCTAGTTGTTCATTGCTTGCTTGCGGTATGTGCCTTGACCAGGGAAGCCCGGGGTTTCGAACCGGCAACCTTGGCATTCGAGGCTGAAGGTTTATCCACTGCGCCACCACAGGCCAGGCTAAAATCTTTTTAAAAAATAGGAACCTTAATGTGATTTTATGTATTATTCATTTATGAAAATGTGTTCTGTCCTTATTCACAAAATAGTTTTTTATGAATCCTAGGTATACTTATAATGTGTTTGGCTATGGTGGTTGTTAATTTCATGTTCACATTTTTTTTCTTTTAAAAACATTTTTTCCCCCAAATTTTTATTTATTTAATTTTATTTTTTTAAATTTTTTTAGAGACAGAAAGAGTCAGAGAGAGGGATAGACAGGGACAGACAGACAGGAACGAAGAGATGAGAAGCATCAATCATTAGTTTTTCGTTGCACATTGCAACCCCTGAGTTGTTCATTGATTGCTTTCTCATATGTGCCTTGACCGCAGGCCTTCAGCAGACCGAGTAACCCCTTGCTTGAGCCAGCGACCTTGGGCTCAAGCTAGTGGGCTTTTGCTCAAACCAGATGAGCCCGCGCTCAAGCTGGCGACCTCGGGGTCTTGAACCTGGGGCTTCTGCATCTCAGTTTGATGCTCTATCCACTGCGCCACCGCCTGGTCAGGCTAAAAACGTTTTTATTGATTTGAGAGAAAAAGAGAGAGAGAAAGAGTGAGAGAGAATCATCAATTTGTTGTTCTACTTACTTATGCATTTGTTGGTTGATACTTGTATGTGCCCTGACTGGGGAGTGAACCTGCAACCTTGGTGTATTGCGGTGATGCTGGGACCAACTGAGCTACCTGGCCAGGGCCTATTCACATTTTTTTTCTCTTGGGTAAACCAAAGCTCATTTTCTTTTCCCTCTTGTTTACTAAATCATAGCTGTCAAAGGTAGGATCTGAACTGTTCTTTTTCATTATTGTCTACTTTTCATTACCAGACATGACATGAAGAAATGCTTTTTTTTTTTGGGGTGTGTGTGTGTGTGTGTGTGTGTGTG
Organism: Saccopteryx bilineata; assembly: GCF_036850765.1. NCBI lineage: Eukaryota > Metazoa > Chordata > Mammalia > Chiroptera > Emballonuridae > Saccopteryx > Saccopteryx bilineata. The sequence goes on from NC_089499.1 coordinate 7,354,217, forward strand.
TGTGTGAGACAGAGACAGAGAGGAACAGATAGGAACAGATAGACAGGAAGGGAGAGAGATGAGAAACATCAATTCTTCATTGTGGCTCCTTAGTTGTTCATTGATTTCTCATATGTGCTTTGACCAGGGGGCCACAGCAGACCGAGTGATCCCTTGCTTGAGCCAGGGACCTTGGGCTCAAGCTGGTGAGAGCTGGTGAACCTTGCTCAAAACAGATGAGCCCGCACACAAGCTGGCGACCTCGGGGTCTCTAACCTGTGTCCTCCGTATCCCAGTCTGACGCTCTATCCACTGCGCCACTGCCTGGTCAGGCAAAGAAATGTTTTTTTTTTTTTTTAAATTATTTTTTATTTATTCATTTTAGAGAGAGACAGAGAAAGAGAGAAGGGCGGAAGAGCAGGAAGCATCAACTCCCATATGTGCCTTGACCGGGCAAGCCCAGGGTTTTGAACTGGCAACCTTATGGTTCCAGGTTGATGCTTTATCCACTGCGCCACCACAGGTCAGGAAAGAAATGTTTTTAAAAAGCATCCTATTCTTCAAAAAGAGGAAGAGTAGAGAATTTAAAGTTCTCTTTTAATCAGATCATATTGAAGGCCCTGGCCATTTGGCTCAGTGGTAGAGCGTCAGCCTGGCATGCAGAAGTCCCGGGTTCGATTCCTGGCCAGGGCACACAGGAGAAGCTCCCATCTGCTTCTCCACCCCTCCCCCTCTCCTTCCTCTTTGTCTCTCTCTTCCCCTTCCGCAGCCGAGGCTCCATTGGAGCAAAGATGGCCTGGGCGCTGGGGATGGCTCCTTGGCCTCTGCCCCAGGTACTAGAATGGCTCTGGTCACAACAGAGCGACGCCCCGGAGGGGCAGAGCATCGTCCCCTGGTGGGCAGAGCATCGCCTCCTGGTGGGCAGAGCGTCGCCCCCTGGTTGGCAAGCCGGGTGGATCCCGGTCGGGCGCATGCCGGAGTCTGTCTGACTGTCTCTCCCCGTTTCCAGCTTCGGAAAAATACAAAAGAAAAAAAGTAATCATATATTGAGATGATTTTTTTTTTTTTTTGACAAGAGACAGAGAGTCAGAGAGAGGGACAGATAGGGACAGACAGACAGGAAGGGAGAGATGAGAAGCATCAATTCTTCGTTGCAGCTCCTTGGTTGTTCATTGATTGCTTTCTCATATGTGCTTTGACCAGGGGGCTACTGCAGAGCGAGTGACTCCTTGCTCAAGCCAGCCATCTTGGGCTCAAGCCAGCGACCATGGGGTCATGTCTGTGATCCCACACTCAAGCTGGCAATGCCTTGCTTAAGCTGGTGAGCTCACGCTCAAGCCAGTGACCTCAGGGTTTTGAATCTGGGTCCTCCGTGTCCCAATCTCATGCTCTATCCACTGTGCCACCGCCTGGTCAGGTTATTTCTCTTTTTTATAACAATTTTTATTTATTAATTTTTAGGGAGAGAGAGAGAAACATCAGTTTGTTGTTTCACTTAATTATATATTTATTGTTTGATTCTTGTATGTGCCCTGACTGGGGATGGATCGTGCAACCTTGGTGTATCAAGACGATGCTTTAACACAGTGGTAGTCAACCTGGTCCCACTGCCCACTAGTGGGCATTCCAGCTTTTATGGTGGACGGTAGCGGAGCAACCAAAGTATAAATAAAAAGATAGATTTAACTATAGTAAGTTGTTTTATAAAGATTTATTCTGCCAAACTTAGCGAAAATCCGACAAAGTACTTGGTAAGTAATTATGCTTTAACTTGCTGTAACTCTGCTTTATAAATTTTATTAAGTAAAGTTACTTCCCTACTTTATTTTTTATTTTTTTTAAAGATTTTATTTATTCATTATAGAGAGGAGAAAGAAAGAGAGAGAAGGGGGAGGAGCAGGAAGCATCAACTCCCATATGTGCCTTGACCAGGCAAGCCTAGGGTTTTGAACCGGCAACCTCAGCGTTTCCAGGTTGACGCTTTATCCACTGTGCCACCATCGGTCAGACCTGCTTCCCTACTTTATAAATCACCATTATTGTGGAACTGGTGGGCATTTAGAAAATTTTACTACTAACATAGAATCAAAAGTGGGCGGTAGATATAAAAAGGTTGACTACCCCTGCTCTAACCAGTTGAGCTACCCAGCCAGGGCTTTATTTCTCTTTTCTAATTTTTTTCTTCTAAACAGCTGTGGATTGGGAAACCAAGCATTAGAATTGATTTCAATTAGAATTGATTTCAAGGTAATCATGTTTTGAGGGGTTTTTTTCATGCAGGGGTTCTGTGACAGACTTTTGACTAGGTGTTCCATATACTAATTCATTCAGTCCTTTTTTTTTTTTTTTTTACAGGGACAGAGAGAGAGTCAGAGAGAGGGATAGACAGGGACAGAAAGACAGAAATGGAGAGAGATGAGAAGCATCAATCATCAGTTTTTCGTTGCGAGACCTTAGTTGTTCATTGATTGCTTTCTCATATGTGCCTTGACCACGAGCCTTCAGCAGACTGAGTAACCCCTTGCTTGAGCCAGCGACCTTGGGTCCAAGCTGGTAAGCTTTTTGCTCAAACCAGATGAGCGCGCACTCAAGTTGGCGACCTCAAGATCTCAAACCTGCGTCCTCTGCATCCCAGTCCGACGCTCTATCCACTGCGCAACCACCTGGTCAGGCTCATTCAGTCCTTTTAATCTTTTCTATGTAGACAGTAAAGTAGAGGTGAGAGAAGATAAGGGCACAAGTTTGCAGAGCCAATAAAAAGATAGATATGCCTGACCTGTGGTAGCGCAGTGGATAGAGCGTCGACCTGGAAATGCTGAGGTCGCCGGTTCGAAACCCTGGGCTTGCCTGGTCAAGGCACATATGGGAGTTGATGCTTCCAGCTCCTCCTCCCTTCTCTCTCTCTCTGTCTCTCTCTCCCTCTCTCCCTCTCTCTCTCCCTCTCTCTGTCCTCTCTAAAAATGAATAAATAAAATAAAATAAAACACACTAGCCTTGTGTTTTTAAAAAAAAAAAAATAGATTTGCTCTGGCCTGATAGCTCAGCTGGTTAGAGTATCATCCCAAATCACAGAGGTTGCCGGTTTGATCCTGGGTTAGGGCACATACAGGAACAGATCGATGGTCCTGTTTCTTTTTTCTCTCCTTTTCAATAAATAAAAGTAAAAAAAAAAAAAAAAAAATAGAATTGCCTGACCAGCGGTGGTAGAGTGGTTAACACGTCAACCTGGACACTGAGGACCTAGGTTTAAAAACAGGAGGTCACTGGCTTGAGCATGGGATCATTAACATGATCCCATGGTTGTTGACTTGAGCTCAAAGGTTGCTGGCTTGAAGCCCAAGTTCACTGGCTTGAGCAAGGGGTCACTGGCTCCGCTTGAGCCCTCCAGTCAAAAAAAAGATTTAAATCTAGAGCTGACCATAAAGTATGTGTTCTTTGCACAGTGCCATGCAGCCTGGACTGGTAATTCCTTTCAGGCTTTTACTTGGTTTTTATTTAATTTATTTATTATTTAATTCATTTTTCCATCTATTTGAGAGAGAGAGAGAGAGAGACATCAATTCTTTTCATTGAGTTTTTCCATGTAGTTTTGTATTCACTGATTGCTTCATGTGGTGTCCTGACTAGGGGTCAAACCCGCGACGTCAGCATGTGGGATCTACACTTTATCCACTGAACCACCTGGCCAGGGCCTTACTTGGTTTTTAAATACTAGACGTTGCAAAATATATCTGATACTTGAACTCTGTGTGGTTAGGCAGCACAGCATTCCAGAGCAAATGTATGACACTGTAATACAAAGAAGGTGATAGCTTGGTCCATTATCTGTGGCTTGAATGTGTTGCTGTAATGAGAGAGTGTCAGTGCTTCAGGATCAGGTTACAGCTTCAGGAGCAGCTCTATTTTAGTTTTAGTTTTAAAGTTTATATTGTCCGCCATTTTCTTTGTTTTTGTCTTTTTCTTTTCTCCTTCATCCCTTTCATTTAGCTTTTGTACTTTCCTTTCTCTCTGTTTCTGATAGGGAAACCAGAGATGTGTTTTTGAAGAACCAGCATTCTTTTTAAATATCTAATATTTATGTAGCTTATTTCTTAGGCTTCCAGGAGTTCCTTTTTGTTAATGAGTTTGAGAGGGACCACCATTTCAAATGGAATTTTATCTTTTTTTTTTTTCTTTTTTTCTTTATTCATTTTTAAAGAGGAGAGAGAGAGGGAGAGAGAGAGAGAGAGAAGGCGGGAGGAGCTGGAAGCATCAACTCCCATATGTGCCTTGACCAGGCAAGCCCAGGGTTTTGAACTGGCGACCTCAGCATTTCCAGGTCGATGTGTTATCCACTGCGCCACCACAGGTCAGGCTGGAATTTTATCTTGAAAGTGAACGTAATGAATAGCTCAGTTGGTTATTGTGTCGTCCTGACGCACAAAGGTTGTGGGTTTGATCCGTGATCAGGGCACATATAAGAATCAATCAGTGAATGTATAAATAAATGGAACAACAAACTGATGTTTCTTTCTTTCTGTCTAAAAAAACAACAACAATAAATAAGAGAAATTAAATTGAATGTGGTGAAAATGGCACTGAGAAAATAATGAAATGAACAGAAATTGAAACACCGATGTAATTCCCAGGAATCAGGGTTATGTATTGTGTATTGTCATTGTGTTTGCGGTAAGTTCAGTTTCCTTTTTAAAGTTAAGCTTAATTATTCCTTTTGAATTATATATTATGTTTCCTCAGTTTGTGAAATTTATTTTCTCTTTTAAAATGGTAGCTATCTTCTGACTCCTCTATAAGTTAAATAAATTGGGCCAGGTCACCTTACCACAGAACTTTCTTCCTTTCCCTACTTGGTCTTCTTCAACACCCTCCTCTGGTGTTGAAGCCAAATCATGGGAGCTACCAGGACTCCCTCCCAGTCTAAAAGAAGGACTCTGTCTTTGCTCTGCCCTACCTAATGGCTTTAGACTGAATTTTGGCAAGGAGATAGGGATTAGATTTGATTTTAGGGTGATAATTCTGGTTACCACTTGGCGAGCTGAGTGAGACACTGTGTTAGAGAGCTCTGTTAGGCTTGTGCAGTGTCCACCTGAGGGAGAGGGTTTGAACCAAGACACGTGGTAATCAGTAAGGAGGGCCAAGCCCTCTGTAGTCATGATGGTGATAGGATTAATTATAGAGGTTATCATTACTGAATACTTACTATGTGATAGAAGTAATAAGTACTCTCTATGGATTTAATTCTTATAACAGCTCCATGATTACAGGTCTTAACATTTTCATTTTACAGTTGAAGAAAAAGTGTCATGGAGAGATTACCTAATTTACCCAAGTAGGACAAGTTTGGATAGCTGGAAGGAGGACAGTCCAGGATGGGCAGTGACTGTCTGATTCTAGCTAGAACCTGTACTCTTGCGTATTATGCTAGTTTGGGGGTTTATTTTTCTAACCATCAGAGCTACCCTGAAAAGTAGGGTGCTTTAATTTATGGTCACCAGTCATCTACATCAAGGGTACACATATACTCTGTAAATAGTTAGATTACCCTAAAGGAGCTTTCTGAATTGTCAAGATTCTATGATTTGAAATACAGGGACTACTTTGTCTGTTTCTGATATGCGTGCATTGCCCTTACCATGATTTAGTTAATGACACTATCCCTAATAACATGTTTCAGAATTTGCACAGTATTTTATTAGCTGTGACTGGTCCCTGTATATCTGTTGTTCAGTTCATGCACAGACAGCAAAGTATGCAGTTATATTCCTCTTCGTTTCCTAGTGGTAAACTTGTGACATTTTCCAAAAATAAATAATTGTAAGAAGGAGTGGCCAACAAAGATGGAAGTGTAGCAAAGAACCCAAAAGTAATAACACTGTAAGTGAAAGCAAATTGAATGTAAACGGAGTTGTAGAAGAAAATGGCTCATTGTGGGAGTTGTGACACCACTGCCATTCTGCAGTGGAAGGACCTTGGTGAAAATGAGCTAATCTGTAAACAGGAGGAAAATGGTTTGATGAAAAAGATGAAGCTGTCCTAGAGCAAGTGGATACTCCAAGAAATTTCACATAAAAGAAGTCTTGAACTACTTTGTGACATTGAAAGCACAAAAGATAAAATGTTAGGAGCTGATCCAAACATCGGAGTATGACAATTTGCGAAGGCATAGAAAATATGCCATTGTCTATCGTGAGTTACATGATAAGAAGAAGGAGGCTGGCACTATTCAAATAACTTAAGGTTTTTTTTTCTTGAGAGACAGAGAGAGGTAGGCAAAAAGGAGAGAGATGAGAAGCATCAACTCATAGTTGATGCTACTTTAGTTATTTATTGATTGTTTCTTATATGTACCGTGACGGGGCCGTGGGTATAGGTTGGGGTGGGACTCAAGCAAGCGACCCTGGGATCATGGAGATCAGGGGTCGGGAACCTATAGCTCACGAGCCAGATGTGGCTCTTGATGGCTGCATTTAGCTTGCAGACAAATATTTAATAAGAAAAAAATAACGTTAAAAATATAAAACAGGGCCCTGGCCGGTTGGCTCAGCGGTAGAGCGTCGGCCTGGCGTGCGGGGGACCCGGGTTCGATTCCAGGCCAGGGCACATAGGAGAAGCGCCCATTTGCTTCTCCACCCCACCCCCTCCTTCCTCTCTGTCTCTCTCTTCCCCTCCCGCAGCCAAGGCTCCATTGGAGCAGAGATGGCCCGGGCGCTGGGGATGGCTCCTTGGCCTCTGCCCCAAGCGCTAGAGTGGCTCTGGTCGCGGCAGAGTGACGCCCTGGAGGGGCAGAGCATCGCCCCCTGGTGGGCAGAGCATCACCCCTAGTGGGCATGCCGGGTGGATCCCGGTGGGGTGCATGCGGGAGTCTGTCTGACTGTCTCTCCCTGTTTCCAGCTTCAGAAAAATAAAGAAAAAAATATATATATAAAACAGGCCCTGGCCGGTTGGCTTAGTGGTAGAGCGTCGGTCTGGCGTGCAGAAGTCCTGGGTTTGATTCCCGGCCAGGGCACACAGGAGAAGCGCCCATCTGCTTCTCCACCCCTCCCCCTCTCCTTCCTCTCTGTCTCTCTCTTCCCCTCCTGCAGCGAGGCTCCATTGGAGCGAAGATGGCCCGGGCACTGGGGATGGCTCCTTGGCCTCTGCCCCAAGCGCTAGAGTGGCTCTGGTAGCGACAGAGTGACGCCCCGGAGGGGCAGAGCATCGCCCCCTGGTGGGCATGCTGGGTGGATCCCGGTTTGGCACATGCGGGAGTCTGTCTTACTGCCTCCCCATTTCCAACTTCAGGAAAAAAAAAGGGGGTGGTGGTATATATACAAAATTGAATACTACATGGCCATGAAAAAGAAAGAAATCTAACCTTTTGCAATGGCTTGGATGGACCAAGAGATTATTAGGCTAAGTCAGGGGTCCCCAAACTTTTTACAGAGGGGGCCAGTTCACTGTCCCTCAGACCGTTGGAGGGCCGGACTATAAAAAAAACTATGAACAAATCCCTATGCACACTGCACATATCTTTTTTTTTTTTTTTTTTTTTTTCATTTTTCAGAAGCTGGAAACAGGGAGAGACAGTCAGACAGACTCCCGCATGCGCCCGACCGGGATCCACCCGGCATGCCCACCAGGGGCGACGCTCTGCCCACCAGGGGGCGATGCTCTGCCCCTCCGGGGGGTCGCTCTGCCGTGACCAGAGCCACTCTAGCGCCTGGGGCAGAGGCCAAGGAGCCATCCCCAGCGCCCGGGCCATCTCTGCTCCAATGGAGCCTTGGCTGCAGAAGGGGAAGAGAGAGACAGAGAGGAAAGCGCGGCGGAGGGGTGGAGAAGCAAATGGGCGCTTCTCCTGTGTGCCCTGGCCGGAATCGAACCCGGGTCCTCCGCACGCTAGGCCGACGCTCTACCGCTGAGCCAACCGGCCAGGGCCCATATCTTATTTTAAAGTAAAAAAACAAACCAGGAACAAATACAATATTTAAAATAAAAAACAAGTAAATTTAAATCAAGAAACTGACCAGTATTTTAATAGGAACTATGGGCCTGCTTTTGGCTAATGAGATGGTCAATGTGCTCCTTTCATTGACCACCAATGAAAGAGGTGCCCCGGAAGTGCAGCGGGGGCCGGATAAATGGCCTCAGGGGGCCGCATGTGGCCTGCGGGCCGTAGTTTGGGGACCCCTGGGCTAAGTGATATAAGCCAGGCAGAGAAAGACAAATATCATATGATCTCACTTATATGTGGAATCTAATGAATAAAGTGAACTAAGGAACGGAATAGAGGCAGAGGCAGAGTCACAGGGAGCAGAGGGACAGCTGTCAGAGGGAAAGGGGATGAGGGGATGGGATCAGAGAAGGTGAAGGGATTAGTGATATTATATCTACATTACACGTAGATAAAGTTAACAGGACAGCAAATCCCAGAGGAAAGGGGGGAGGGTGTTAGGAGGAGGAGGACAAAGGGGGTGTAATGGAGGACATAGGGGTGGGAGGTGAGGATGTTATATTGAGTGGGACACTTAATTCATGTTAACAATAAAATTAATAAAAATAAACATCAAAAATTTCAAAAGTAGAAAATAATTATAATTTCCTATGTTTCTAGTGTTTTTCAATGTACTAAATACATGTTAGTTTCCTTGTTTTTTATTTTCTTGTATAATTACAACTGAAAGAATTTTTAATGTTTCAACAAAACATTTAGAAGATCACAAAACAATTGTAATTTTTCCCATTGATATTACAGTCACTTTGCATGATTTCAGCCAGCTTTGTTACTTTTCTGGTCTTGCATTACTGTGCAAAATGAAGACTATTCTGTGTGTGTGTGTGTGTGTGTGTATCACACAAAGAGAGAGAGAGACAAAGAGAGGGACAGATAGGGACAGACAGGAAGGGAGAGAGAGATGAGAAGTGACAGTTCTTCGTTGCAACACCTTGGTTGTTCATTGATTGCTTTCTCATATGTGTCTTGACCTGGGGTGTGGGGGGGTAGGGTGGCTACAACTGACCGACTGACCCCTTGCTCAAGCCAGCGACCTTGGGCTCAAGCTGGTGAGCCTTGCTCAAACTAGATGAGCCCATGCTCAAGCTGGTGACCTCGGGGTCTCGAACCTGAGTCCTCCGTGTCTCATTTCGATGCTCTATCCACTGCGCCCCACTGCTTGGTCAGGCAAGACTATCTATTCTTAATTGTTGAAAATTTAATTTTTTTCTTAAGCTTCTAGTGGCACTCTACCCTTTTATTGCAGAAATTTGTACATATATGCATATAACAACTACTCATGCTTATTTTCAGCAAGTTTTGCTTTTTTTTTTTTTTTAAAGAAATGACTATCTTTTTTTTTTTTTTTAATTTTATTTATTCATTTTAGAGAGGAGAGAGAGAGGGAGACAGAGAGAGAGAGAAGAGAGAGACGGGGGAGGAGCAGGAAGCATCAACTCCCATATGTGCCTTGACCAGGCAAGCCCAGGGTTTTGAACCGGCGACCTGAGCATTTCCAGGTCGACGCTTTATGCACTGCGCCACCACAGGTCAGGCAGCAAGTTTTGCTTTTTAATCAAATGTTGTACTTGCTGAAAATAATGTCTGTCTTCTTAAAATAACAAGAAAAGAGACATCCTTAAAGTTGGCATTGCCTGACCAGGCGGTGGCGCAGTGGATAGAGAGTCAGACTGGGATGCGGAGGACCCAGGTTCAAGACCCCGAGGTTGCCAGCTTGAGTGCAGGCTCATCTGGTTTGAGCAAAGCGCATCAGCTTAGACCCAAGGTCGCTGGCTTGAGCAAGGGGTTACTCGCTCTGCTGTAGCCTCCCGGTCAAGGCACATATGAGAAAGCAATCAATGAACAACTAAGGTGTTGCAATGAAAAACTAATGATTGATGCTTCTCATCTCTCTCTGTTCCTGTCTGTCTGTCCCTATCTATCCCTCTCTCTGACTCTGCCTGACTCTGTAAAAAGAAAAAAAAAAGGCTGGCATTAAGGAGAATCTCATATGTCTAGTGTTTTCTTTCTCTCTGATAGCTGTTTTATTGAGATATTATTCATATATTATACAGTTCACGCATTTAAAGTATAGAATTCAGTGGTTTTTAAGTATATCTTCAATATATGTAACCATTAATTGCTACAGTTTTAGAACATGTTTATCACTCCCAAAAGAAACTCCATATTCTTTAACCATCACCTCCAATCTTTTCTCTTCCTACCACCCCCTTTCAGCCTTTGGCAACTATAGTCTTTATGTCTTTATAGATTTACCAGCTCTGGACATTTCACATAAATGGAGTGGTATAATATGTGGTCTTTTTTTGTATTTTTCTGAAGCTGGAAACGGGGAGAGACAGTCAGACAGACTCCCGCATGCGCCTGACCGGGATCCACCTGGCACGCCCACCAGGGGGTGATGCTCTGCCCATCTGGGGCGTTGCTCTGTTGCGCGACCAGAGCCATTCTAGTGCCTGAGGCAGAGGCCATAGAGCTATCCTCAGCGCCCGGGCCAACTTTGCTCCAATGGAGCCTTGGCTGCGAGAGGGGAAGAGAGAGACAGAGAGGAAGGAGAGGGGGAGGGGTGGAGAAGCAGATGGGCGCTTCTCCTGTGTGCCCTGGCCTGGAATCGAGCCCAGGACTCCTGCACACCAGGCCAATGCTCTACCACTGAGCCAACTGGCCAGGGCCCTCAATGTCTTTTTATCTGTTTTTTGGGGGCTAGGAGTTGGGCTGTTGGGGTTGGTGGAAGTGGTAAAATAGAGTGTTATATTGCCTCTGACTTTTCAGTGTATTTAATGATCTTTTATCTCTGCCTCAGGCTTGCTGTAAAAAGTAATTACAGGTTATTTAACCTCTAAGTGCTTTGCTGTCCTCATTTTAAATTGGAGTGTTAATATAGCTACATACTAGAATTGTTCAACATATAATTGAATTAATATATGTAAATATACTGCTCACAAAAATTAGGAGATATTTCAAAATGAATATGAATTGATAAAAAAGAAGCATTTGGCATTTTTATTAAACAAGAACATCAGAAAAGCAAACAAGTCAAAGAAAGTTGTTCGATCATGCAAATGAGATGCAAAACCAACTTTTATTTCATTGGTGAAAATACACTATACATAAGGCTGAAAGTACTGGAGTATCTTCACGTTCTCTGATCCCCTAAATTATGTGATGAGTATAGACTATATAAGTACTCAGTCAATGTTGAAATAATGCTGGAGAAGAATCCTTGTTTTTTCATACAAATCAGACTCAACAGGTTCAATATTGGGACTAGATTATGAAGTTGTTTTACAATTAAAAAATTGTGACAGTAATTTTTTTTTTTTTTACTGGCATTAAATAATTCTGAAAGTCTCTTTGTTCACTTGTAGTGGGGAAAATTTTGTAGAATAAGTGATTTTTAGAAATGGTCAATATGTGAGCTCTTTTTTCCCTGATTTCGTTTTTTCCTTTTGGTTGCCTGAATAGTAAAAATAGATCTGGTTTCCAGGGTTATCACAGCTTGTAACAAAAAGCTTTTGATAAAGTTTGCTGTTGGATCACTAGGATGAGATCATTCTTTCCTAAGTAGTTTGTAATGTCCAAAGTATTTGTTGAAACAAAAGCCTGCTGGGTAGGCTAACCACACAATAAGCCTGACTTTGTGGTTATGTTTAGGGCAGGAGTGTGGGTTTTCTGTGTGATAGAATACCAGTGATATGTAGAAGAAGGTGAAAGGTACTTGGCACAATACCTGTGCACTCTGTTGGCCACGTGTAGAAAGAGATCAGACTGATAAAGGGGCTCAGGATACACTTAAGGTTGGAACCTGGGCTTAGGCCTTCATTGAGATATAATGAATTACAGTAATTGAAAACAGAATAGCTCTTCTACATTTGGATCAGTGCATCTCTAATTAAAAATATAAAAGATATTTTGAAACTGGAGAGAGGTGAATGCCACGGAATTAATTGTACTCTCTAAAATGGTCAATTGTTGCCTGAGTGGGGGTGGAACGAGGTAGTGCATCAACCTGGGATGCTGAGGTTCCAGGTTCGAAAACCTGAGGTGGCTGGCATCAGTGCAGGCTCGCCAGCTTGAGCGTGGGGTCATCAACATAATCATTAGGTCGCTGGCTTGAGCAAGGGGTCGTTGGCTTAGCTGGAGCCCCCGGTCAAGGCACGTATGAGAAGCAGTCAATGAACAATTAAAGTGGTGCAACTAGAAGTTGATGCTTCTCATCTCTCTCCTTTCCTGTCTCTCTCTCTCTTGTCTGTCTGTCTCTCAAACAAAATAAAAAGTAAAAAGGAAGCCTGGCCTGTGGTGGCACAGTGGGTAGAGTGTTGACCTGGGACATTGAGGTTGCTAGTTTAAAACCTTGGGCTTGCCCAGTCAAGGCACATGTGACAAGCAACAAGCAAGCAGTAAACAACTATAGTAAAACAACTAGGAGTTGACACTTCTCTCTGTCCCCTCCTCCTCTCTTTGTAAAATCAATAAATAAAATCTTTAAAAATTTTTTTGGGCCTGACCAGGTGATGGCACAGTGGATAGAACATCGGACAGGGATGTGAAGGACCCAAGTTTGAGACCCCGAGGTCTCCAGCTTGAGCGTGGGCTCATCTAGTTTGAGTAAGGCTCACCAGCTTGAGCCCAAGGTTGCTGGCTCGAGCAAAGGGTCACTCAGTCTGCTGTAGCCCCCCCCCCCCCCCCCCCCCGTCAAGACACATATGAGAAAACAATCAAACAACTAAGGTGCTGCAACGAAGAATTGATGTTTTATCTCTTCCTTTCTGTCTGTCCCTCTCTCTGACTCTCTCTGTAATAAAATAAATAAATAAATAAAATTAAAAAAATTTTTTTTGGGGGGGGAAAGAAAATGGTTAATTGTTCTGTAAATTTTACCGCAATAAATTATTAACGACAACTGGGAGGAAAACTGGTATATTCACTTCTCTGTTTGTACCAAATTAAATTGTTCACTTCAAGTTCACATCATGGATATTGACTAGTGGCACAATGCAAGAATTGATAATTAAATGGGATACAAAGATCTGTATCAGGTTAGCATGGCATTCAAAAAAAAAGAATAGCTATTTGGCGCTATTTCTTTTTTTTTTTTTTTAAAGATTTTAAGTAAATTTGCTTCTTGTAGTTGCCTTAATCAGACAAACCCAGGGCTTTGAACCAGTGACCTTAGTGTTCCAGGTTGATGCTTTATCCACTGCTCCACCATAGGTCAGGCTTGGTGTTATTTCTGATAGGTGACCTCTGAGAAAACTCAAAGCATTCTAGCCTAGTATAGGAAATGGTCAGAATTATAATACCCCTTATCTTTCACTTGCTTCCTGCTTTGGAATATGGGACTGAAAGGAAATCCTGGTTCTAGTTGAGACTCAAGGATGACCTTGAACAAGTATCTTTGTTAATCCCCTTAGTCCTTTTCTTACTTATAAAATAAGAAGGTTGGATTTACATGCCCTTTTAAAAGTCTTGTCATTCAGTTGAAAATATTAGATACACATTGCTAAGGTGTTTTGTTTTTCTGAACAATAATAAGTCCTTAGTAGTAGAGTTGGTCACTGTTGTCTATGAATCAACAAAGTTGGTTTTACAGAGTACCAGTGGTAAGACTTCAGATTTGAAGGTTCAGTGGATAGCCAGTTGTCAGTGATTAGAGACTTGGAAGGTACTCTCATACAGATTTTCCTCTAGGCTTAACTAAGTCTCTTCAGGGAATTGTAGATTGTAAGAGTGCAGTTCTAGGTCCTGGATTAGATATAAGTTGGAAGTGAATACTGGTGATTATTAGAATATTAAAGGGGGTTATCCCTTTTTTCCATCTGTTTTTGAATACCTGGTCTGGGGAACATAAGGGAAGTATTGTGAACAATTAATATTTTTCTGTTTTAGAAATTTCTATAAATAAGGCTCACATGATTTTTATGCGTAAACAATATAAAATATTGAAATGGCACTTAGCTCTAGTGGCAGTAATCAAGCACTTGAATGGCTAACTCTCTGACCACTTTATTTTTATTTATTTTTAGATTTTACTTATTCATTTTTAGAAAGAGAAAAGGGAGGAGGAGCAGGAAGCATCAACTCCCATATGTGCCTTGACCAGGGAAGCCTGGAGTTTCAAACTGGCGACCTCAGCATTCCAGGTCAACACTTTATCCACTGCATCACCACAGGTCAGGCTCTCTGACCACTTTTGAAGTGCACATTCTGACCATGTCTAGAAACAAAGACAATTTATAATTATTGCATTTTCTTTCTTTCTTTCTTTTTTTTTTTTTTTTTTGCATTTTTCTGAAGCTGGAAACAGGGAGAGACAGTCAGACAGACTCCCGCATGCGCCCGACCGGGATCCACCCGGCACGCCCACCAGGGGCGACGCTCTGCCCACCAGGGGGCGATGCTCTGCCCATCCTGGGCATCGCCATGTTGCGACCAGAGCCACTCTAGCGCCTGAGGCAGAGGCCACAGAGCCATCCCCAGCGCCCGGGCTATCTTTGCTCCAATGGAGCCTTAGCTGCGGGAGGGGAAGAGAGAGATAGAGAGGAAGGCGCGGCGGAGGGGTGGAGAAGCAAATGGGCGCTTCTCCTGTGTGCCCTGGCCGGGAATCGAACCCGGGTCCTCCGCACGCTAGGCCAACGCTCTACCGCTGAGCCAACCGGCCAGGGCGCATTTTCTTTCTTTTTAGTGCATGCATGTGCACGCAAGAAAGAGACAGATAGGAAGGGAGAGAGGAGAAGCATCAACTCATAGTTGTAAAACTTTTAGTTGTTTATTGATTGCTTCCCATAAATGCTTAATTGGGGGGCTCAAGCCAGAGACCGTGGGATCATGCTGATGATCTCACGTTCAAGGCGATGACCTGAGTGTCCCAGGTTAAAGCTCTATCCACTGTGCCACCACTGGTCATGCAACATCATTTTTATTTTTTTGTATTTTTCTGAAGTTAGAAGCGGGAGGCAGACAGACAGACTCCCGCACGTGCCTAACCAAGATCCATTTGACATGCTCACTAGGGACCAATGCTCTGCCCATCTGGGCGTAGCTCCGTTGCAACCAGAGCCATTCTAGCACTTGAGGCGGAGGCCATGGAGCCATCCTCAGTGCCTGGGCTAATTTTGCTCCAATGGAGCCTTGGCCTGCGGGAGGGGAAGAGAGAGATGGAGAGAAAGGAGAAGGGGAAGGGTGGAGAGGTAGGTGGGCACTTCTCCTGTGTGTTCTGGCTGGGAATTGAACCTGGGACTTCCACCACTGGGCTGACACTCTACCGCTGACCCAACCGGCCAGGACCCAGGAATATCAGTTTTTTTTTTAAAAGAACTGTCTTTAGCCTGACCAGGCGGTGGCGCAGTGGATAGAGCATTGGACTGGGATGCAGAAGGACCCAGGTTTGAGACCCTGAGGTCACCAGCTTGAGCACTGGCTCATCTGGCTTGAGCAAAAAGGCTCACCAGCTTGGACCCAAGGTCGCTGGCTTGAGCAAGGGGTTACTCGGTCTGCTGAGGGCCCACGGTCACGGCACATATGAGAAAGCAATCAATGAACAACTAAGGCATCGCAACGAAAAACTGATGATTGGTGCTTCTCATCTCTTTCTGTTCCTGTCTGTCTGTCCCTATCTGTCCCTCTCTCTGACTCACTCTCTGTCCCTGTAAAAAAATAAATAATAATTAAAAATAAATAAATAAAAAGAATTGTCTTTATTGATTTTAGAGAGGAGTGTGTGTGTGTGGGGGGATAGGAGCGAGAAGCATCAATTCGTAATAGTTACTTCTCTTATGAGCCGTGATTGGGTAAGCCTGGCGTTTCAAACTGGTGACCTCAGCATTTAAGGTCAACAATTTATCCACTGTACCACCACATGGTGGGCGCATCAATTTTTTACATGAATATGTCCATAGAAGAATTTTTAACAAAGATTTTATTTATTGATTTTAGAGAGAGGACACAGAGAAAGGCAGGGGGGAGAAGGAGTGAGAAACATAGTTGCTTTCTGTATGTGCCTTGACTGGTCAAGGCAGGGGTCTCAAACCAGCAACTTTAGTGATCCAGATTGATGCTTTTATTCATTGTGCCACCACAGGATGGGTAAGAAATTTTCACTTAAATATTTTCAAATTAATTTTAAAAATTGTAGAAAATAGGTTTATAGTAAAGTTGTGAGGATGGTACAGAGTTTCCATATACTTCATACCCAGTTTCTCGTTATTAACATTTTACATTAATATGGAATATTTGTTACAATTAATGGACCAGTTTTGATACATTACTAACTGAAGTTCATACTTTATTTGGGTTTACTTTTTCTGTTCTAGGGTTTCTTCCAGGATACTACATTAATTTAGTTGTCATGCTTAGGCTTTTCTTGGCTGTGATAGTTTCTCAGATTTGATTTTTAGTGATATTTTTTTGGATGACTTTGGCAACTTTGAGGATTATTGATCTGACATTTTGTAAAATGTCCTCCAAGTGGGATTTGGCTGATCTTTTTCTTATGGTTAGACTGAGGTTATGGATTTTGAGAGGGAAATTACTGCTCTGGCCAGTTGGTCAGTGGTAGGGTGTCAGCCTAGCCTGTGGATGTCCTGGGTTCAATTCCCAGTCAGGGCACACAGGAGAAGTGGCCATTGGCTACTCCACCCCTACCCCACTCTCTCTCATTCTCTCTTGCAGCCACAGCTGGATTGGTTCTAGTGCATCAGCCCCAGGTGCTGAGTATGGTTCCTTGGAGCCTCCACCTCAGGCACTAAAGTGTAGCTTGATTGTGAGCATGGCCCTAGATGGGCAGACCATTGGCCTCAAATGGGGGTTGCTAGGTGGATCCCAATCAAGTTACATGTGGGTATCTGTCTCTCTCCCCTTCTCTCACTTGGAAAAGAAGAAAAAGGAAAAAAAAGAAAGAAAAGAGAAGAAGATTATGAGGTAAAATGCTTTATTTTTTTTTTGCTATTATGTCAAGGGTATATACTGTCAACATGACTTAGCAGTGTTAATATTAATAATTTTTCTTTTCGGCCCTGGCCAGTTGGCTCAGCGGTAGAGCGTTGGCCTGGCATGCGGGGGACCCGGGTTCGATTCCCGGCCAGGGCGCATAGGAGAGGCGCCCATTTGCTTCTCCATCCCCACCCCCTCCTTCCTCTCTGTCTCTCTCTTCCCCTCCCGCAGCCAGGGCTCTATTGGAGCGAGGATGGCCCGGGCGCTGGGGATGGCTCCTTGGCCTCTGCCCCAGGCGCTAGGGTGGCTCTGGTCGCGGCAGAGCGACGCCTCAGAGGGGCAGAGCATCGCCCCCTGGTGGGCGGAGCGTCGCCCCTGGTGGGCGTGCCGGGTGGATCCCGGTCGGGCGCATGCGGGAGTCTGTCTGTCTCTCCCCGTTTCCAGCTTCAGAGAGAAAAAAAAAAGAAAGATAAACAAACAAACAAACAAAATAATTTTTCTTTTCTTTAGAGAGACAGACAGAAAGGGAGAGAGATAAGAAGCATCTACTTGTAGTTGCGTCACTTTAGTTGTTCACTGATTGCTTCTCATATGTGCCTTAACTGAGGGCGGGGGGCTTCAGCTGAGTCAGTAACCCCTTGCTCAACAGTGACCTTGGGCTCAAGCTAGTGATCTTGGGCTTCAAACCAGGGACCATGGGTCGTGTCTATGATCCCACACTCAAGGCAGCACTAGTTATTACATTAAGTCATATGAAAAAAATATTTTTATAGGTCAAAAACAAATATCAAGCATTTTATATGGTTCCACCTACTAAATATTAAATACATTTTGTTGACCTGAGATGTCAAATCATAGTCAAAATGGTAGGCTTAAAAAATACATTATAGGGCCCTGGCCAGATGGCTCAGTGGATAAAGCATCAACCTAGGATGCTAGAGGTCATGGGTTCAACCCCCGTTCAAGTCACAAATACGAAGCAATCAGTGAGTACACAACTAAATAGAATAAGTGAAACAACGAGTTGTTGCTTCTCTCTCCTCTCCATTTCAAATCAATGGGGAAAAAACCCCCACAGAAAAACTTTATAGATAATTCTTTTTATAAATCAAGTGAGTTGACTTGCCTGTGATCTTATATCCGGCTATGACAGAGGTAAAGAGAAGCCAGATGGCCTACCAATGATGAATTATTTTATTTTATTTTTCTTCTTTTTCCAAGTGAAAGAAGAGGAGATAGGCAGACTTCCATATGTGCCCCGACCAGTATCCACCTGGCAACCCCTGTCCAAGACTGATCCTCTGCCCATCTAAGGTTCTGCTGGCAACCAAGCTATTTTTAGCACCTGAAGCAGAGGCTCCATGAAGCCATCCTCAGTGCCTGGGCCAGTGTGCTCGAACCAATGAGCCATGACTGTGAGAGGGGAAGAGAGAGAGAGAAAGGGAGGGGTCAAGGTGGAGAAGCAAACGGTCACTTTTCCTGTGTGCCCTGACCAGGAATTGAACCCAGGACATTCACATGCTGGGCTGATGCTCTACCACTGTGCCAACCAGCCAGGGCCAAATTATTTTAAATCAGACTTGAGTTATTGTTAAAAGCTTGGTATTTCTTCTCTTGTAGAAATAAAGGCACAATTAGAAGCTGTGTATTTGACAATAGGCCTAATGCCCATAGTACTCTCCTTAGAAATGATCACAAATGCCATTTTCACATGATATGCTTAGATAGAATGTAATACTTTAAATATCTCCTTAGAAAATGAGGGTAATAGAGTAACAAATTATATAAAGTTTTATGCAATGTGTTAGTTTGTTGTGATATACAGAGTTGCTAATATTTTCAGCCATATTTTACGGATACAAGTCCAAATGTGTGAACTAGTGTCAATCATAGTATCTGGAATGGATGTCTGTAAGACTTTCACAAGTATTTTTGTAGAAATTTAAGGTCCCTCATGTTTATATGGGAAACTGTATCTTGCTGCCTTTTTGTAGGTTTGTAACAAAAGAACCTGATTCTTTTATTAACTAGTGTAAATTTTAGAAAATCTCTTTATATCAGTTTATTTTTAAAATGAGGGTTTTAGATATATAAGGTTCTTTTTTTTTTTTTTTTTTACCTTTTCTTTTCTGAAGTTGGAAACGGGGAGGCAGTCAGACAGACTCCTGCATGCCCCCGACCGGGATCCACCCAGCATGCCCACCACGGGGCAATGCTCTGCCCATCTTGGGGCGTTGCTCTGCTGCAATCAGAGCCATTCTAACGCCTGAGGCAGAGGCCACAGAGCCATCCTCAGCGCCCAGGCAAACTGCTCCAATGGAGCCTTGGCTGCTGGAGGGGAAGAGAGAGACAGAGAGGAAGGAGAGGGGGAGGGGTGGAGAAACAGATGGGTGCTTCTCCTGTGTGCCCTGGCCGGGAATCGAACCTGGGACTCTCACATGCCAGGCTGACGCTCTACCACTGAGCCAACTGGCCAGGGCCAGATATATAAGGTTCTTGTATTAGTTGGGTTATTAATGTTATCTCCTTTCATATATCTAGCATTTCAGTGACTTGACACAGTTAAGATTTATTTCTTGCTTCCTGTGATGACTGAAGAATTCCAGTTCCTTTCATCTGGTGTCTTCGAGTCTTACACTGGATCCTTTTTTATTTATTTGGTTGAGAGCAAAGAGCACCAGCAAGGAGGAGCTTATTTCATGTTTTGTGGTGAAGCATATTATTTCATCTTGCATTCCACTGACAAAAATCCAGTCATATGGTCTCAACTTGTAACTGCCAGGGGGGTAGGAAATATCTTTCTGAGTACTCAGGAAGAAGAAATAGGACTGGGAGCATTGAGCACATCTTTGCTGTACTCCCATTCAGTTTGGATTCTATATTCACTACCAAAATCTTTCTCCTATTGAATGATATATGTTCTACCTTTGATTACTCAGAATTTACTTATGAATTTCTTGGAAGAAATTTAGTTTGGAAGTCTTTGATTTTAGTTTTTGAACTCTTTGGTGCTTGCTAAATTTAGCCCCCCCCCCCCAAGTTGGTTATATCATGTTATTTTCTTTTGTAATTTCATTTGTGGTTTAAACTTTTTTATTTCATTATACTTAGCTTATTTTTGAAGGATTAAAAATACATTTATGGCAGAAATCTGCCATAAATTATTGTATAAGAAATACAGTAGAAAAAAAAAACACAGCCATCATCAGAACTGCCAAGTCATTGTCCATGTATGTTCAGTCTATCAGCCCACTATCAGGAAGGAGAACAGACAGACTTTATATTTTCTTTTAAAGGTCAGCACATGCAGACTTGCAGACCATTAGAGAAGCACATTCCAGTGAAGAGGCAAAGTTCTTTTTGCCTTGTACCCACTTAAGATTAAATTTGAAGAGTCAGCAAAGGCTTTTCAGCTTTGATTTCAAAAGCTGCTGTTTTAGAGTTAGCCCCCAACCCCTTCCTTTTCTTTCTATGATACAGTATATATACACCCTTTACATCTAAGTATAAAGTGTAATTCTTCATGGATCCATCCTGTGTTAGTAAATCTGATGAGAATGTTCTAAGTATTAAATGCATTCTTTTCTTAAACTATATAATGAGCTCAAAATAATGCCACAGTTCAGGTTGCATAGTGTTTGAATCAATACTTTGTGTTGTTCCCCTTCAGTAACTTCTCTACCCCTAATTTTTACTTGTCTATTTTTTCCTGATTAGCATAAAAATATATGACATCTGTAGCATCTGTACCACATATGTAAGGTCATTCAACTTCTTAAAATTATAGTGTTTGTGGAAAGGTTAATTTTGGACAGTATTTTTCTAGGTGTAATAATGCATTACCATCATCCTGGAGTTTTTCATTTTTCTTTCTTTTCTTTTTTTAAGAGAGAGAAAGAGGGATAGACACAGTCAGTTAGGAAGGGAGAGAATGAGAGGCATCAGCTTGTAGCTGTAGCACTTTAGTTGTTCATTGATTGCTTTCTCATAGGTGCCTTGACTGGGGGGGCTCTAGCTGAGCCAATGATTCCTTGCTCAAGCCAGTGACCTTGGGCTCAAGCCAGCAACCTTGGGCTTCAAGTCAGTGACCTTTTGGGCTCAAGCCAGTGACCATGGGGTCATGTCTGTGATCCCACACTCAAGCCAGGGACCCCGCGCTCAAGCTAGATGAGCCTGCGCTCAAGCTCACAACCTTGGGGTTTTAACCTGGGTCCTCAGTGTCCCAGGCCGACGCTCTATCCACCGTGCAACCACCTGGTTAGGCTTATTTTTCTTATAGGTTAATTGTACTGTTACTTGGGTGCTACGGTTTTCCTAGGGTGCCGTGTTCAGGTGTCATTTTCCTGGAAGTTCATTCTCAGTAAAGGTGTCTGGAAGGAAAATAAATGTTTTGGATTTATTGCATGTTTGAATTTGCCACTTGGTCCTCACTTGATAAATTGGTTGAGTATAAAACTCTAGGGTTTTCTTTTTTTGTTTGTTTGGTGTTTAGGTAAGAGTAGAGGAGATTGCCTGACCAGGCGGTGGCGCAGTGCATAGAGTGTCAGACTGGGATGCTGAGGACCCAGGTTCGAGACCCGAGGTCGCCAGCTTGAGCACGGGCTCATCTGGTTTGAGCAAAAGCTCACTAGCTTGGACCCAAGGTTGCTGGCTTCAGCAAGGGGTTACTCTGTCTGCTTGAAAGCTTCCGGTCAAGGCACATATGAAAAAGCAATCAATGAAAAACTAAGGTGTCGCAATGTGCAAAAAAAAAAAAAAAAAAAAAAAAAGAGTAGAGGCCCTGGCCGGTTGGCTCAGTGGTAGAGCGTTGGCCTGGCATGCAGGAGTCGCAGGTTCGATTCCCGGCCAGGGCACACAGGAGAGGCGCCCATCTACCTCTCCACCCCTCCCCCTCTCCTTCCTCTGTCTCTCTCTTCCCCTCCCGCAGCCACGGCTCCATTGGAGCAAAAGATGGCCTGGGCGCTGGGGATGGCTCCTTGGCCTCTGCCCCAGGCGCTAGAGTGGCTCTGGTCACGACAGAGCAACGCCCCAGATGGGCAGAGCATCGCCCCCTGGTGGGTATGCCGGGTTGATCTCAGTCAGGCGCATGTGGGAGTCTGTCTGACTGCCTCCCCGTTTCCAGCTTCAGAAAAATACAACCCCCCCCAAAAAAAACCCCAAAACAAACACAAAAAAAAGAGTAGAGAATATAGTGAGGCAGATGCCCACATGTGTCCTGACTGGGATCCACCTGGCAACCCCGTCTGGGGCTGGTTCTTGAGTACTGAGCTATTTTTAGTGCCTGAGGCCGATGTGCTTGGACCAACTGAGCTATCCTCAGTGTCCAGGGCCACACGAACCAATGGAGCTGGCTGCGGGAGGGGAAGAGGGAGAGAAGGGGGAGAGAAGCAGATGGTCGCTTCTCCTGTGTACCCTGACTGGGAATCAAACCTCGGACGTCCATATTGCTGGACCAAAACTCTAGGTTTAACATTTTGGTGGGTTTTTTTTGTTTTTTTTTCATTTTTTCATTTTTCTGAAGCTGGAAACGGGGAGAGACAGTCAGACAGACTCCCGCATGCGCCCGACCGGGATCCACCCGGCACGCCCACCAGGGGCGACGCTCTGCCCACCAGGGGGCGATGCTCTGCCCATCCTGGGCGTCGCCATATTGCGACCAGAGCCACTCTAGCGCCTGAGGCAGAGGCCACAGAGCCATCCCCAGCGCCCGGGCCATCTCTGCTCCAATGGAGCCTTAGCTGCGGGAGGGGAAGAGAGAGACAGAGAGGAAAGCGCGGCGGAGGGGTGGAGAAGCAAATGGGCGCTTCTCCTGTGTGCCCTGGCCGGGAATCAAACCCGGGTCCTCCGCACGCTAGGCCGACGCTCTACCGCTGAGCCAACCGGCCAGGGCAACATTTTGGTTTTAAAAGGCATCACTCCATTACTTTCTAGCATTTACTGCTGCTGTTAGAAATCAGAAGATAATCTGTTCCTCATTACTTGGTGCTGCTTGGGGAATTCTCTTTTGGTTTTTCCTTTTTCTACCTCCTGTCCTTGTCTCTCTCTTCCCTCAGTCATCCTTATGCTCTCCACCTTTCCTCTTTGTATGTAAAATATATGCAAAATTTAAAGAATAATAAAAAGATAAATATCCACGAGTCTACCACCCAGCTTACAAAGTTGAACTTTTCTAAGCCCCTTGTTTGTACCTTCCGTATTGAAATTTTCCCTTAGAGTGTATCACTATCCTGAATTTTGTGTCTTTTCTTGTGTTTAATAATTTCAGTACAAATGTATGACTCCTTTAGCACCGTGTAACTGAAATTCACCCGTGTTGATTGGTATATCTGTAGTTATTTCATTTTCAATGCTGTATGGATTTCATTAACTTAATATAAGATTTCTTCTATTCTCTGATGTACATTTGGATTGTTTTCAGATTCTTGTTATGAATAATGCTGCTCTGATATTCTCGTATATGGATGCAAGTGTTTATCTAAGAATCTAAACATATCTAGAAGTGGAAAGCCTGGGAAGGATATGTATAAATTCTACCTTATAAATAATGATATACTGTTGTCTAAAATGATTATATCAATTTGTAGTAGTGCATAAGAGGTCTCCTTGCTGCTCATCCTTTCTAATACTTGATAATTGTCTTTCTCATTTTAGCAATTCTGGTTGATATTTATTGGATCTTAATTTATCTCTCCCTGATTATTAGTGAAGTGAATCACTTTTTATGTGTTTATTGGCTATTTGGATAGTCTCCTACTATAAGAAGTAGCTCTTTTTTTTTCTTTTTAATAGGAGTTCTTTATATATCCCATGGATAAGTTCTTTTCTATGTATTATAGATACCTTCTTCAACCCTATGGTTTGCTTTTCATTCTCTTAATGATATATATATTTGGATGGACATAAATTTGTACTTTTAGTGTAGTCCAGTTTATCATTTTTAGTGTTTTGTGGTTTGTGATTTGTGCGACCTGTTTAAGAAATCTTTGCTTATCCCATGATCATAAAGATATTCTCCAAATTATCTTCTAGAAGCTTTATTGTTTTTTTTTTTTTTGTTTTTTTTTCATTTTTCTGAAGCTGGAAACAGGGAGAGACAGTCAGACAGACTCCCGCATGCGCCCGACCGGGATCCACCCGGCACGCCCACCATGGGGCGAGGCTCTGCCCGCCAGGGGGCGATGCTCTGCCCATCCTGGGCGTCGCCATGTTGCGACTAGAGCCACTCTAGCGCCTGAGGCAGAGGCTACAGAGCCATCCCCAGCGCCCGGGCCATCCTTGCTCCAATGGAGCCTTGGCTGCGGGAGGGGAAGAGAGAGACAGAGAGGAAAGTGCGGCGGAGGGGTGGAGAAGCAAATGGGCGCTTCTCCTGTGTGCCCTGGCCGGGAATCAAACCCGGGTCCTCCGCACGCTAGGCCGACGCTCTACCGCTGAGCCAACCGGCCAGGGCTAGAAGCTTTATTGTTTTATCTTTCACATTTAGACCTGCCATCCAAATGGAATTTTTAAAAAAATATTTTATTGATTGATTTTACAGGGGGAGAAGGAGGAGTAAGAAGTAGTTGCTTCATTCTAGTTGTTCCTTGGTTGCTTGTCATATGTACCTTGACCAAGCAATTCTAGGGTTTCGAACCAGCGACCTCAGTGTTCCAGGTCAACGCTCTATCCACTGTGCCACCACAGGCCAGGCTGGAATTGGTTTTTGTGTATAGATGAGGTAGAACTCAAGGTACATTCCCCCAGTAATCAGATATCCAGTTGACTCAGCACCATTTATTAAAAAGACAGTTTCCCCCCCAACTGCTCTTCAGTGTTACACTTGTCATAAATTAAATGTGCATATCTAGTGGCTCTTTTTTGAAACTGTTCTCTTGTATTGACCTCTTGTTGTGCCGGTGTCACAGTGTCATTAGCTGAAATGTATATATTGAGTTGTTCAGGCTTGTATATACTTACTGATTTTTGTCTACATGATGTGTTATGATATACTCCTATTAATGAGGACTCGTCTCTTTCTCCTTATTATGCCAGTTTTATGCATTTGAAAAATAGCTGTGGTGTTAGGTACACGCAAGTTTGGTATTTATTGGTAAATCTTAGTGAATCAAACTTTTTGTTACTTTATTTCTATTAATGGGTTTTTGCTTAAGAGTCTGTTTTGCTTGGGTTTTATATACCTATACCAATCCGCTATGCTTTTTTGTTATACAGCTGATCCTGCTGTAGTAGATGATGCTGGTGCCCTGTCTAGATTCCTTTTACCAGCCAGTGTACACACCTCATGGCCACCCCCAAACCAGCTTTGGGTGTTAGCTGCCAAGGGCAGCAGCAGATAGCAGCCACCTCCCCCAGAAATGCCTGGGAAGTTACATCCCTCCCTTTCCTATGACCCATAGCCAGTGACTGCCTGATGAAGGTTACAGAGACCTGGCCCCCTTGCCTCACGGTGGCACTGACTTTGTGGTGTGGTTGTGCTTCATAGCTTCCTAAGAGGAGGTGGAGGCTAGACTTCAGCTAAAATCACAGCTTTGTTTCCCTTCCTCACTCACAGATTTCTCTAAGGGAACTCACTCCCTCAATAGATCACTTGCTTAAGTCTTAGGCTTTACTTGTGAAGGGAGGGAGAAGCAAGGGAGACTGTGTCTCTTTCTAGTGTTAAGTTTTACAAATCCTGTTTTTGTTTTATATTTCATTTTAATGAACTTTCTTTTCTTATTTTTTATTTTATTTATTTTTTAAGTGAGAGGAGAAGAGATAGACAGATTCCGCATGCACCCTGACCGAGATCCACCTGGCGACCCCCATCTAGGGCCGATGCTTAATCAACCAAGCTATTCTCAGCATCTGAGGCTGATGCTCAGACCAACTGAGCTATCCTTAGCACCTGGGACCGCTGCTCAAACCAGTCGAGCCACTGGCTGCAAGAGAGAGAGAAGAGGGAGATGGAGGGGAAGAGAAACAGATGGTTGCTTCTCATGTGTGCCCTGACCAGAGATTGAACCCAGGATATCCACACACCAGGCTGGAGTGTTTCCACTGAGCTAACTGGCTAGGGCCCAGGGCTTTTCACTTTTTTCTTTTTTAATTATTTTTTATTCATTTTTTAGAGGAGACAGAGAGAGAGAGAGAAGAGGGGAGGAGCAGAAAGCATCAACTCCTATTTGTGCCTTGACCAGGCAAACCAGGGTTTTGAACCAGCGACCTCAGCATTCTAGGTCGATGGTTGATCCACTGCGCCACCACAGGTCAGGCCAGGCTTTTCACTTTTAACACAGATCTTTACCTCTGTTTCAGGTACAGTGTTAAAAGTTATGTTAATAGCCCTTGTCAGATAGCTTGTTTGGTTAGACCATTATCCCAAAGGGCAGGGGTTACTGGGTTTTTTGTTTGTTTGTTTTGTTTTTGTATTTTTCTGAAGCTGGAAACAGGGAGTCAGTCAGACAGACTTCCACATGTGCCTGACCGGGATCCACCCGGGATGCCCACCAGGGGGCGATGCTCTGCCCATCTGGAGCGTCACTCTGTTGCAACCAGAGCCGTTTTAACACCTGAGGCAGAGGCCACAGAGCCATCCTCAGTGTCCGGGCCAACTTTGCTTCAATGGAGCCTTGGCTGCGGGTGGAGAAGAGAGAGACAGAGAGGAAGGAGAGGGGGATGGGTGGAGAAGCAGATGGACGCTTCTCCCGTGTGCCCTGGCTGGGAATCGAACCCAGGACTCCTGCATGCCAGGCTGATGCTCTACCACTGAGCCAACCGGCCAGGGCACAGGAGTTACTTGTTTGATCCTTGGTCAAGGCACATACAGGAACAGCTGGATGTTCTTATCTCCCTCCCCTCCCTTCTTCTCTTGCTAAAATTAATAAATAAAAAGTTTTAAAAAATGTTAATAATAACTTGGAATATTCCTTTGACTTTTTGCTTTGCCTGTTCAGTTTTCACTTAATAGTATTAGTTTTACTTCTAAGTCTTTCCCCCTTCTACTTAAAAACATCTGTAAGTTACTTTTATGTTAAAGGCAACACATTTACCACCACTAAGATCATTCTACAAAATGCCTACTAAGTATTCCTGTAGTATTTATGCCTACTCAGAATTCTTCCTGCTCAGAATTGCTAACCTACTGTACTCCAATGCTAATTCTGCTCTAGAACCAACAGTAGAAAAACCAGGAGGGTCCTTGCAGCTAGTCAGATGTCAGTCCCAGCCAGAGAAGGCTGACCATCATGACATAGAACAGAGCACACCCAGCGATGTGCATGTGCGTTTAATGAGAACCTATGAGGTGTCACTTGGTGCCCAGGGTAAATGCAAAAGATACTATCTTTGCCATCTAGGAACTCGGAGTCCAAGGGGGCCTCTAGAACAGACACACATGGTAAATAAGTAATTCTCGAATCAGCAGCGCACATCTCTGTCTCCTTTCAGTTCTACCACTTTTCTTTACTTTCACTGGTATACAATAAAATATGGTATATTATGGCTCTGAACTTCGGAGAAAAACCCACTTTGCCTGATGGAGAGGTTTTTCTGAAATGAAATAGTTCTCAAAAGCTAAGAGCTGATCAAATGTGAATACTCTTCCTTTTATCCAATTTCTCTAGCAATGAGTCATCTTAAAATTACATAATTTGTTACTCTTGGACAGAGACATGTAAGCTACTACTATAGAGACTTAATATAAAATATATTTTTTTAAAATATTGATTTTAGTGAGAGAGGAAGGGAGAGAGACAGAGACAGGAGCATCGGTCCGTTCCTGTATGTGCCCTGACCAGGGGTGGAACCGCACCCTCTGCCCTTTGGAGTGACGCTCTAACCAGCTGAGCTATCCGGCTGGCCAGGGCACAGAGACTGAACATTTTAATAATTGTAAAAGTTTTAATATTTATACAGTGATGTTAACATCAATGGTGGCAGCTAATCTCTTGAATAAAAACCTATTTGTATTTTGCCACGTTGCATCATGATGTTGTGTGTTTCTAAAAGCAGAAAGCTATTTTTATGGCTCTGCCTAATATTGATAAGATGACTGACATGGAGAGCTGGTTTGTATGGTAACGGCCGGTTGGCTTTCTTTCCATGATTGCTCTGGCATAAGGTATGTTTGGAAAGTAGAAGAATGAGGTGAATATTCTTTTTTTTTTTTTACAGAGACAGAGAGAGAGTCAGAGAGAGGAATAGACAGGGACAGACAGACAGGAATGGAGAGATGAGAAACATCAATCATTAGTTTTTCATTGCGTGTTGCAACACCTTAGTTGTTCATTGATTGCTTTCTCATATGTGCCTTGACCGCGGGCCTTCAGCAGACCGAGTAACCCCTTGCTTGAGCCAGTGACCTTGGGTCCAAGCTGGTGAGCTTTTGCTCAAACCAGATGAGCCCATGCTCAAGCTGGCGACCGCGAGGTCTCGAACCTGGGTCCTTCCGCATCCCAGTCCAACGCTCTATCCACTGCGCCACCGCCTGGTCAGGCAAGGTGAATATTCTTAATTAGTGATGACCCTTCGGCATTGAACCTATTTACTCTTTTTATGGTTCTGAAGAGTTTATGTAGTTTTGGCATTTCTGATTAATTTCAAATTAGACACGTTCTTTTATTAACTTCTATTGTACCATTTTATGTATTTATTTATTAAAGATTTTGTTTATTTATTTTTAGAGAGGATAGAGACAGAAAGGGCCAGGAAGCATCAACTAATACTTGCTTCTCATATGTGCCTTGACCAGGAGATAGATAGATAGATAGATAGATAGATACACACACACACATACACACATACACAAACATACACACACACACACACACCATTTAGTCACTGTCCTTGACTTTTGAGAACTAGTAGTTTATAGGAGCTACTGGTGTTATGTATACAGCTAACTACAGCACAGATTAGACTGTACCTGTTAGAATAAAAGTACAGGTGATGGGTGTTAGTTCAGAATGGTGCTGGGAAACAGATTCTATAAAGGAATCACAGAAAAGGTGATAGGATGAGGACCTTGATTTTGAAACTTTGATAAACAAGCAGAGAAGAGAATTTATTTATTTATTTATTTATTTTATTTTGTATTTTTCTGAAGCTGGAAACGGGGAGAGACAGTCAGACAGACTCCCGCATGCGCCCGACCGGGATCCACCCGGCACGCCCACCAGGGGCGACGCTCTGCCCATTAGGGGGCGATGCTCTGCCCCTCCGGGGTGTCGCTCCGCCGCGACCAGAGCCACTCTAGCGCCTGGGGCAGAGGCCAAGGAGCCATCCCCAGCGCCCGGGCCATCTTTGCTCCAATGGAGCCTTGGCTGCGGGAGGGGAAGAGAGAGACAGAGAGGAAGGAGGGGGTGGGGGTGGAGAAGCAAATGGGCACTTCTCCTATGTGCCCTGGCCGGGAATCGAACCCGGGTCCCCCGCATGCCAGGCCGACGCTCTACCGCTGAGCCAACTGGCCAGGGCGAGAGAAGAGAATTTAAAATGTGAATAGCAATATGAACAAGATAAGGGGGGGAAGAAACTTTTCTCTACCCTTAAAGTTCTTTTGGCTGGTCTTATACCAAGGAGACGTGAGACAAATGAACAAGAGAAAATAAGCAAATTTAATATATACATATATATGGGAACCCTGTATACATGAGAGAGTCGGAGATCTCACATGCGTAAGAGGTTCGAGACACAGGGAAAATGGGCATAGGTAAGGCACCTCAGCTAGGGCTGAGGTAAGGCACTGTGAGGTAATGCACTAGAAGGTCATGGCAGGGAGAGCACATGGTCAGTAATTATTAGTTTTCCCTACCATATAGAAAGGTAAAAGGTCATTTCTGATTTTAACTCCTATCCTGGGCCAGGCTTATAATTTAAATTCTTCTAGGTAGTTAAGGGGCAAGAAGTTTCTTTTGAGCCCTCAGGGTTTCAGTTGCTTTAGCTCACAACAATCCACCTACACAGAGGCACATCTTAGGGTAGATCATTCTGAACCCCTGCAAAGGGCATAAAGTGCTAATGTCCATGGTGTGCTTGTAAAATGGCAGCTGGTCCCATGTGACTAAAGTGTGGGGAGACCCAACATGGAAACCTGCTGACAGCCTGACCAGGCAGTGGCGCAGTGGATAGAGTGTCGGACTGGGATGCAGAGGACCCAGGTTCAAGACCCCGAGGTTGCCAGCTTGAGCACGGGCTCATCTGGTTTGAGCAAAAGCCCAAACCCAAGGTCGCTGGCTCCAGCAAGGGGTTACTCGGTCTGCTGAAGGCCTGCTGTCAAGGCACATATGAGAAAGCAATCAATGAACAGCTAAGGTGTTGCAACACGCAATGAAAAACTAATGATTGAAAAAAAAAACAAAAACAAACTAATGATTGATGCTTCTCATCTCTCTCCGTTCTAGTCTGTCTGTCCCTGTCTATCCCTCTCTCTGACTCACTCTCTGTCTCTGTAAAAACAAAACAAAACAAACCCTGCTGACAGTTGTGGTATGTGATAGGACTGGGTCTCTTAGGATTGTGGGGTCTTGATATCACACTAAGGGATTTAGATTTTTTTAAAAATAGGCATTGGGTTTCTTTTTTAAATTATTTTTTAGATTTTATTTGTTGATTCTTATGGAGGGGGGGGAGATAGAGAGAGTGGAGGGAGAAGTGGGAAGCATCAACTTATAGTTGCTTCCGGTAAGTACCTTGACCAGGCAAGCCCAGGGTTTTGAACTGGTGACCTCAGCGTTCCACTGCGCCACCACAGGTCAGACTGGGGTTCTTTTAAATCAACTGGGATGTTTTCTCCATGTTAGGACTCTTCCCAACTGCCTTTATCCTTAATTTAATTTTTGATTTTTATTCTTACTTAAGTGAGAGGCGGCAAAAGAGCAAGGGTCAGGAACCTTTTTGGCTGAGAGAGCCATGAACACCACATATTTTAAAATATAATTCTGTGAGAGCCATACAATGACCCGTGTACATTACGCATTATCCCATAAAATCTGGTGTTGTCCCGGAGGACAGCTGTGATTGGCTCCAGCCACCCACAACCATGAACATGAGCGGTAGAAAATGAATGGATTGTAATACATGTGAATATGTTTTTTGTTTGTTTGTTTGTTTGTTTTGTATTTTTCTGAAGTTGGAAACAGGAAGGCAGTCAGACAGACTCCCGCATGCGCCGGACCGGGATCCACCCAGCACGCCCACCAGGGGGCGATGCTCTGCCCATCTGGGGCGTCACTCTGTTGCAACCAGAGCCATTCTAGTGCCTGAGGCAGAGGCCACAGAGCCATCCTCAGCGCCCGGGACAATTTTGCTCCAATGGAGCCTTGGCTGCAGGAGGGGAAGAGAGAGACAGAGAGGAAGGAGAGGGGGAGGAGTGGAGAAGCAGATGGGCGCTTCTCCTGTGTGCCCTGGCCGGGAATCGAACCCGGGACTCCTGCACTCCAGGCTGACGCTCTACCACTGAGCCAATCGGCCAGGGCCTGTTTTATATTTTTAACGTTATTATTTTTTTATTAAAGATTTGCCTGTGAGCCAGATGCAGCCACCAAGAGCCACATCTGGCTCGTGAGCCATAGGTTCCCGACCCCTGCAATAGAGAGACAGATTCCTGCATGCTCCCCAATTAGGATCCACCTGGCAATCCGCATCGGGGGCCTATGCTCACAATCGAGCTATTTTTTGTACCTAAGGTAGAGGCTCCACAGAGCCATCCTCAGCGCCCGGGCCAGCACACTCAAATCAGTCGAGCCATGGTTGCAGGAGGGGAAGAGATAGAGAATGAGAGAGAGAGAAAGGGAAGGGGGAGGGGCAGAGAAGCACATGGTTGCTTCTGCTGTATGCCCTGACTGGAAATCGAACCTGGGACTTCCACATGCCAGGTCAACGCTCTACCACTGAACCAGCTGGCAAAGAAGGAAAGGTAGCCTGAACAGTGGGGTGCAGTGGGTAGAGCATCGTCCTGGGAGGTTGAATTTCTGGGTTTGAAACCCCAAGGTCACCAGCTTGAGCATGGGGTCGCTGGCTTGAATGTGAGGTCATTGACATGATCCCATGGTCACTGACTTGAGTCCAGAGGGTGCTGGCCTGAAGCCCAGACTTGAGAAGGGGTCACCGGCTCAGCTTAAGCCTCCCCCCTCCAGCCCCAGGCAGGTATGAGTAGCAATCAGTGAACAACTAAAGTGACGCAACTACAGGTTGATGCTTCTCCTCTTTCTCCTCCTCCCCACCCCTCTTGTCTGGTTGGCTGGCTTAAATAAATAAATAAAATAAAAGGGCAAAAAAAATCAACTTTTAAGTATAGTGATGTTGCTCAGAGATAGGCAGAACCTATAAAATTCTAAGATTTTGGCCATTTTTGTGACACCCTGCTTCTCTTCTGGTGTTCTCTGGCTCCGAGCCTGGCCCTCAGTCCCAGCTCCATCCTAGTGGCTTGTTTGCTCTGGTTCTCCTTTTGTCATCTGTTCAAGTGAAGGAATTGGATCCTAGAATATTTGAACTGGTGGTTTTAAATTTATTTATTAATTTTATTGATTTTAGTGAGAGAGGAATGGAGAGAAAGAAACATACAGAAACTGGAACATCGAGCTGTTCCTGTATGTGCTCTGACTGGGGATTGAACCAACAACCTCTGTGGTTTGGGACAGTGCTCGAACCAGCTGAACTTGTGGTTTTAAACAAGCTTTTAGAGATTTTAAGTGGTTAGAAATAACTTTTAGATAGTTGTAAGCAAACTCTGAATTTTTTTTCTTATACTGAGGAAGAATATATGGGATGAATAGTAAAGTTTTTAAAAAATACTTTCTTTTTTTTCCAAATTTGAGGGCATTAAGTATTGAGAATCATCTTAAAATTTGCTTTTCTTCTTTTAAAATTGAGATGTAATTGAAGATTCCACTCTTCAGGATGGTCAAAGCAGAAATGTAAGTGCTGTGTCATTGTCGTCTCTTGTTTTGGCCCACATAACCAGACTTCAGACTGTATCACATGGCTAACAGTGGGAGGTATCTAGTGTAGATTATTCTTCTTGGAGAAATAGATTTAAATTCACTTGGACAGAGATGTAGGAGGCAGGTTCCTGTTTAGAGATCTAAAATGCATTCGGTCAGGACTGAACCCAAGCTGCCGGGATAGTTCCTGTAAGTAAGCTAGCTTTCTGCCTTGTGCTGGAAGGTTTTGTGTGTGTGTGCCTGTGGATGCAATGCTTTTATATTTAGAGGCCAGAGCTCTCTAAAGTAGTAATGGGAAGATTAACTCTTTGTTTTGGGGAACTACATGGAAATAAAATGTATGAGCTGGGTGATCCTTCAGCTATTCTAGTAACCAGTGGCTCTCTCCTGTTGCTAATCCTATAAGGAACAGGACAAATGGTGGTTAACAGAAACCTGCCCAGCCTGGAACTCCCTATAGTTTGTCACAGTACAGCTATTGTCCTTGAAGTGTGTAGGGAGGCACCTGGGGTAGAAAGTTAGCATGTTCTCCAGGGAATTTAGAGTTTACTGCTCAGGATAGTTAAGATGTTACTGAATTGTCTGTTGCTTTTTGCCAGTCTGGTTCTGGGGAGTAGCGGGAGAAATTCAGATTAGCCGAGGGGATTATGTGCCTCCGAGTTGCATGAGATGGCAGCTGAGTCCTTTAGAGATTCTTAATAAAGATGTGGTTTTACTTACAATAAAATATAGTTTTGATTGAAAGTATAAATCAAGGTTTTCTAGTTAATTAAATGGAAAACAGAACACAGCCATCAGACAAGGTTCAGCTTGATATCAGTAGGCCCCTTAAATTCATTAAAACAAATCTGAGGAATAAAGTCCTCATTTAATGACTGAAACTTTGCTAGGCAAACTAAAAAATTCTCATGCTGAATATGAAATCTTTATGATGCAGGCTATACCTATCACCATGTCAGATTATAAATGGTCTTAAAATCACATTGGGTCTGGCTGGGCCGCTGGTTTTTTTCCACGCCTGAGAAACAGCACTGCATTTTGGCCACAACACTCTCAATAATGTCTTCGGGTAGCAGCTTGGTTGTTGGCTTCAGAATATCAGTCATGCAAAAAAAGTATAGAAGAAAATATTTAGCCCATGTATCTTTATAGTTCTGTGTCTTGTCCATAACTCACCTCCCGCAAAATAACAGGACAGATTATCAATCACAGATAAAATTTAAGTGAGCATTATGGGCAGTCTCCTACCTTTAAGAATTATTATTAAATATTTATGTATTAAATTGGTTATTTGGAACGTAAAGTGCATTTCCCTTAGACAACAATGTTGTAAATGATTATTTTGTTTCTAAACGAATCCAGGTTATTAAGAACTTTTTTTTTCTTTCTAAAATTGTCAGGAGGCAGTCTTTTGAAAGACATCAAACTTGTCCTTAGCCATTGTATTGCCTCCCTATCTCCTCCTAGGGCCCACTTGCCCTCTCCCAACTTTATCTTTTCCAGGTTGGCTTTATTCCCAGAAATGTCCCATGTTGCTAAATTATTATTTAAAATTATTTTTTTAATTTAAAATATTTTTTTAGAGGGAAAGAGGGAGAGAGACAGAAACATTGTTTTGTTCCTGTATGTGCCTTGACCCGGGATCAAACCCACAATTTCTATGTATCTGGACAATGCTCTAACCAACTGAGCTGTTTTTCTCCCTTTTCATACTAACCCCAGAAACTCAGAAACTTTCAGAGGAATTTCTCTCTGAGATCAGGAGAAAATTACTTGATAAGCAATTCCACAAAGGTGGTCCTTCTATATAACATTTGATCCCTTTTAAATTGTGAAATAAGCTACAATACTTTTAAAAAGAGAATGCTGGCTTACTCAAATGAATCTTGGTGGAAGTTTGGCTAATGTGACAGTACCATAAAAATACAGTGTTATGAACAGTGACTGAGTATGTTGGTGGGACTTAGGCTTCTGTTCTTCCTTTTTATGAGTTTTCTTTTTCTGCACTAGCAACACCTTGGGCATGGGGTGGTAGGCAGAGATGACAACAGCTCTAACCATCTGCAAACTAGATTGCTCATTTCTCATCAGAAAGAATCAGCCCAGATCCCAAGTGACTGACTATAGATAAGACAACTGACCTAGAATTTTCAAGAGGACTCCCAGGAGCCTAAAAAATTGTCCATACTACTGTGCGTTTAAATTACATATGAATACTATTTAATCTCTTAGACCTAGAAAATATTTTTAGTTCAGTATTATTCCCGAGTTTGTGATCTAAAGTAAACCATAAAACAGAGAAGCTGCTTGTGACCTCATCATATATTCTTATGTACTCTTTATGAGTACATAACTATTAATAGCAAGAGGTAGTCAAGGGAGCAGAATTCTCTCCTGTGCTTCATCATCCTGTCATGTCATTTTCTGTGGTTTGCCTGTTCAAAACCAGTCTAGATTACCAGATAGTTTCATTTCAGACATGTAGTCAGAATGAAAGATCAGATGTCCAAGGTGCTATGTTGAAAAACTATGTTCTCTTGGTGACTGGTTAAATAATGTGGGGCTTACTTTCTGGCAGAGTGGTGTCAAGTCTCCTTTGATGTAAGCCAGCTCTGAGTAGAGTTCTTTTTTAAGAGGGGGGGGGGGGAAGGAAGAGGAAGAGAGAGAAACATCCATTTTGTTCCACTTATTTATGCTTTCATTGGTTGATTTTTATAAGTGCCCTGACTGGGAATTGAACCCACAACCTTGGTTTAGCTGTACAGTGCTCTAACCAATTGAGCTATCCAGCCAGGGCTGGGTAGAGTTTAAAACTCCAGTAAGCTTTGTGCAAACAGAGCCCTGTGCACTGATGAGTCTGTTTTCAGTCTCTCTCTTTGCTAAAAAGCTTTTAATAAACCTGAACCCAGTTATAATTGAGAGTATTTGATATATAAAGTATTTCCATAATTTAATAATGTGAATTCACATTCACATTGAGGATATATATGAAGTTTGTTTATTTCTAACTTAACTGATGAAACTGAATTATAAGTAGTTTATAGAGTAATCAAGCTCAGGAATCATGTAACATACCATTCTCATTTTACAGATTAGGGAACTCAGCCCTGGAAGATGACTCACTCAAAGCCACAGTAAGAATCAGATTAGACTAGTGCTTCAGCGAAGCAATAAAACTTCTGTAGCCAGCTTTCTTTTCTTGCCTCCGATTGACAAATCCATTTAAAATTAACGTTATTATATATATAAATAAAAGACAAGTAGTATAAATAGCAAGAAATTTATTTAAATTTTTATTTATTTACTCATTGACTTTAGGAAGAGAGGAAGAGAAAAACATTGATTTGTTGTTCCACTAATTTTTTTTATTTTTAAATTGTTTTCTTTTTCAAGTGAGAGGAGGGGAGGTAGTGAGTCAGACTCTTGCATGCACCCCAACCAGGATCCACCTGACAGCCCCTGTCTGGGTCCAATGCTTTGCCTATCTGGGGCCATGCTTACAGCTGAGCTATTTTTAGTGCCTGAGGTAGAGCCTCCATGGAGCCATCCTCAGTGCCCAGAGCTGATGTGCTCGAACCAGCTGAACCATAGCTGTGGGAGGAGAAGAGAGAAAGAGAGAGAGAGAGAGAAGGGGGAGGGGGAAGGGTGCTAGAGAAGCAGATGGTAGATGGTCGCTTCTCCTGTGTGTCCTGGCTAGGAATCGAACCCAGGACATCCACACGCCAGTCCGACATTCTACCACTGAGCCAACTGGCCAGGGCTTTGTTCTACTTATTTATACATTTGCTGGTTGATTTTTGTTTCTGTCCTGACCCCAGAGATGGAATTTGCAACCTTGGAATATCAGGATGACGCTGTAACCAACCCAGTAACCCAACCAGGGCACAAGATATTTTTAAAAAGTAGATACTTTTCGGCCTGACCTGTGGTGGCGCAGTGGATCAAGTGTCGACCTGGAAATGCTGAGGTCCCTGGTTCGAAACCCTAGGCTTGCCTGGTCAAGGCATATATGGGAGTTGATGCTTCTAGCTCCTCCCCCCTTCTCTCTCTCCCTCTCTCTCTCCTCTCTAAAAATGAATAAAATAAAAAAAAGTAGATACTTTTCATTCACAATGAAATTTGAGGCTAACACTGTGTCATATCGTTTTGTGCATACACTATATAACTAAACATTTAAGACATAAATGAATATTAAATCACTTTAAATGAGTCTGTAAATGTGGGGATAAATTTATTCATGAGTTTATTGAAATCAATTCTGAAACACTTGCAGAACCAGTTTTAATAACTCTGTAGAGCACTTAAGGAATTTATTTTATGTCTTAGAATGAGTAACTACATAATTGGGGTGCTCTTTTTTTTTTTTTTTTTGTATTTTTCTGAAGCTGGAAACGGGGAGAGACAGTCAGACAGACTCCCGCATGCACCCGACCGGGATCCACCGGGCACGCCCACCAGGGGGCGATGCTCTGCCCCTCCGGGGCGTTGCTCTGTTGCGACCAGAGCCACTCTAGCACCTGGGGCAGAGGCCAAGGAGCCATCCCCAGTGCCCGGGCCATCTTTGCTCCAATGGAGCCTCGGCTGCGGGAGGGGAAGAGAGAGACAGAGAGGAAGGAGAGGGGGAGGGGTGGAGAAGCAGCCCTGTGTGCCCTGGCCGGGAATCGAACCAGGGACTTCTGCACGCCAGGCTGACGCTCTACCACTGAGCCAACCGGCCAGAGCCAGGGTGCTCTCTTTAATATATTGAAAACCAGGGCTTTCTGACTAAGAGTGTGCACTTGCACTTCCAATACAATACTAGCATTGCTTTTACAGGGTAATTTTCCATAAGAAAAATACTGTGTATGTGTTTGTGTGTGTTTAATCATACTGCTATTTATATTTGGTGACAAGAAAAGAATGGCTTAACTGTGTTGAGTTGTAGATGCTGGCTCATTGGCTAGATGCACACAGAACCAAGTGACCTTCCTATTTTATGTCTAATTTTCTATCAGTTTAACTTCTAAGGCTGAATTTAAGCTGCTGTTCATATTCCATGAACCACAGGTCAGCTCAGGAAGTGGTTTGGGAGATGGTGGTAATGGGGGAGGGGGGAGGGGAATGATTACAGAGTATTAAAAGCTCCCTTTGAGAATATGTACTCAGATAAATGAGGTTTAAAATCTATTGCTGGATTTTCTGTATTTTCCCATGTCCAAAATTAGAAAACTTTGACTAGATTGCATGAAATAAGTGTCATAATTATATATTTCCAGCAAAAATAAATCTATTGAGCTTTTATTACAGATGGTACAGATATCCTTTCAAATTCTCTTTGATTATGAAACTAGTTATAGACATCCTTTATTGTTTTCAGTTCATAAGAACTTCCATAGGCTAACTGATAATAATGGTTATCATAGGTAGAAAAGGGAAAAAGCAATGGCTTTTTTCTTTTTAAGAGAGAAACAGACTGGGACAGACAGATAAGGAATGGAGAGAGATGAGAAGCATCAACTTGTAGTTGTAGCACTTTAGTTGTTCATTGATTGCTTTCTCATACGTGCCTTGACTGGGGGTTCTAGGTGAGCCAGTGACCCTTGCTTAAGCCAGCGACCTTTGGGCTCAAGCCAGAGACCTTTGGGCTCAAGCCGGAGACCATGAGGTCATGTCTATGATCCCACACTCAAGCTTGGTAAGCCAGCGCTCAAGCTGGATGAGCCCCACACTCAAGCCAGTGACCTCAGGGTTTCAGACCTGGGTCTTCAGTGTCCCAGGTTGATGCTTTATATCCATTGCGCCTCCATCTGGTCAGGCAATTAAACCTTTGACATTAAAATCTATCGATTGGTTAAAACATCATCAGGAAGCACAGAGGTGCATCCCCATCAGGGCACATATAGGAACAGCTTGATCTCTCTCTGCCCCCCTTTCCTCTCTCACTGAAATCAATAAATTAAAAACTTAAAAAATTTTTGTCAGACTTTTAAAAAGTTCTTTAATTAGTTATTTTTTAGCTTTTTCCCTGGCAGGTTCTGGAGTGACAATAATACTTCATGTTGCCAAATAGAATTATTTTGTTAATATTTTCCATCATTATTTTTAATTTATTTATATATTTATTTTTGGCGTCAGGGTTAACAATTAGTCAAAGTGGTTTTTGATAGGCTTTTATAAGACTTATTTGTTAGGGAATATTAAAAGTTATTTTCAAAGAGACCAGCAGATTAAATCTATTAAAGATATTGTGAGCTTTACAAACTCAGAAACGTGGTTTTTCAAAATTTTGTATATATAACACAATTGAATTAAATGGATCAATATTTCATGACTTGTTTTTCTTACTACATGCTTAAATCTGTAATTTGTAGCAAATTCCTAAGACTAAATAAATTAGATAATCTAAGTTTTTCTTTTGAAAGAATTATTTTACTAAGCTATAAGTGCCTGTAGTATGTTTAATTAAAGTATTATAATGGGCTACTTGCACAAGACAAACATTGATAACTAACATAAAATAACATTCCTCCTACCTTCTAAGTTCTTTTAGTTGGGCCAAAGTAACACGAGAAAAATTAATAGCATGATCGGTGGTGGCGCAGTGGATAGAGCGTTATCCTGGGATGCTGAGATCCCAGGTTCGAAACCCCAAGGTTGCCAGCTTGAGCATGGGCTCATTGGCTTGAGTGCAGGCTCAGCAGCTTGAGCACCAGGTCTCCATCTTGAGCGTGGGATCATTGACATGATCCCTTGGTTGCTGGCTTAAGCCCAAGATTGCTGGCTTGAGCAAGGAGTCACTGGCTCGCCTTGAACCCTTTGACCTCCTCTCCATCAAGGCACATATGAGAATTAGTCTGTGAACAACTAAAGTAATGCAACTATGAGTTGATGCTTCTGCTCTCTCTCCCTTCCTGTCTCTTTCTCTCGGTCTCTCACAAAAAAAAATAAATAAAAATAAAAAATTTTTAAAAGTTGATATAAATTCAGTATTTCCAAATCTTGTCATTTAACTTGCAATTATATAATATAAAGAATATACAGTAAGTGTTCTCACCAAACCTTATATATAGTTATGTCCTAACCCCTTCCTCTAGCATTCCCTATGCTGGACATAGTTATTTTTTTTCTGGACACTTTCCTAGAAGTAAGTCTTGCTCCTGGGCTTATCCCCTCTGTGCTTTGTTCTGTGTCATAGTAGAACTGAATTTGCCATCTATGTTAGTCTAGTTTATTAGCTCTGCTTGCTTTAAGCCTCTATGCTACTACTCCTACACTTTCTGCATCATTGAAACACACAGCAAAGCCTTTTAGGTGTTTGATTTGGGAATGGGGGATGGGGTAGGTTCTGATTTTTCAAGGTTCCAGATGTATTTGCTTTGTGCATATTTTATAATTGTGGTAGTCTCACAGCTTGGTCTTATGGGAGAACTAAGAAGAAATAATGATTGGAAAAGTATAACTTTCGCCTGACCTATAGTGGCACAGTGGATAAAGTGTCAACCTGGAATGCTGAGGTTGCTGGTTCGAAACCCTGGGCTTACCTGGTCAAGGCACATATGGGAGTTGATGCTTCCTGCTTCTTCCTCTCCACTCTCTTCGTCTTCTCTAAAATGAATAAATAAACACATTTTTAAAAAATGTATGATTTTCATATTTGTATCACAGGTAGAAAAAGTGGGAGCAGAGTGGGGATAAAGGTGAAGATAGAATGACTATTCCTTGCTGTTTATTTCTTTTTTAGTAAATTTGTTGGAGAGAGGTAGATAGTAGGGGAGAGTTTGAAAGGAGAGCCTGAACATTAAGTATCTTGAATCATAGTAAATTTTGTCCTTTTAAAATTTGGTTTGGGGAAAGACTATGTGTATTTAGTTGAGATTCTTTAGTCAACAGAAATAAATTGACTGAATTTGGCAAAAGAAAGATTGGAAGGTTGCTCACTTAGAATCTAGAAAGGAGACAACCAGGGCAAATGAACAGCTGCCACTGTGGCCCTTCCTTCCAGGATGTAGTCATGAAATGGTCCTTTCCAACTATTGTCTTCCTGTCTTCTGATTGGCCAAACTCCAGTTATGTGTCTAACCTGTTGAGGTGGGGTGTGTGGGGGGGGATAAGATAAAACACATTTCTGGCCAGACAGAAGCAGTAGCCAATATACCATGCAACTACAGATTGTTATTTTATGTACATTTGCCTGGTCAGGCTTATATGTCCCCTTATCCTTATGAGTCTCTTGGAGACTTGATTCAAATAGACTATTTGAGAGCAGAGATACTACCCTGCACACTTTTTTATATTTTACTATGCTTAGAATAAACCAGGAATTCAGTTTATTGCAGGCTCTTTGTCTCTTTTTACTACATTATTTCTGTATTTTCTTGGCTATTCACCTACAGTTTTGCCTATAATAGATTGTACTTCTTAATTCAGGTTATGTTTGAAAATTGAGAACCTGGTATTCTGTAAAAATAATATACATGACCACAGAGAGGAACTACCTCTCCTTGCTAATTCAGGGAACATGTCCTTACTTTTCACACCAGCAGAGCTAAGTGTAGTTTGGTGTTGACATAGCAATCCACAAGTGATTCATGAAGAAACAGGACTTGCCTCAGGATGAGACCCCTATTCATAGTCTTTGGTCAAGAAAGGTGACTTTATCTCCTTGATAAAAATGTAACCTTTTTAAAAAAATGAAAATCTAATCTAATCTGATGTCTGTTTGTTTATTCTTTTAAGACTTATTCTGGGACATAATTTAGAAATGAAGATAATATGGAATATTTGAAAGGGTTATAAGACTTTTTTTTTTACAGAGACAGAGAGAGTCAGAGAGAGAGGTAGACAGGACAGACAGACAGGAACGGAGAGAGATGAGAAGCATCAATCATCAATTTTTCGTTGTGACACCTTAGTTGTTTATTGATTGCTTTCTCATATGTGCCTTGACCGCGGGCCTTCAGCAGACCGAGTAATCCCTTGCTCGAGCCAGCGACCTTGGGTCCAAGCTGGTGAGCTTTTTGCTCAAGCCAGATGAACCCGTGCTCAAGCCAGATGAGCCCGTGCTCAAGCTGGCAACCTTGGGATCTTGAACCTGGGTCCTCCTCATCCCAGTCCGACGCTCTATCCACTGCACCGCTGCCTGGTCAGACAGGGTTTTAAGACTTTAAATCAAAAGACTTGATTGAGGCTAACGGTCTGTAACCTGGGATAAATGGACTTTTTAAATATACTTCCACCTGATTGATGGTGGCACAGTGGATAGAATGTTGACCCGGAATGCTGAGGTTGCTGGTTTAAAACACAGAGGTCACTGGCTCTGAGCATGGGCTCATCAGGGCAGGGGTGACTCGCTTGAATTGGAGATTGTTCACATGACCCCTATAGCATGAGCCCAAAAATCGCTGGCATAAAAAGCCCAAGGTCTCTGTATTGAACAAGAGGACACTGGCTTGGCCCTGGTCAAATCTCTCGGAAGTAGTCAGTGCACAACTAAAGTGAAAGCAACTATGAATTCATGCTTCTCACCCTCTCTCTCCCTTCCTGCCTTTCTCTCAAATAAATAAAATACACTTCACGTTTCTTACTAATGAAAAGGACAAAATGGCACTTGCTCTGTTTATCTCTCAGATAATGTTAGAGAAAAGTGTTTACCTTGGATAAGACTGTTACTGTGCTTTAATTTTCTAATCTGTAAAATGAGGATGTCACTTCTAGATCTAAACGTTTGGATTTTAATTTTTTGTTGTTGTTTAAAGAACTGACAAGAGTTCCTAAGAATGCTTTCCGCTTGGTAGTGCTCATTGTATGAAACATTTTTCCCCCTTTACCCAGGCAGTTGCAGTGGTGCAGAATGGCTGACCTCAGTCTTGCAGATGCATTAACAGAACCACCTCCAGAAATTGAGGGAGAGATAAAACGGGATTTTATTGCCACACTGGAGGCAGAGGCCTATGATGATGTTGTGGGAGAAACTGTTGGAAAAACAGACTACATTCCTCTTCTGGATGATGATGATAAGACTGGGAATTCAGAGTCAAAGAAGAAACCAGGCTCAGATACTAGCCAGGTTGAAGGTAAGTAATTAAACCAAACTAGATATATAGTTCAGAAAGTAGATTAGGGATTATGCTTTGGGTCATAATCTTGGAATCTTTGAGGAAACTGAACTGAATTTTTTTTTTCAGTGAATTTCTTTTTTTTTTTTTAATAAATAAATTTTTATTTTAATGGGGTGACATCAATAAATCAGGGTACATATATTCAAAGAAAACATTTCCAGGTGAACTGAATTTTTTACTATATAAAAATTATATAGTATTTTTTTATTTATAATAAAAAAATATAGTAAATTTTTTACTATATAACTTTCTTTCTATATAAATTTCTTTATTTGAAACCAAGGAGGTAAGTTTTATACCCTTTAGTTGAGTGTGTGTTCATAGAAGCTGTTGATTACTTTTAACCCAGAGGTTTCTTCTGTAGTGTCTCAATTTCCGTATAATCTTCCTCTTAATTTCCTAAATTTAAGTGTTTGCTGTGTCTTTTCTTTGAAAGTAGCCTTGAAAAATTAGAGACATAAAATTCTGTGTTTACGTGAAGACTTAATTTAGAATGGAATCAGATACGTCTGACTGGTTGGTAGTACAATGGATAGAGCATCAATCTGGGATGCTGAGGACCCAGGTTCAAAACCCTGAGGTTGCCAACTTGAGCTCGGTTTTATCTGGCTTAAGTGTGGGGTTGCTGATTTGAGTGCAGGCTCATCCAACTTGAGTGTGTGATCATTAACATGATCCCATGGTGGCTGGCTTGAGCCCAAGGTCACTGGCTTGAGCAAGGTATCACTGGTTTGGCTGGAACCCTCCGTCAAGGCACGTATGAGAAGCAATCAGTGAACAACTAAAGTGAGGCAACTGAGTCGATGCTTCTCATCTCTCTCTCTCTTAAAAAAAAAAAGGAATGGAGTCAGATACCACTTGACTTTGGGAGTAATCCCTGGTCAGGATTAAAACATGATGAAATCCTTTAAAAGAGATTTGCTGCTTTTATATAGTACTGGATCAGATTTGCTAATATTTGAGGATTTTTGCGTCTATGTTCGTATAGGATATTGGTCTGTTTTCTTGTGATGCTTTTGTCTAGTTTTGAAATTGAGGTCATGCTGGCATCATAAAATGAATTGGAAAATCTTTTGAAATAGTTTGCTTAGAATTGATCTTTTTTTCTTTAGTATTTGATAGATTTCCTCAGTAATTTCTTTTTCAGTTAAAAAATAGGAATTCATTTTCTTTTTTACTTTTCCAAGTGAGAGGAGGGGGAGATAGAGAGACAGACTCCTGCATGTGCCCTGACTGGGATCCACCCAGCCACCCCTGTCTGAACCAATGCTCTGCCCATCTGGGGCCATGCTCACAACTGAGCTATTTGTAACGCTTGAGGCAGAGGCTCCACGGAGCCATCCTCAGCACCCTACCCTGGGCTGATGTGCTTAAACCAGTTGAGCCATGGCTGTGGGAGGGGAAGAGAAAAAGAGAGGAAGAGGAAGGGTGGAGAAGCAGATAGTAGTCACTTCTCCTGTGTGCCCTGACTGGGAATCGAACCCAGGACATCCACACGCCAGGCTGACACTCAACCACTGAGTCAGCTGGCTAGGGCCGGAATTCATTTTCTGTGAGAGACATAGAACTATTTGGGTCACTCATTTCTTCTCAATGAGATTCTTCTCAAGTGCATTTGTATCTTTCAAGGAACTGTTCCATTTCCTCTAAGTTATCAAATTAATGGAGATTAAATTGTAATTATCTTTATTTATTTATTCATTTTAGAGAGGAGAGGGAGAGACAGAGAGAGAGAGGAGAGACAGAGAGAGAGAAGGGGGGGAGGAGCTGGAAGCATCAACTCCCATATGTGGCTTGACCAGGCAAGCCCAGGGTTTTGAACCAGTGACCTCAGCATATCCAGGTCGGTGCTTTATCCACTGCGCCACCACAGGTCAGGCCGTAATTATCTTTTAATGTTTGTGCAATTTATTGTCATGTGCCTCTTTTCACTCATTATATTAGTAATTTATG
This sequence comes from Saccopteryx bilineata, assembly GCF_036850765.1. NCBI lineage: Eukaryota > Metazoa > Chordata > Mammalia > Chiroptera > Emballonuridae > Saccopteryx > Saccopteryx bilineata. The sequence goes on from NC_089499.1 coordinate 7,399,081, forward strand.
TACTTTTCTTGATGAGTCTGGATAGAGGATTATCAATTAATAATCTTTAACATCCGGCTTTTTGTTTTCTTCTATTTTTCTGTTTTTCATCTGCTTATATCTTTAATATTTTCTTCCTTTTGCTTACTTTGAATTTATTTGCTCATTTTCTACCTTTTAAAACTGGCAGTTTAGATCATTGATTTGAATTAATACTCTTTGGGGGGGGAGTGAGAGGAGTAGGGGATGACAGAGACAGACAGGACAGGAAGGGATAGAGATGAGAAGCATCAACTAGTAGTTGCGGCACTTTAGTTGATCATTGATTGCTTTCTCATATGTGCCTTGACCGGAGGGCTCCAGCCAAGCTAGTGATCCCTTGCTCAAGCTAGCAACCTTTGGGCTCAAGCCTGTGACCATGGGGTCATGTCTATGATCCCACGCTCAAGCTGGTGACCCCATGCTCAAGCCAGTGATTTTGGGGTTTTGAACCTGGGACCTCAGCATTCCAGGTGGAAGCTCTATCCACTGCACCACCACCTGTCTGGCTCAAAATATTTTCTGATTTTCCTTGTGAATTCCTCTTTGACCCATGGGTTATTTAGAAGTATGTTAATTTCTAGAATTGGGCACCTGAAATCTGTATAATTACGTTAACCAAGTATCACCCCAATAAATTCAATTAAAAAAAACTGTATGGCCTGACCAGGTGGTGGTACAGTGGATAGAACATCAGCCTGATACACAGAGGACCCAGGTTCGAAACCTCAAGGTTGCTGGCTTAAGTGCGGAGTTGCTGACTTGAGCACAGGGTCACTGGCTTGAGCGTGGGATCATAGACATGACCCCATGGTCGTTGTCTTTAGCCTAAAGATCACTAGCTTGAAGCCCAACATTGCTGGCTTGAGCCCGAGGTTATTGGCTTGAGCAACGGGTCACTGGCTCGGCTGGAGGGGCCTCCCCTCCCCCCCCCCCCGCTCCCCCCCCCATCAAGGCACATATGAGAAAGTAATTAACAACCAAGGTACCACAATGAAGAATTGATGCTTCTCATTTCTCTCCGTTCCTGTCTGTCTCTCACTAAAAACAAATAAAAAAACTATGTTAATTTTTCAACATTCGGGAATTTCCCAGGTGCCTTTCTATAATTGATATTTAGTTTTATTCTGTTGTGGCCAGAAGACATCCTTTGAAGTTTCAATTTATTTCAGTTTGTCAGAGTTTGCTTTATAGTTCAGGATATGGCCTGTGGTCAATGTTCTGTGAGCACTTGAAGTAATAACATGGTGCTGTTAGTGTGTGGAGTACTCTTATTAATGTCAAGTAAGTCTAGTTGGTTGATAGTGTTGTTTAGGTTTTCTGTATCCTTGCTGACTTTATATCTACTTGTTCTAATGATTTGTGAGATAGGCATATCGAAGTAATTTTGTTTCTGCCTTTAGTCCTATCAGGGTTTTTTTTTTTTTTTTTTTTACAGAGACAGAGAGAGAGAGAGTCAGAGAGAGGGATAGACAGGGACAGACAGACAAGAATGGAGAGATGAGAAGCATCAATCATTAGTTTTTCATTGCGCATTGCAGCACCTTAGTTGTTCATTGATTGCTTTCTCATATGTGCCTTGACCGCGGGCCTTCAGCAGACCGAGTAAACCCTTGCTCAAGCCAGCGACCTTGGGCTCAAGCTGGTGAGCTTTTGCTCAAACCAGATGAGCCCGCGCTCAAGCTGGCGACCTTGGGGTCTCGAACCTGGGTTCTCTGCATCCCAGTCCGACGCTCTATCCACTGCGCCACCGCCTGGTCAGGCAGTCTTTTCAGTTTTTGTTTGATGTATTTTGAAGATCAGTTGTTATGTGCATATACATTTAGATCATATCTTCTTGATGAATTGACCCTCTTAGGATCCCTCTTTATTCCTGATAATATTGTTTGTTCTGAAGTCTAATTCTGTTCTGAAGTCTAATTTTTGTCTTATATTAATATAGCCACCCTTGCTTCCTTTTGATTTGTGTTTGCAGGGTATATCTATCTCCATCATTTTACTTTGAACACATTTCTTTCTTAATATTTAATAAAAGTGGGTTTCTTATAGACAAAATATAGATGGTCTTGCATTTGTCTAATTCTACAGAGCTCTGTCTTCTAACTGATGTGTTTAGCCTATATATGGTTATATGGTTATTGATATGGTTGGATTTAAATCTGTCACTTTACTAGTTGATTTCTAGTTTTTCCATCTTTTTTTTTTTGTTTTTTTTTTTTTCATTTTTCTGAAGCTGGAAACAGGGAGAGACAGACAGACTCCCGCATGCGCCCGACCGGGATCCACCCGGCACGCCCACCATGGGCGACGCTCTGCCCACCAGGGGGCGATGCTCTGCCCATCCTGGGCGTCGCCATGTTGCGACCAGAGCCACTCTAGCGCCTGGGGCAGAGGCCACAGAGCCATCCCCAGCTCCCGGGCCATCTTTGCTCCAATGGAGCCTTGGCTGCGGGAGGGGATGAGAGAGACAGAGAGGAAAGCGCGGCGGAGGGGTGGAGAAGCAAATGGGCGCTTCTCCTGTGTGCCCTGGCCGGGAATCGAACCCGGGTCCTCCGCATGCTAGGCCGACGCTCTACCGCTGAGCCAACCGGCCAGGGCCCCATCTGTTTTTAATTCAGTTCTTTTTATGTTTTTGAACTTTTTTTTAAATGAGAGGAGGGGAGATAGGCTGACTGACTCCCATATGTGCCCCGACCAGGATCCACCCAGCAACCCCATCTGGGGTGATGCTCAGATCAACTGAGTGATTTTTAGCACTGAGGCTGATGCAGTTGGACTAGCAGAGCTATCCTCAGCTCCCTGGGCCAACACTCGAACCAGCTGAGCCACCAGCTGTGGGAGGGGGAGAGGGAAGGAAAGAGAAGTAGATGATTGCTTCTCTTGTGTGCCCTGACCGGGGATCGAACCCAGGACGTCCACATGCCTGGCTAATTCCCTATGCACTGAGCAACCCAGGGCCCTGGAAAGTTTTTGGTTAAGAAATTGTGGCCTGGAGCAAGATGGGTCACCAGCAGCTCTACTGGAGCCATCCGAGAAAATTCGGCCAGGGTTCTCGTTCGTGCCGCGTCTGCTCAAACCAGCACAGTCTGATCCGGAAATATGGCCTCAACATGTGCCGCCAGTGTTTCCGTCAGTACGCCAAGGACATAGGCTTCATTAAGTTGGACTAAGTGACCTTCCATGAATGGGTGATTCAAGACATCTACCTTACCACAGAATGCTGTCTCTTTGTACATAAAATAAAAATGTGAAAGAAACAAGAAATTGTGGCCTGACTAGGCAGTGACACAGTAGATAGAGAATTGGCCTGGGATGCTGAGGACCCAGGTTTGAAACCCCAAGGTGTCTCTCTCTCTCTCTTTATTTTATTTTTTTTATTTTTTGTATTTTTCTGAAGCTGGAAACGGGGAGAGACAGTCAGACAGACTCCCGCATGCGCCCGACCGGGATCCACCCCGCATGCCCACCAGGGGCGATGCTCTGCCCACCAGGGGGCGATGCTCTGCCCCTCCGGGGCGTTGCTCTGCCGCGACCAGAGCCACTCTAGCGCCTGGGGCAGAGGCCAAGGAGCCATCCCCAGCGCTCGGGCCATCTTTGCTCCAATGGAGCCTTGGCTGCGGGAGGGGAAGAGAGAGACAGAGAGGAGGGGGGGGTGGAGAAGCAAATGGGCGCTTTTCCTATGTGCCCTGGCCAGGAATCAAACCCGGGCCCCCCGCACGCCAGGCCGACGCTCTACCGCTGAGCCAACCGGCCAGGGCCTCTCTCTCTCTCTCTCTCTTAAAAAAAAAATTGTTTGTATAGAATGTGTTAATTTAAGACTGTGGTTCTGAAATTGTGGTATTTGGACCAGCATTGTCAGTATCACTTGGGGGTTGTTCAAATTGTAATTTTTAGACCTACAGGGATTCAGAAACTCTGGGAATGGGGCTCGGCAATCTGTATTTTAACAAAGTATTGCTGGTGACTTGGATGTATGTCCAAGATTGAGAAACATTGATCCTGGAGAAAGGGTCCAGTCAGTCCTGGAAAGGATGACGGCTAGATATGTATTTCTCCTGTTCAGCCTTCTATTGCAGAGCATCACAACCAACTTTTAATTGGCCACTAGAGGGTGATGTTTGCACAGGCCTATCACAAGAAGGTGCCCTTGCTTGAGACCATGCTGAATCCTCCCCATTCTGCCCAGAGCCACTGTGGCTCTTCCTCACAGCACACATGCCTTCTCAGTGTGCTGCTACTTCCCTTCTCTGCCAAATTGACTTGCTAGCTGGGGCACTCTGAAATCTCTTGTGAAAGAATAGATTAAAAACAAAGAAAGTAAATTTGAATACCCTGAATCTCAGAGCATGTGATTAGCTTTTTAAAAATACTTGTGGTGATGTCAGTGCTATGTGTGTTTAGTTGAGAGAGTTTTCATTTTACGCTATGGGAGTCTGTCTGGGGAAATCTGTGAGAGAGGGCAGTATAGCATCTTTTGAATTAGGACCTTGCTGGTACTATGCAACATTCTCGTGATTAGAGTCCAACAAATCTACTCTGCAGAGAAGTGTGCGTGCCTTTTCTCTCCTCTAAAACTTAATGCTTTTATGTTGTAGGGTTGTTTTTATTTTTCTTTTCTAAGCTTAGAGTTTTAGATTGTTAGGTGTTGTGTACATGGTAGAATCTCAGCCTCCTTTTTATTTTCTTTTAACCTTTGTTTTTATTTTATTTTATTCTGATCAGTTGCTTCTATCTTAGACTCACAATTATGGCTTAGTCTAGTAATGTCATTTAAGCTAGATTTTTATATAAAGTAAAAGTAAATTTCAGTGTTCTCACAAGGTTACTTTATAATTTAGTGATCAAATCTAAAGTTGATCTATAGTTGGTCTATAACCAATCTATAGTTGATCAAGCTACAGTTAATAACAATGAGAATAATAGTTATTAACATTTATTATTTTTATTTATTAATTTTTAGAGAGGAGAGGGCGAGAGAGAGAGACAGAGAGAGAGAGAGAGAGGAGAGAGAGACAGAGAGAGAGAAGGGGGGAGGAGCTGGAAGCATCAACTCCCATATGTGGCTTGACCAGGCAAGCCCAGGGTTTCGAACCGACGACCTCAACATTTCCACTGCACCACCACAGGTCAGGCTGAGTTATTAACATTTATTTGACACAGTACAATTGACACACACAGTACTGCATCCAGTATCATTGCATTTAGTCCTCATGATAACCATGGGATGTAGATTTTGTCCCATTTTTCAGTTGAGGCTATTAAGACTTAGAAAGCATGAGGAATTTGCATTTGATCATTTAGCTAATAAGTGACAGAATCATAACCTGTACCCAGATCTTCTGATTTTAAAACTATATTCTTTCTCTGAAAATATGCCATCTTTATGAATGCATACTTTCTGCTTGACTTATATCTATCTCATAGATACTATTTTTTAAAACTAAAGATTTGGCCTGACCTGTGGTGGCGCAGTGGATAAAAGCGTCAACCTGGAAACGCTGAGGTTGCTGGTTCAAAACCCTGGGCTTGCCTGGTCAAGGCACATATGGGAGTTGATGCTTCCTGCTCCTCCCCCCCTCTATAATGAATAAATAAAAAATCTTTAAAACTAAAGATTTACTTATTTGACCTAAAAATAATTTTAGATGTATAGATATTATGTCCAGGAAATATAAGTAAGAATATTACTTTATTTGCATAAAGAGTATGAAATGGAGGACTCTGTTGCGAATCATATAAATTTTTGTAAAGCCTTCCACTTTCCCAGACAGTTATTGCACATCTTTTCCTCTTTGTTCAAACCTCCAGCACTTGCTCTCCTGTTCATGTTCTCAACTGATGACCTTTAGAAGAAAGAATCAGTAGTCTCAACCAGAAGAGAACATCTGTACAGTCTTCCCACACCATCCTTTTCTGAGCTACCACTCAGGGGCACTGCCTTACAGTAATGGTCCTTCTGTCTCCTGCATCATTAGCTCCTCCCTTTCAGCTGGGCTGTTCACCAGCAGTAAACACACCATAATTCTGTCCTTCATGAAAAAAAAAAATGCCATCTCAATCTCATGCCATCTCATCAACTCCTTTTTATGCTATTTCTTTTTCAAAATGTTTTCATTTATTGGTTTTACAGAGAGGAGGGGGGAGAATGAGTAGTATCAACTCATAGTTGCTTCGCTTTAGTTGTTTATTGGTTGCTTCTCGCAGTGTGCCTTGACTAAGAAAACCAAGGGTTTCAAACCAGCAACCTCAGCATTCCAGATTGATGCTTTATCCACTGCACCACCACAGGCTAGGCCTGTTCCTTCTTTGAAAAAGGTATTTCCCATTTTCTTTCCTCTCATTCTTTTTTGAACCTACTCTCATTTGACTTGACATGCCACCCAAACTGCTCCTTTTAATGTATAAGACCTTTACATTGCCAAGAATGAATCCAGGATGACTCCAGGGGTTTTGGCTGAGAAACTGAAAGGAAGGAATTGCCATCATATGAGATTGGTGAGACTATAGAAGGAGTAGATTTTGAGGGGAAGGTAAGAAATTCAGCTTGGGGTATCTTGAGTGTGAGTTATCTTATATTGGAGAAGATACTCAAGTGGAAAAGATCAGTAGACAGCTAGATAAAAGAGTTCAGGGGAGAGTTTTTGTGTTACAGTCTAAGGATTCCATAATTCAGAATTTATTTATTTATTTTAGTGAAGAGAGAAAGAGAGAGGAACAGCCTGACCATGCAGTGGCACAGTGAATAGAACGTCACACTGGGACATGGAGGACCCAGGTTCAAAACCCCGAGGTCGCCAACCTGAGTGCAGGCTCATCTGGTTTGAGCAAGGCTCACCAGCTTGATCCCAAAGTTACTGGCTTGATCAAGGGGTTACTCGGTCTTCTGTAGATCCCTGGCCAAGGCACATATGAGAAAGCAATCAATGAACAACTAAGGTGTCACAGCAAAGAATTGATGCTTATCTCTCTCCCTTTCTGTCTATCTCTCTCGGTCTCTGTCACAAAAAAAAAAAAAAGAAAGAATGAGAGAGAGGGACAGACAGAGACAGACTCTCTTTGAAGGGAGAGAGATGAGAAGCATCAACACATAGTTGCTGCACTTTAGTTGTTCATTGATTGCTTTCTCGTATGTGTCTTGACGGGGGTGGGGGCTCCAGCTGAGCCAGTGATCTCTTGCTCAAGCCAGTGACCTTGGGTTCAAGCCAACAACCTTGGGCTTCAGGCTAGTGTCCTTTTGGGCTCAAGCCAGTGACCATGGGGTCATGTCTGTGATCCCACACTTCAAATCAGTGACTCTACACTCAAGTTGGTGAGCCTGTGTTCAAGCCAGATGAGCCCATGCTCAAGCCAGTGACCTCTGGGTTTCGAACCTGGGTCCTCGAGTCTTAGGTCGATACCCTATTCACTGCATCACCACCTGGTCAGGCAATATAATTTAGTATTATTAAATTATTTTAGGGGGCCCTGGTCGATGGCTCAGTGGATAGAGTATTGACCCGGTGTATGGACATCCCAAGTTCGTTTCCTGGTCAGGACACACAGGAGACACCACTATCTGCTTCTTCTCTCCTCCCTCTCTCCCTTCTCTCCCTCTTCCTCTCCTGCTGCCAGTGGTTTGATTGGTTCAAGTGTGGCCTCGGGCGCTGAGGATAGCTCCATTGGAGTACATCAACCTCAGGTGCTAAAAGTAGCTCAGTACTCGATCATCTGCCCAAGATGGGGTTGCCGAGTGGATCCTGATCAGGGAGCATGCGGAAGTCTGCCTCACTATCTCCCTTCCTCTCATCTTAAAAAAAAAATTTTAATGTCCTGTCAAATGACAACTCCAGTATGACCTCATTGATTTTGATGAAGGCAAAGAATTGGAAACTAATTTGGAAAAGGTCTGTTAGTCATTAGATTACTCACTTTGTTTAGGGCTTCCTCTTGTTTCACAGATTTGTGATGATTATTGTTTTAATCTCTCAGAAAATTACGTATTTCTTCAGCATTGTTTCCCTGAGTGATATATGATCTCTTTGAATGTGATGCCTTTCTTCTCGTATTAGTTTTCCTGTTACTTGGAGATAATCTCTTATTCTAGGTTTTTTGGTGTTTTTTTTTTACAGAGACAGAGAGAGTCAGAGAGAGGGATAGATAGGGACAGACAGACAGGAACGGAGAGAGATGAGAAGCATCAATCATCAGTTTTTTGTTGCGACACCTTAGTTGTTCATTGATTGCTTTCTCACATGCCTTCACCGTGGGGCTACAGCAGACCGAGTAATCCCTTGCTCGAGCCAGTATCCTTGGGTCCAAGCTGGTGAGCTTTGCTCAAACCAGATGAGCCTGCGCTCAAGCTGGCAACCTTGGGGTCTCGAACCTGCGTCCTCCGCATCCCAGTCCTACACTCTATCCACTGTGCCACTGCCTGGTCAGGCTATTCTAGGTTTCTTATGATGCATGACTATCACCTACCTGCCTATGGCAGGGATGTGACAGTGCTGTCAAGTGGGATGTGGAGCTTCCTACTCCTGGGTATCACCAGTCATACAGTGCCAAAGCATTCAGTCTCTGCCACCATCTGGAGGTTGGCACAGTACTGACTGTTGTGGAGTGAGGGAAGGGAAGCGTAGGGGAGGAGCTGGCCTGGCAGCATGTGAGAATCTCATCAACCCTGCTGTTTCTATTAAGTACCTTGGAGTCCTGCTTTCCTGTGCTGCCTTTGGGTTGTGGTTTCTCCTTCAGGGTGGTCATGTTTGCTATCATTTTCTAGCTATTTCTTGTACCTTCCTTCATTCCTAGATCTTTTATTACTTTATGCTTTTAAGCAATGTTTTCTGCTGTTTTTAAGTACTTGTGATAGTATGTTGAAGCTGACTTGTGTGCTTTATTTGACTACCTTTGTTTACTGTTAAATTCTTTAATGTGCTTAATTAAGACAGGACTCTACATTTGTGAGTCTTCTTTTTATCCGTCTCTGGTTCCCCACACTCCATTTCTTAGCACTTCCAGTGGCATTTGGTATATAGTCTTGCATATTTTTTCTGAGTATTTTTGTGTTGTTTTTTATAATGCTATTGTGCATAATTTGTTGTTGTTGTTTTCTTAATCTGTCCTGGCTTCTTCCCATATCAGTACATGAAGAGCTACCTCAATTCTTTAATAGTTGTATATTATTTCACAATTTAATGAATCTATTCGCTTGCATTGGTTACTTTTCAAACAATGCCATAAAGAACATCCTATTTACATTAATTTTTGTGAGCTTTTATGTTTTTTTGTTAACTAAATACCAAAAATGGATTGTTGAGTTAAACCAATATTTCAAAATTTGGTGGACTGCCAAATGCCTCATAAAAAGATTGTCATTCCTGACCTCTGGTGGCACAGTGATCGGAGTCTTGACCTGGAATGCCCGGGTTGCTAGTTTGAAGCCCTGGGCTTGCCCAGTGAAGGAACATACGGGAAACCTATTTCCTGTACTTTTGCCAACACTGCCTATTATAAAATTTTAAAAAGATTTTTATCATTCTCACAGTCAAAACATGGTATTAGTTTTTATAATTTACATTTTTTTCTTGAGATAAAAGAATAGATTTTATAAGCTTACTATGTGAGAATAAAAGGGAATTTATTTATTTTGGCTTAATTATGGGATAGAGCATATTTTGCATCTCTCTGGATGAGTAAAACACAATATATAAAGCCCTAGCATGGTGCTTAGTGGATATTTAATAATCTTGTTCTATTTCATTCCTTTGTTTCCTACTTCTTGTTTCTATTAGTTGATATTCTCTTTTGGTCTGCCTTGTTCTTTTAGTTGTTCCTCTATTATCTGAGACAGTGGAATGAATGATCTTTTTATTGGGTTTATATGAGAAAGATTGCTGCTTTGGATGTGTAGGAGCCAGGAACTTGAACAGTGTAGTTTCTTATCTTCCAAAGAAAAATCTTGCGTCCCTGGCCGGTTTGCTGAATGGTAGAACATTGGCCCGTTGTATGGAAGTCCTAGGTTCTATTCATGGCCAGAGCACACAGGAGAAGTGCCCATCTGCTTCTCCACCCTTCCCCCCCTCTCCTCCCTCTCTTTCTCTCTGTTCCCTTCCCACAGCCAAGGCTCCATTGGAGCAAAGCTGGCCCTGGGTGCTGAAGATGGCTCCATGGCCTCTGCCTCAGGCGCTAAAATGACTTCCTCAGCAACGGAGCGATGCCCCAGATGGGCAGAGCATCGCCCCCTGGTGGGCATGCCAGGTGGATCCCGGTTGAACGCATGCGGGAGTCTGTCTGACTGCCTCCCTGCTTCTTTTTTTTTTTTTTTTTTTATGTTCTTAGGAAGATTTTTTTTTTTTAGAGATATTCTTTTTTTTTTTTAATTTTTATTTATTCATTTTAGAGTGGAGAGGGAGAGAGAGAGAGAGAGAGAGAGAGAGAAGTGGGGGAGGAGCTGGAAGCATCAACTCCCATAATGTGCCTTGACCAGGCAAGCCCAGGGTTTCGAACTCCTCCCTGCTTCTAATTTAAAAAAAAAAAAAAGGTAAAATCTTGCATTTTAGGACTTTGTATCATACATCCTAGGTTTTCACTTGTTTTATGAAAAATATCTTTGTTAAGTTCTTGAGAGTGATGCATAGGAAACTCTTGGGTTGGCAGGCTAACTCCAGAGCTATTGCAGAAATGTTAGATATATTTAGAGCCTTTCGGAAAAGGTTGTACGTCCTCAAATTGACCTACATAGTCAGTGAAGTTGTAGTCAAGATTCCATCAGGATTTTTGTATAAATCAACAACTGATTCTAAAATTTATATGAAAAAGCAAAGTAATCAAAATAATTTTGGAAAAGAACCAATTTTAAGGATTCACATGACCTAATTTCAAGAATTTATATAAATACAGTAATGAAGAGAGTGTGTGGTATTGGCAAAATGGATAGATTTTTTGTTAGTGGTCAGTGGAACAGGAGAGTCCAGAAATATATCAACATGCGATAAGGTCATTTGATCTTTGTCAAAGGTGCAAAAGACAATTTGATGGAGTAAGGATAGCCTTTTCAACAAATGAAAAGGGAAAATATTTGCCAAACTCATATGATGAAGGCTTGGTATTCAGAATATGTACAAAATTCTCAAAACTCACTAAAAAACAGTAAAAAAAAAGCCTGACCTGTGGTAGTGCGCAGTGGATAGAGAGCGTCAACCTGGAATGCTGAGGTTGCCGGTTCGAAACCCCAGGCTTCCCTGGTCAAGGCACATTTGGGAGTTGATGCTTCCTGCCCTCCCCCTAAAATGAATAAATAAAATCTTAAAAAATAACTGAAAAATAAAAAAAGTAAAAAAATTTGACCATTTAGTTAACCAAAGAAAATAAAGGGATGGCAAATAAACACATGAAAAAATGTTTGACATCCTTATTCATTAGGGAATGAGACACAACTATACTTTATTAGGATAGCTAAATTAAAACAAAACAAAACACACTGCTTTCAGAAGTGCTGCTGACCTCCACCCACGTAACCCTCAGGTCTAGGAGCCGTGGTGCCCTGGACTTTTTATGGGGGGGTGTTTTGAAATGTCCCTGTGTCCTTGGAGCATTTGATTCAAATCAGGTGGTAAACGAGTGGTACTTCATGATGGTTTTATTGAATATGATGCTAATCTTTTACAGTTTACAGAACAGAAAAGACTTCAGCTTGTTGTTATGAAGGGCTTTCCTACACTGGGGGTGTTTAACAGAGTCTGGGGACCATAGAAATGAATGACTCAGTTCTGTTCTGATTTTTGAGTTTCCTTTTATTGGATCTTTAAGTTTTGAACTTATTTTAATCTCGTTTAAGCTAATGCTGTGACACAAATTCTATTGATAATTAGACAGTAGTTGAATCTGTTTTTGTTTTGTCTTTTACAATGGGTGATCAGTAACACCTTATTTTCCAGTTTTGTGAAACAAAATTTTTGTATTTCTTTGATGATTATAGTTATCTTTGGTTTTGACCGTCCCTCTTGTTTGTGATGGTTGCAGGTACTCCATCTCCTAAACCAGCAGTGCTAGCCAATGGTGACCATGGAATAGAAGGCAATGACACTATAGGTAAGTGGTTCCCAGGATTCTTTAAATGTGTGGGTAAAACAGTCACAGTAAATACCTGGATAAGCTCCTTTGAGGAGGATTGTTAATGGAAGCATATGGATTATTTTTATTTCTAAGGGTATTGTTGGTCTTGTTGGATGTGTTTAATCCAAAGCATCTGTCATATTAAATCTCCAACAGAGGAAAGAAGAGTGAATTTTCTTTGATATTCTTTGAATATTTGCTGTCGTAATACCACACAAGAGCTGGATCAATCTTAAAAATACACTTATCGAGGCAGAATAATCACCATCAAGATACTTTATATTGGAGGCTTTTGGCCACTCCATCTTTAGGCAGCTCTCCTCCCTGAATGCACACTGCACTCAACTTACTTTCCATGGCTCAGTTGTAGGAAACCTGAGAGCTACTGATTAAAGGTTCTTTCCCTTTCTCTTTTGCCCTCAGTCTGTTGTATTTTTTAAAAATTTTCCCTTAACTGTTACTTTTGGAATCTGTCTCTGACTTTCAACTCCTAGTCTGTTACTAGGGCTTTGATATTCTATTAGCTAGCACTGAGTTCCTATGGTTCCCACCTCATAATTAGCACCAACCCCTGCCCCCGTGTATTTGTAGTGGGCAAAATTCTTGAAGTAATGGCAGGTATCACAGGGAGGTACTATGTAAATCTTTTCTTAGGTAGCTGATAGGAAGTCATGTTGAATTTTTATGAATAACTGCACATAACTTGCAGTCATGATCAGGCTGGTACTTTTGAGCCAAATGATTAGTCTCCTGATGATCAAACACATTGTTCTCTGCTGTAGACCGTGCTCTTCTTAACTAGGACATACCATTTGACTCCCATTACTGTGTGGAAGTAAATACTAGCATGGACTGTGTCTGTGTTTCTCTCTTGGATGCTTACCTCAGCCTTGAGAAGCCTTCCCTTCAGCCACTACAAAATCTCTCTGTTGCTAAAGTTTCCCAAAGCCTTTATTAGCAATAGCGATTATTCCAGGATTTAGTCTTTATTCTGTGACCTTTAGAAATATTGTATATATCTCTTTACCTCAGATTTATTGATTACTAGGTTGTATTTGTTGCGACAGTTAGTTTTACCCAGTGACATTAATATCCTTATTAGCAACTCAAGAATTAGGAAGGCTTTACTTAAAAGCAAGAAGCAACCAGAAGTAACACCTTATTTTCCAGTTTTGTGAAACAAAATTTTTGTATTTCTTTAATGATCTTATATTTGGTTTTGACCGTCTCTCTGCCTGCTTTGAAAGCAAAGTCATCTATGTCATTTGCTTTTAAGAAAACATTTATGGAAGTATCCCTATGATTAAAGGAAAATAAGCTTGAATGTGAACTTTAAAAAACGTAAATGCACCTTTTTAAACAGGAAATAGTGCCAGGGGAAGGAGAAACTGTGAGGGGACTGATTTGATTAGCTGGTGAAAGAGTGGGTGCCATTTTATCAGGAAAGGAAACAACTATCAAAAGTAGAGTAGGTTTCTCCTCCACTAGGATGTCAAATATGATCAGAAGAGACTTGAACTTTATGTAGCAATTGTTTCCCACTGCCAAATCTTAATAGGACAGGAGAAAAAGAACAGGAAAAACACATAGTCTAGTCCTTACTGTTCCAAGACGTTTAGTTCCTTGGTCGCAGAAAAGAACCCTGCTGGTGATGAATTCCCAGTGAGATTGTGAGAGCAGGGCTCCCTGGTCTTGGGCACCTTACCTCCACCCTTGGGTGGAACACACTGGGAAGATGTTGACATTTGACTGTATTAAAGAAGATTTTTAACTTAAAATATGCATGTTTCATTGAGGGTGGGAAGGAGTAGGGACGGGTCAAAGAGTGCATGTTTTTGGAGCATGTGGTGACTGCATTGCAACTTGGCCATCACTAACTGGTGCCATTTTGAAAATTCCCATTTCTTGCCTTCAGAATGTTATCTCTAATCATAAGAGCATCTCAGCCCCACTGATAGTGTATAAAGGGTTTATAGCATCTTGCTGTGTTGAACTTGCTGTTTACTAATGACCTGTGCTTTTCCATCCCTTCTTTCCCCTTCCTACTTCTTCCTCCCTTTTCTATTTTTCTCCTCCTAGAAGCCTAGAGTGTCTCTCAACACTGGGGCTGCGGCATCACCAGACCAGTGATCTTTCCTAAGCATCGTTACACTTCTAAAACCTTCAGCATTTTGCAGAGCTTTGCTTTTCCTCCCTGGACACGATATAGAAGAAGCTGAGGGTAGTTCTCCGGGGCCTCTCTCTGCTGATTCCTGAGCAAACCACCTGCTTCTCTTGTACTCTGCAGGGCTTGATGGAACCTCGTTCCCCTTTGTGAGCACAAAGTACAAGATGGATTCTTTTTAATTTTAGTATTTTTATAAAGATCGTCTAATGTTTTTTATTTCTTTTTCTCTTTTCAAACTCATTTTATCATTTAATTCAACCTCACATTTTTCTTTTCTTCTTTTCTTTAAACATTTTCAGTTGGTGTTTTTCACTGGGTGTTCAGATCTCCCACATGAATCAGGATATGGTAACACCAGATGAGAACGTGTGCTTTCATAAAGGCACTGAGTCCACCAGGACTGCAGTGACCTCCCTTTCCTTCTCCCTCCTCTCCCCCTCTGTGAGCTTGCTTTTAGGGAAGGGCAGTCTTTTAGGCTACCTGTGTTTCTCTCCACCTTACTAAAATCTGAGTAATGATCGCTATTTTAATTTAAAGTTTTCTAATTTAGAGGAACTATGATGAAACTTTACAAACTATTTCCTCAAAATTAAATTATTCTTTGTTAGTTGCAAGTTGGACCAAAATTGATTCTATTATGAAATTATCTTTTTGCCAAGGCTCAGATTCTCCTGAAAATTTAACAGCCTTATTATTGTGTGTGGAATTTTATAACCAAAATTACTTTCTTAACATGATCATGAGCTATCAAACTAAAAACTGAGAATGTAAAGAGAATGGAATCCAGTATTGTTAGAATACTGGGATATTAATACAATTAGAAAATAACTTTTCCTGTAACAACATACGATAAAACTAAATGCCTACACGTTGAAGGAAAACAATTTGTCAGGTTTCTAATGAAGTAAATATCTGATTGGACTCAATCTCTGTTCAGGATTAATATCCCTTTAAACTCTGAAGGTGCCTTTATGCAGCATGCTAGGGGATTGGTGGGTCACCGTGAAGACCTGCGTGTCCCTTCCTTCACCATGAACATTAGCATCCACACACATTCTGAGGATTGTCTAATAGGACTTTCTCATTTTCATTTCTCATTTTTCCAAAGTAATAGCTAAAAAATCTGGAACCATTGGGGATTAGTACTATGGAACTTAACAAATGATAAGCTGTGATTGAAATTTTAGAAATAGAATATAAAACATGGGCCATGTTTTGAAATCTTAGAGGAGTTCTGATTTAAGATCTGGAATGTAAAATACTCTTTTAAATTTTCCATCCTGTTACTGACTATGCAGGTTTTTGTTTTTCTTTTAATTTTATAAAATTCATTTTAGAGAGGACAGAGGGGGAGAGAGAATGAGAGCGAGGAAGATAGAGAGAGAGAAGGGGAGAGGAGCAGGAAGCATCAACTCCCATATGTGCCTTGACCAGGCAAGCCTGGGGTTTTGAACCAGCAACCTCAGCGTTCCAGGTCGACGCTCTAACCACTGCGCCACCACAGGTCAGGCCTGACTGTACAGGTTTTTTATAATTGCCAAGCTACTTTATTATTTCAGATTAGAATGAATAATTGGCACTGTGTTCTGAGGAGAGCTTGAGATATACATTTAGATTCTATTATACAGAACTGCCTTTGGGATGGTAAAATCAAAATGTTATGAAAGTTTAAACTGAGTCCTTACAATGACTTTTGGGATTTAGGAAGCATTCCCTCTTCTTCTTTTTTTTTTTTTTTGTTTGTATTTTTTTGAAGTTAGAAGCAGGGAAGCAGTCAGACAGACTCCCCCATGCGCCCGATTGGGATCCACCCAGCATGCCCACCAGAGGATGATGCTTTGCCTATCTAGGGTGTTGCTCAGTTGTGGCCAGAGCTGTTCTAGCGCCTGAGGTGGAGGCCATAGAGCCATCCTCAGTGCCTGGGCCAATTTTGCTCCAATGGAGCCTTGGCTGTGGGAAGGGAAGAGAGAGATAGAGAGGAAGGAGAGGGGGAGGGGTGGAGAAGCAGATGGGCGCTTCTCTTATGTGCCCTGGCTGGGAATTGAACCCGGGACTTTGACATGCCGGGCTGATGCTCTACCACTGAGCCAACTGGCCAGGGCCAGGAAGCATTCCCTCTTCTGGTCACAAGGATCTGATCACAAAGGTTGGTTTCTCTGCTCCGAATTCCTTCTATGGGTTCTAGAGAAAAGACACATAAGGGAACACATTTTAAAGAGAAGACCTTTATGCTTACCGTCTAAGCAGTTGATCAAATAGGGAGAATGTTACCATAGGAGACCACACCATCAAATAAAACCCAGCTTTCCCTTTGGTGTGTGGCTATTTACTAGTTTTTCTTGTGCTTCTTTTATTGCCAGGGAACTTTTTACAGTCATGTAGTACTAACTTTTTAAGACCATCTTTGACATCTCTCTAAGCAGTCTCTGCAGTTGATGTTAGTGAAAGGCTGGGGAGACCGGGGCAGGACTCTCCTGTGCAGTTGTCAGAGGCACACATTCACACTTCATTACTGACATGGGTTTATTCCACTTCTGTTTCCATTTTGTCCTGTTTTTGTTTTGTTTGAAATACTTATTTTTAATTTATGAAGTTAAAATTTTCTAATAGCCAGTGAAAATTTGGTATATATTATTAGCTCACGTTGTTTCACTTTGATGTTTCATTTTGAAAGAAATGAATTTAATGTTTTACATATAAGCTTCATATGCAGTAGCCAGTCCTCTAATGAAATGCTGTGTTGCCGTGGTATTCACACCTGAATGGTCCAGCATTTTTCACTGCGGAGATCACCAGACTGGTCAGGGTTGCTCTTTTGAAATGTGATGTTTCTTGTGTGTAATCTCTTTTCTTCTCTTTCTCTCCATTTTTGGCCCAATGTTGAAGATGTAGAACTTTGTTTTTAAATATTTCTATAACTTTGTTCATGCATCTAAGTTTATATTTTTTGTGATTTTAGACTTCAACAATTTGTATATCGGGATGTTTTAATGTGATCATTGTGCTAATTAAATTACACTAATAAACATCTTACATTAATATCTTATGGACTGGACTTTGGTTGGGGTCTTAATTATTGAAGTATAATGTGACTAAGACATGAGTTGGGTAAATAAAGACGCTTGTGGCATGAGTTCTAAACCTAACAACTACTAATCCCTCCCATAATAATTTTATAATTGTATTGGCTTTATGCTTCTTGCCAGGCACTTTTGCTTACATTGTTGGTTTTTGATTTTCAGAGTAACTATTTCAAACTGTAAGACTTAAGCCCAAATGACTACTTCATATTTTATAGCATCTGGTGAGAAAGGCAGTTGGCAGAGTGGCAGTATGCAGTTATTCCAAAAGACAGTTTCATTGGCATATAAATTATTGTTAGATACTTTTTAATACACATATATGTTTGGTGTGGTACAATTAAAATTTATATTCACAGTCTTCCTGAAATACTTTGAATTATTAAATAAAACTGTTACATTCAATATCATTTTAATTTTTAACTTTATTATTTGATAATCTGATATACTGGATCTGGGAAGCATTTAGTGGAATGCCCAATTCCCTAGCCATTCTGAGTTAATGTTTCTTTACTAATAGTAGTAGATAGATTTCTAAATGCAAAATGTTGACTTAATTAAGACATTGAAAAGATTCTGTGCCTGAGTAAATTTGTATGATATGAAGAACATCTTTAGCTTGGCAGAAATTTCTTTTTATTAAGAAAGCTCAATTTAATATTTTTAGTTTCCTTTTATTTTTTATTTTTTTGTATTTTTCTGAAGCTGGAAATGGGGAGAGACAGTTAGACTCCCGCATGCGCCCCACCGGGATCCACCCGGCACGCCCACCATGGGGCAACGCTCTGCCCACCAGGGGGCGATGCTCTGCCCATCCTGGGTGTCGCCATGTTGCGACCAGAGCCACTCTAGCGCCTGAGGCAGAGGCCACAGAGCCATCCCCAGCGCCCAGGCCATCTTTGCTCCAATGGAGCCTTGGCTGCGGGAGGGGAAGAGAGAGACAGAGAGGAAGGTGCGGCGGAGGGGTGGAGAAGCAAATGGGCGCTTCTCCTGTGTGCCCTGGCCGGGAATCAAACCCGGGTCCTCCGCACACTAGGCCGACGCTCTACCGCTGAGCCAACCGGCCAGGGCAACAATTTTTTAATTATAGCTTTGTTTATATAAGTTGCTTCATTTTGTGGAATAAAGCTCCACACTTTGCTAAAAGGCATATATAGATATAAGATATAAAATATTTTCCTTTTTATTTATAATTCTATAAGTAATATATGAATATGTTCTACTAAGAAAAAATCAATGCATTATAGATACAGCCATTCTTTATTAGAGACAGAGCAGTTTTACTCACAGAACTAACATTCACACACAGCTACTATATATTAATCTTGTATTTTTCCCTGACAGATTGTTCACATCTTATTAATAATAAGGATAAATGTCATTTGTATAAAACATTCAAGTTTGTAAAGCTCTTTTGCAAGTCTAACAGTATATCCATTTTTCATTTGAAGAAATTGAAGTTAGGTTAATAATGCAGCTCCAAGTTGAACGAAGTGAAGCCTTTAAGCTCTTTCTACCACAATATGTCATATCACAGAGGATCTTCTTAAGTGTCAACTAAGCATCAGAAAGGCAGTTGAAAGGAATGGACCTGTTTTAATACCTTTCTTTCTTTCTTTTTTTTTTTGTATCTTTTTGAAGCTGGAAATGAGAGGCAGGCAGACAGACTCCCGTATGCACCCAACCAGGATCCACCCGGCATGCCCACCAGGGGGCGATGCTCCGCCCATCGAGCGTGTTGCTTTGTTGCATCCAGAGTCATTCTAGCGCCTGAGGCAAAGGCCATGGAGCCATCCCCAGTGCCCGAGCCATCTTTGCTCCAATGGAGCTTTGGCTGCGGCAGGGGAAGAGAGAGAGGCGGGGGGGGGGGGAGCAGATGGGCGCTTCTCTTGTGTGCCCTGGCTGGGAATCAAACCTGGGACTTCCGCACACCAGGCCGACGCTCTACCACTGAGCCAGCCGGCCAGGGCCTTTAATACCTTTCTTAGGCATTACTTTATTGGAGAAAATACAGGCTGAGGCAAGGACTTTGCATGTAGGTGGCTTATTTTTTGAGAAGTGATCCCACAAAACAAGAGTGGGAGACTGGGAAAAGCAAAATTAGAAAGAGGACTAACCAATAAAATGAGGTATTACTAAATTAGCCACTGCTGTGGACAAAGGAGGCTTAATTTTGTTGGGATTTTTTGAGGAACCATGTCTTAGAATTTTCCACCTGAGTTATAGAATTGGGTAGTGTTTATTCATTTGCCATCGCTTATTGGTTAACTCTTAGACCTCTGCTCTGCACTTGTGCAGTGCCAGACTGCACGTGATGCAGATGTCTTATCTCTGGCATTGGAGATGGTGTGGAGCGGAAAAAAAACTCTGGTGAGTTAAAACAACATACTTTCAGATGATCACACCTATGTGCAACTGGGTGCTACAGTAAAAGATTGCTGGAGTAAAGATGGACTTTAGTCTGACCAGGCGGTGGCGCAATGTATAGAATATCAGCCTGGGGCACTGAGGGCCCAGGTTCGAAACTCTGAGGTCGCTGGCTTGAGCGTGGGATGATAGACATGACCCCAAGGTCACTGGCTTGAGCAAAGGGTCACTGGCTTGGCTGGAACCCCCTGATTAAGGCACATATGAGAAGCAATCAATGAACAACTAAGGTGCTGCAACTATGACTTGATACTTCTCATCTCTCTCTCCTTTCCTATCTGTCTGTCCCTGCCTGTCCCCCTATCTCTCTCTCTCTCTTAAAAAAAAAAAAAAAAAGCCTGACCTGTGGTGGCACAGTGGATAAAGCATCGACCTGGAAATGCTGAGGTCACTGGTTCGAAACCCTGGGCTTGCCTGGTCAAGGCACAATGGGAGTTGATGCTTCCAGCTCCTCCCCCCCTTCTTTCTCTCTGTCTCTCTTCTCTCTCCCTCTCTTTCTCTCTCCTCTCTAAAAATGAATAAATAAAATAAAAAAAAAACACACACACACAAAAACATAGTTTAAAAAAAAAAAAGATGAACTTTAAAGGAGAAGAATTGGGCACAAGGGTATCCAGTTGCCAAGTGGTTAATTCAACAAAACATTTGCCTGCTTATACCTATTATAAAGAATGAAATCCTTGAATTCTCTCAGGAAGTTTTGTTAAAAAAACTTTTTAATAGTTTTTTTTTTTAGATTTTATTCATTTTTAGAGAGAAAGAGAGAGAGTGAAAAGGGGGGTGGAGCAGAAAGCATCAACTTCCATATGTGCCTTGACCAGGCAAGCCCAGGGCTTTGAACTGGCAACCTCAGCGTTCCAGGTTGACGCTTTAACCACTGTGCCCCACAGGTCTACATGGAAGTTTAAAGAATCTCCATCTATGATAGAACTAATTTGCAAGCCTAACTGTTAAAAGCTGTAGAACTAACCACAAAAGTTAGTTTTGGAATTGTCCATCCTAATGTTTTCTTCTTGAATAAGTTTTAGTAGTTTCTTTCTTTCTAGGAATTTGTTGAAACACAAGGGGTTTTCGGGTTATAACACAGTACTGTTTCTATAACAGTGATGTAACCCGAATTTTGGTGTAAGTTGGAACACTCCCTAGCCTAAGTCACTTCCCTATCCTAACACAGTTGTAAAATCATAATCTAGAACATAAAAGCACAACTAAGCCACAGAAAAAGGAAAAGAACATAAATATACTGTATTGTACATTGTACTGTAGTAACAGAAAAAACAACAAAAAATGAGTAGGCTGAAACACGTCTCAATTTTTTCAAGTTTTTATGGGAGTGAGTGTCGTAAACTCAAAACACCATGTGTCAACACTGTCGTAACCTGAGGACCCCCTGTACTGTTGTTCTTAGTATTCTTTTTTTTCCCCTAATGTATTAGTATTCTTTTTATAAACCTTTTTATTTCTGTAAGATTGGCATTGATGTCTCCTCTTCTAGTCCTGAATTTAGTATTTTTTAAACTTATATTTCTTTATTTATTTCCTTTCTTTTTAGAGAGGGAGGGAGGCAGAGAGGGAGAAAGGGGGGAGGAGCAGGAAGCATCAACTCCCATATGTGCCTTGACCAGGCAAGCCCCAGGTTTCGAACTGGTGACCTCAGTGTTCCAGTTTGATGCTTTATCTACTGCGCCACCACAGGTCAGGCTGAATTTAGTATTTTAAGTCATGTTTCTTTTTCTTGATCACTCTACAAACAATTTATTAATTTCATTGATCTTGTCAAATAACCAACTTTTGGTTTTGTTGAGTTTTCTGTTTTACTTACTTCACTGTAATCTACATTATATCCTTTCTTCTGCTTGCTTTGGGTTTAGTTTGCTCCTCTTCCATTTCTAGATTTTATTTTTTAATGTATTTATTTATTTATTTATTTTTTTCCCTGAAGCTGGAAACAGGGAGGCAGTCAGACAGACTCTCACATGCGCCTGATGGGGATCCACCAGGCACGCCCACCAGGGGGCGATGCTCTCTGCCCATCAGGGCATTGCTCTGCTGCGACCAGAGCCACTCTAGCTCCTGAGGCAGAGGCCACGGAGCCATCCCCAGCGCCAGGGCCATCTTTGTTCCAATGGAGAAAGACAGGGAGGAAGGGAGGGGGGTGGAGAAGCAGATGGGCGCTTCTCCTGTGTGCCCTGGTTGGGAATCGAAACTGGGACTCCCGCACGCCAGGCCGACGCTCCACCACTGAGCCAACCAGCCAGGGCCTGTATTTATTTTTCTTGAGAGAGAGATAGAGAGACAGGAAAGGAGAGAGATGAGAAGCATCAACTCATAGTTCTGTCACTTTTAGTTATTCATTGATTTCTTCTCATATGTGCCTTGGGGTAGTGGTTGGGCTCAAGCCAGTCACCTTGGGCTTCAAGCCAGAGACCTTTGGGCTAAAGCCAGTGACCTTTGAAATATGTTGATGATCCTGCACTGAAGCCTGCGACCCTGTGCTCAAGCCAGATGGACCCACTCTCAAGCCAGCAACCTTGGGGTTTCTAAACCTGGGACCTCCACATTTCCAGGTCAATGCTCTATCCATTGTGCCACCACAGGTCAGGCATCTAGATTCATTCATTCATTCATTCATTCATTCATTCATTTATTTATTTTAATAGTAGGGGAGCTACAGAGACAGACTCCCACATGTGCCCTGACCGGATCCACCCAGCAACCCAGTCTGGGGCCAATGCTCTGTGCATCTGGAGCCCATCCTTGCAAATGAGTTATTTTTAGTGCCTGAGGTGGAGGTTCCATGAGCTATCCTCAGTGCCTGGGCCAATGTGCTCAAATCAGTAGAGCCATGGCTGAGGGGAGGAAAGAGAGAGAGAAAGAGAGGAGTAGGGAGGTAGAAGCAAAGCAGATGGTTGCCTCTCCTATGCGCTCTGACCGGGACTCAAACCTGGGATTTCTACATGCTGGGTCAATGCTCTACCACTGAGCCAACCAACCAGGGCCAGGCTTCTAGATTGTTTTTTTTTTTTTTTTTTTTAATTTTAATTTTTAGATAGGCAGGGACATTGAGCTGTTCCTGTATGTGCCCGGACCGGGGATCGAACTGGGAACCTCTGCACTTGTAGACGATGCTCCAAGCAACTGATCTATCTGACCAGGGCCAGGCTTCTAGATTCTTAAGGTAGAAGGTTATGTTATTGATTTGTGATTTCCTCCCACTTTGGTTGTAGGTGTTTACAATGATAAATTTCCCTCTAAGCACTAGGTTAGTTGTATCTCCTAAGTTTTGGTGTGAAGTGTTTTTATTTTCATTCATCTCAATCAAAGTGTTTTCTCTTTTTTTTTTTTTTTTGTGATTTCTTTGCCCTATTGGTACTTTAAGAGTGTGTTGTTAATTTCCCACATATTTGTCAGTTTTCCCAACTACTTTCTGTTGTCATTTTCTAATTTTATTCCATTGTGGTTAGAAAACATAATTTATGTGATTTATATCCTTTTAAATATAGTCAGGCTTGTCTTCGGGCCTAACATATGGTCTGTCCTGGAGAAAGTTCCCTGTGTACCTGAAAAAAATATATATTGTGCTGCTTTTGGGTGGAATGTTCTTTAAAATATCTGTTAGGTCTATTTAACATGTGTTAGGTTTATAGTGTTGTTCATGTCTTTTATTCCTTGTTGGTATTCTGTCTGATTGTTCTATTATTTTTTTTTTTTTATTTATTCATTTTTAGAGAGGAGAGAGAGAAAGAGAGAGAGACAGAAAGGGAGAGAGAGAAGGGGGGAGGAGCTGGAAGCATCAACTCCCATATGTGCCTTGACCAGGCAAGCCCAGGGTTTCAAACCGGCGACCTCAGCATTTCCAGGTCAACGCTTTATCCACTGTGCCACCACAGGTCAGGCTGATTGTTCTGTTATTAAAGCAGGATATTGAAGTCTCCAACAATCATTGTTTCCCAGTTCAGTTTAGTTTCACTTCATATATTTTAAGGCTCTCGTTCTGATGTTTTAAAGGAGACATTTGAATAATGTAATTGACTTTTATGTACTTTTTATACTGTTCAAGGATTTGTTTCCTGTGAAAAGTTCTGGAATATAGATTAGAGGATGTGTACATACTACAACTGTGAGCTTCCAGCAGCTTCCAAAATAGCAGTGAAATGTCAGTTACTGGTGGGAAGATTTAAAATGCTTTTTCTTTTTTTAAAAAATTTTGAAATTAAATTTAATGGAGTGACATTAATTAATAAGTACATAGGTTTAAGGTGAACATCTCTATAGCATTTGAATTGTTGATTGTGTTTTATGCCCATCACCCAAAGTCATATCATTTTCCATCACTATATATTTGTCCCTCTTTACTCCCTTCCCCCACTTCTAAAGTGCTTTTTTAAAAGATGATTTTTTTTCCCTCAAAATCTCAACCATGTTTTTTTTTTATAAATAGAAAAATTTATCCTTAAATTCATATAGAATCTCAAAGGACCCTAAATAGCCAAAGCAATCTTGAAAAAGAATAAAATTAGAGGTCTCACACTTCCTGACTTTGAAACTTACTATATTCTAAGGCCATATGACCCTGAACTTGCCCATTCTTGTCTGAAACTTACTACAGGTCTATGGTAATCAAACAGTGGTCTTAGCATAAAGACAGATATATAGACCAAGGAACAGAGTAAAGAGTCCAGAAATAAGCCCTTGCATGTATGGTCAAGTGATATTGGACAAGGGTACCAAGACTATTTAGTGGGGAAAAGATAGACTTTTCTTTTTTAAAAAATACTTCATTTATTCATTTTAAAGAGAAGAGAGAGAGAGAGATAGGGGGTGAAAAATGGGAAGCACCAACTCCTCATTGCTTTCCATATGTTCCTTGACCGAGCAAGCCTGGGGTTTTGAACCGGTGACCTTAGCATTCCAGGTCTGTTCTTTATCCACTGCGCCACCACAGGTCAGGTGAAAAGGTAGACTTTTCAACAAATGCTGTTAGGAAAACTGAATGTCTAAATATAGAAGAATGAAGTTGGACCTTACTTGACACCTTGTACAAGAGTTAACTCAAAATGGATGAAAGATCTAAATGTAAGAGTTAAAACTATAAAATTCTGAGAAGACAGAGCATAAACTTTATGATGTAGAATCTGGCAACAGTTTCTTGGGTAGGACACCAAAAGACAGGCAACTATGTGAAAAAGATAAATTGTGCTAGATAAAAATTAAAAAATTTGTGCATCAAAGGGCACTATCAATAGAGCAAGAAGGCAAGTCGTAGAATGGGAAAAAATGTTTGCAAAACATATCTGATAAGAGATTAATGTCCAGAATATATAAAGCACTTATAACTCAGCAACATCAAAACAACTTGATTAGAAATGAGCAAGGGACTTTGAATATACATTTCTTCAAATAAGATACAGAAATAGCCAATAAGCACATAAAAAGAAGATTAATATCACTAATCATGAGGAAAATGCAAATAAAAACCTAGTGCAAATCACACCCATTAGTGTAGCTATTATTAAAAAACAAAATAAGTTTTGGTGACGATGTGGAGAAATTGGAACCCTGTGTGCTATTAGTGGGATTTGCAGCCTCTATGGGAAATAGTATGTCAGTTCCACAAAAAAGTTAAAACAAGAATTACTGTGTTATCCAGCATTTTCTTTTTTGGGTATAGACTCAGAAGAATTGAAAACAGGGACTCAAATATATTTGTACCCCCATGTTTAAACAGCATTATTCACAGTAGCCAAAAAAGCGGAAGCAACCCATGTGCCCATCTGCGGAGGTATGAATAAACAAAATGTGGCATAACATACTATCCATACCATCAAGTGTTTCTCATCCTTAAAAAAGAAGGAAATTGGCCCTGGCTGGTTGGCTCAGTGGTAGAGCGTTGGCCTGGCGTGCAGAAGTTCCAGGTTCGATTCCTGCCAGGGCACACAGGAGAGGTGCCCATCTGCTTCTCCACCCCTCCCCCTCTCCTTCCTCTCTGTCTCTCTCTTCCCCTCCCGCAGCTGAGGCTCCATTGGAGCAAAGATGGCCCGGGCGCTGGGGATGGCTCCTTGACCTCTGCCTCAGGCACTAGAATGGCTCTGGTCGCAACAGAGCGACACCCCAGATGGGCAGAGCATCGCCCCCTGGTGGGCGTGCCGGGTGGATCCTGGTTGGGCGCATGAGGGAGTCTGTCTGACTGCCTCCCGTTTCCAGCTTCAGAAAAAGAAAAAAAAAAAAGAAGGAAATTAGCCCTGGACGGTTTGCTCAGTGGTAGAGTGTCGGCCTAGCATGCAGGAGTCCTGGGTTCGATTCCCGGCCAGGGCACACAGGAGAAGCGCCCATCTGCTTCTCCACCCCTCCCCCTCTCCTTCCTCTCTCTCTGTTCCCCTCCCGCAGCCAAGGCTCCATTGGAGCAAAGTTGGCCCGGGCGCTGAGGATGACTCCATTGCCTCGCTTTGGGCAATAGAATGGCTCTGTTGGCAACAGAGCATCGCCCCCTGGTGGGCGTGCCGGGTGGATCCCGGTCGGGCGCATGCGGGAGTCTGTCTGACTGGCTCCCCGTTTCCAACTTCAGAAAAATTAAAAAAAAGAAAAAAAAAAAAGAAGGAAATTATAACATATGCTTCAACATGAATGAACCTGAAAGACATTATACTAAGTGAAATAAGCCAATCACAAAAGGACAATACTGATTCCACTTACATGATTCCATTTATAGGAATTACTGTATATAAGTAGGTTAATAATGGAGATCAAAGAGAAAACATAGAATGGTGGTTGCCACGAGTTGGGCAGAGGGAGGAATAGAAAGTTACTTCTTTCAATGAGTACAGTTTTAGTTTTGCAAGATAAAAAATTTTCCGGAGATGGATGGCACAGATGTTTGAATAACAATGTGAATATGCTTAATACCACTGAAGTGTACACTTAAAAATGGTAAAAAAATAGCCTGACCAGGCAGTGGCGCAGTGGTTAGAGTGTCGGACTGGGATGCAGAAGGACCCAGGTTCGAGACCCCAAGGTTGCCAGCTTGAGCACAGGCTCATCTGGCTTGAGCAGAAAGCTCACCAGCTTGGACCCAAGGTCGCTGGCTCAAGCAAGGGGTTGCTCAGTCTGCTGAAGGCCCATGGTCAAGACACATATGAGAAAGCAATCAATGAACAACTAAGGTGTTGCAACAAAAAACTGATGATTGATGCTTCTCATCTCTCTTCATTCCTGTCTGTCTGTCCCTATCTATCCTCTCTCTGACTCTCTCTCTCTGTCCCTGTAAAAAAAAAAAATGGTAGAAATAGATGAAGCTAGCTTATATTTTGAAAAGATAATTTTCAAATTAACCATTGTGTGTACTACAGACCTTTTCAGAATTAAAGTAATGCTTTACATGTTAGCTGTCTTGTGGATTTGTTCTAGTTTGTCCATTTGCAGAGAGAAATGAAGATGTAAACATGTAAATGCTAAACAGTTATAAGGAACATTTTGTAAGAATAGATGTAATATTGGTTGAATTCCATGAGGAGGTTTGTTGAGAACTAAGTAAACTGGAAATTAGAGCTTGAAATGTGTGTTTGGATGTAGAGTCAACATTTCCATTTTGAGGTGTCGCTGAAAAGTTTCCTGGTCTCCCCCCAACGAATTAAAACAAAGAACAAAACCTGCTTCTCCATCTAATTCTCCAACGAATTAAAACAAGGAACAAAACCTGCTTCTCCATCTAATTGTCCATTTAGTTGCTCAGGAACATTTGGCTTCCCCCCTGCCCTTTCTCTCACCCAGCATATCTGATTTGTCAGAAAAATAGATCTGGAATCTGACTGCTTCTCACCACTGGCATTGCTCTGCCCCTGATTAGTGCTACCTTTTCTCAGCATGACCACTGTAATTGTAACAACCTTCCAAATTAGTCTCCCTCCTTCCATTCCTTTGCTCCCTCCAGTATATTCTCAAGAGCATCTACGTGGTCCTGTGTGGAGATCTATTCTTTCACTCAAAGTCCCGCAGTGGTTTTCCATCTCAAAGTAAAAGCCAAAGTCTTTACCAGACACCACAAGGCTGTATAACACTTCTGCCATCTCTCTGACCATATCTTCTCCTAATACTTACCTTTGCAACCTTTGCTTACTGATGATGTTCTTGCTACTGTTCCTGAATGAGCCAGTTGGGCCTTTGTGTTGGGCCATGAGCACTAGCTGTTTTCTCTGGAGAGCTCTTCCCTCATATGTACTCATAGTTCATTCTCTGTCTTCCCAGCGAGGCCTTCCCTAGATTATCTGAAATTTCATCCCTCCCACTTTTCTCTCCTATGTCTTTGCTTTAATTTTCTCCATGGTACTTGTCGCTTTATAATTTGTATAGTTGAGTAGAATTGTGCATCTTAAACCTGTATAATATTGTTAGCCAGTACATTCAATTAAAAAAATAAAATGATGCCCTGGCCGGTTGGCTCAGCGGTAGAGCGTCAGCCTAGCGTGCGGAGGACCCGGGTTCGATTCCCGGCCAGGGCACACAGGAGAAGCGCCCATTTGCTTCTCCACCCTTCCGCTGCGCTTTCCTCTCTGTCTCTCTCTTCCCCTCCCACAGCCAAGGCTCCATTGGAGCAAAGATGGCCCGGGAGCTGGGGATGGCTCTGTGGCCTCTGCCTCAGGCGCTAGAGTGGCTCTGGTCGCAACATGGCGACGCCCAGGATGGGCAGAGCATCACCCCCTGGTGGGCAGAGCATTGCCCCATGGTGGGCGTGCCGGGTGGATCCCTGTCGGGCGCATGCGGGAGTCTGTCTGACTGTCTCTCCCTGTTTCCAGCTTCAGAAAAATGAAAAAATAAATAAATAAATAAAATAAAATAAATAAAAAAATAAAATGGCCTGACCTGTGGTGGCGCAGTGGATAAAGCGTCGACCTGGAAATGCTGAGGTCGCCGGCTCGAAACCCTGGGCTTGCCTGGTCAGGGCACATATGGGAGTTGATGCTTCCAGCTCCTCCCCCCTTCTCTCTCTCTGTCTCTCCCTCTCCTCTCTAAAATGAATAAATTAAAAAAATAAATAAATAAAAATTTTTAAATAAAAAATAATAAAATGATCTGTGCCCTGGATAGATGGCTCGGTTGGAGTGTTGTCTGATATGCAAAAGGTTGCTGGTTCGATCCTGGGTCAGGGCACATACAGAAACAGATCAATGTTTTTGTCTCTCTCTCTCCCTTCCTCTCTCTCTAAAATCAATCAATAAACTTAAAAAAATTATTTGTACAGTTTACTTATCTTGTTTATTGTGTGACTTTCCCCATCAGAAGATAAATACTGTGAAAGGGACAGATTTTTGTTTCTGCTATGGCCCAGCACCTAGAACAGTGTCAGGAATATAGTAGGTGTTCAGTTGCTATTGAATAAATAATCTTGTTGAATGTGTAATTAAAAAAAAAAAAAGAACTTTGAAGGAAAGAAATGTGGTTTTGAGTAAGGAATATGTAAGCCAAGCTCTACAGAAATCCTGGCGGTGGAGGGGATTTCTGCCATTGCAAGATTCTGCTTATTCTAAAGCAGATCAGGACGTGTGCTCATAGATCCTGCCTGGGCTGTGTTTCTGTAGCGTCTAAGAGATGTGGCCACCAGCTTTTTTTATTTTATTAAGATTTTATTTATTGATTTTAGATGAGAGAGAGAAAGAGAATGGACGAGCGGGAAGCATCAATTCATAGTTGCTTCTCTTGTGTTCCTTGACCGGTCAAGCCTGTGCTTGGAACTGGATACCTAGGCATTCCAGGTTGATGCTTTATCCACTGTGTCACCACAGGCCAGATACCACCAGCTTTTTTTTTTTTACATGAATATATTCATTACATCTTTATGCACAATAAGAAGACATTGGTATCAAAAAAATAATCAGTCTGACCGGTGCTGGTACCATTGATTGAGCATCGGCCTGGGATGCTGAGGGCCCTCATTTGAAACCCCAAGGTTGCCGGCTAGAACGCAGGGTTGTGGGCTTGAGCACAGGGTCGCAGGCTTGATTGAGTGCAGGATCGCTATGACCCCAAGTTTGCTGCCTTACGCCCAAGGTCATTGGCTTGAGCTCCCCTGACACCCACCATCAAGGGACATATGAGAAACATCAATAAATAACTAAAGTGACGCAACTACAAGTTGATGCTTCTCATCTCTCTCCACTCCCCCCTTCCTGTCTCTCTTTTTTCCTCTCTCTAAAACAAAAAATCAATATTAGGTGTATAGCTGAAAATTTTGGTTGATCATCTTTAGAAACTAAGTACCAAATTCTTCATCAACTTTGATTTAAAATGAGCATCTATTTCATGACATAAGTGTGTAGCACAGATTCTATAGACACATTTTAGCAGCTGATAGTAATAAGAAATGATTGATTCAATACCACAGTGTCAAACAAAATTTAATTACTAAAATTTTAATAAAAGTATATTTTCTTTTTTTTGTGGCAGAGACAGTGTTGGGGAGAGGGACAGACAGACAGGAAGGGAGAGAGATGAGAAACATCAATTCTTCATTGCAGTTCCTTAGTTGTTCATTGATTGCTTTCTCATATATGCCTTGACTGGGGGGGCCTTCAGCAGACCGAGTAACCCCTTGCTCAAGCCAGCGACCTTGGGTCCAAGCTGGTGAGTTTTGCTCAAACCAGATGAGCCCGCACTCAAGCTGGCGACCTCAGGGTCTCAAACCTGGTCCTCTGCATCCCAGTCCGATGCTGTATCCACTGCGCCACCGCCTGGTCAGGATAAAAAAATATTTTTAATAGTTGATGATCTTATTATGACCCGTATCTCAGGATAATCTAATAGTGATGAGGGAAAGTTTTTCTTTTATAACTCACAAATGAGAAACAAATAATAGAATTAGAATATCACTGTATAGGCATTGCTTAAAAATGGTTGCTAAAAAAAAAAAAAAATGGTTGCTTACATTCCAGGAAGATAACCAGACATTTATCTTTTGATGGAAGTATATAAACACGTAGAAGGTAATTTTGTCCTTCACAAAAAAAAGAAAAAAAAAGAATCTAACAATGATCAAGTTTCAGATTTTTAAAAAAATTTTTTCAGTTTTCCTCCTGTTGTTGATTTATTATTAATTTATTTTGTTTACATAGATTCTAGTGTCCCCCCGAATACATCCTCCCCTCTCCCATGTTCCCCAGTACATTCCCTCTGTCCCCCTCCCTATAACGCCCCCCCCTTCCCTCCAGGGTTTGCTTTTCTGCTCTCATCCCATCCTATCAGCCTGTCATCCCCTTTCCCTCTGTCCGCTTTCCTTCTGGATCCTTTGATCCCACCTCTGTCTCTATTCCGCTCCTCAGTTCATATTGTTCGTCAGATTCCTCAGTTGAGTGAGGTCATATGATATTTTTCTTTCTCTGCCTGGCTTATTTCACTTAACATAATAGTTTCCAGGTCCATTCATGTTGTCGCAAAAAATAGTATTTCCTTCTTTTTCGTGGCCCCATAGTATTCCACTGTATATATATATATATGTACCACAGCTTTTTAATCCACTCGTCCACTGATGGACACTTGTGCTGTTTCCAGATCTTGGCTATTGTAAACAATGCTGCCATAAACATGAGAATGCATTTCTCCTTTTGATTCATTGATGTGGTGTTCTCGGGATATATTCCTAAAAGTGGGTTGGCTAGGTCAAAAGGCAGTTCGATTTTTAATTTTTTGAGGAATCTCCATACTGTTTTCCACAGTGGCTGCTCCAGTCTGCATTCCCACCAGCAGTGCAGGAGGGTTCCCTTTTCTCCACATCCTCGCCAGCACTTATTCTGTGTTGTTTTGTTGATGAGCGCCATTCTGACTGGCAGACACCACCAGCTTTTAATGTGTCTATGGTGCACATATACTCTATCCTTTCTTCTGTGGCAAAGCATGAGATATGCCATTTAGCCTATTTGCTCTGGTGTTACTTCTCATTTCCCCAACAGTGTTAACTTTACAGTAATTTTTCATCTCCTCCTTTACCTAACACATTTTCATGGCTAATGCATTGTCGTTGAGGTAGAAAATAACTGTTTTACAATTATCAAAAAAGCCTTGTGCTGTGATCTTTCTATGCTATTGAAAAAAGTATAAACTTTTGTCCTGACCTATGGTGGCACAGTGGATAAAGCATCGACCTAAAACGCTGAGGTTGCCGAAACCCTGGGCTTGCCTGGTTTAGGTGCATTTGGGAGTTGATGCTTCCTGCTCCTTCCCCCTTCTCGCTCTCTCTCTCTCTCTTTCTCTCCCCCCCTCTCTAAAAATGAATAAATAAAATCTTAAAAAAGTATAAATTTTTGGCCCTGGCCGGTTGGCTCAGCGGTAGAGCGTCGGCCTAGCGTGCGGAGGACCCGGGTTCGATTCCCGGCCAGGGCACACAGGAGAAGCGCCCATTTGCTTCTCCACCTCTCCACCGCGCTTTCCTCTCTGTCTCTCTCTTCCCCTCCCACAGCCAAGGCTCCATTGGAGCAAAGATGGCCCCGGGCGCTGGGGATGGCTCTGTGGCCTCTGCCTCAGGCGCTAGAGTGGCTCTGGTCGCAATATGGCGACGCCCAGGATGGGCAGAGCATCGCCCCCTGGGGGGCAGAGCACCTCCCCTGGTGGGCGTGCCGGGTGGATCCCGGTCGGGCGCATGCGGGAGTCTGTCTGACTGTCTCTCCCTGTTTCCAGCTTCAGAAAAATGGGGGAAAAAAAAAAAAAAAGTATAAATTTTTATCTCGACCATTATAGCTGTTTGTGTGTGTGTGTGTGTGTTGTATTTTTTCTGAAGCTGGAAACGGGGAGAGACAGTCAGACAGACTCCTGCATGCGCCGACCGGGATCCACCCGGCACGCCCACCAGGGGCGATGCTCTGCCCACCAGGGGGCGATGCTTTGCCCCTCTGGGGCTTTGCTCTGCGGCGACCAGAGCCACTCTAGCGCCTGGGGCAGAGGCCAAGGAGCCATCCCCAGCTCCCGGGCCATCTTTGCTCCAATGGAGCCTTGGCTGCGGGAGGGGAAGAGAGAGACAGAGAGGAAGGAGGGGGGGGAGGGGTGGAGAAGCAAATGGGCGCTTCTCCTATGTGCCCTGGCCGGGAATCGAACCCGGGTCCCCCGCACGCCAGGCCGACGCTATACCGCTGAGCCAACCGGCCAGGGCCATTATTATAGCTGTTTTTAACGTTGAAAAGAACAGTGGGCCACCTTGCTGTTTTGTGTATAGACAGAAAGATTATCTGACTTTAATATTTTTTTTAGTGAAGGCAAGAGAGAGAAAGAGAGGAAGGGGGAGAGACGAGAAGTATCAATTCATAGTTGTGGCATTTTAGTTGTTCATTGATTGCTACATACATATATGTCTTGACCCAGGGGGGCTCTAGCTGAGCCAGTGACCCCTTGCTCAAGCCAGTGATCTTGGGCTTCAAGCCAGCAACCTTGGGCTTAAGCCAGCAACCATGGGGTCCTGTCTGTGATCCCACGCTCAAGCTGGCAACCCCGTGCTTAAGCTGGTGAGCCTGTGTTCAAGCTGGCGACCTAGGGGTTTTGAACCTGGGTCCTCAGCACCCCAGATTGAAACTCTATCCACTGTGCCACTGCCTGGTCAGGCTTAAATTTTGTACATTATGTAGCTGCACAAGTGGTTTGATTATGCTTTTTTCTCTTCTTTTCACCAGCCTTTTTCTCTGAGTAAGTGGCTCTGTTTCAGGCCTCACATGGGAACAGAAAGTTAAGAGCAAGGCCAGTTATAATTGCAGTGATTTTTGCTATGTACTGGCGCATGTCTTTCTAGAAATAAGTTCCCCTTAGTGATTTGTTTAAATTCGAGAAAGCTGTCTGAAGACCACGCCTAGATCTGGCACCATCTAGGTTTCGCCTCTTATGTGAGTTATTTGACCTCTTTTAAGCTGAAGGTTTCTCCTCTATAAAAGGTGAACTAGTAATAAAATAATTGTTTGGGTAAAGGGGCAGAAAATATGTTCAGTGCTTTGTAACCTGGTTGAAGGGGTTAATAAATGTAAGATGATAGTAGGATAATATATTCATATAGAAAGTCCTTTCAGGTTCAACCCAGTAAGTGCTCTTGCTAATAAATCATTCTTTTTGGCCATCAGCTCCTTTTCCTGTTTAAATGACTATGTAACAGTGTTTTAATTGGATGTAACTAGAGCACATCTGTTGTCCATTGTTTCTTTGGAGATGCTCTATTTCTAGAGGACAAAATTGAAGTTGAAACTTTTAAAGAACTCCAAGCAAACTGAAACACTGAAGAGTTTTTTGTTCTGCTAATTGTCAGGAAATTAATATAGAACTTTTTGTCACTGCAAAAACCTGGCAAGCTGGTTCTCCAGTAGGTTTTCAGCAACTGAAAATGAGATAAGAATGTGCAAATCTATGTAAATTTACGTATTGATGTTAGGCTCCTTAGAGGACTTCACTGAAAGGTTCTGCTTTTTGGTAATAAATGCTAATATGGGCCTGACCTGTGGTGGCGCAGTGGATAAAGCCTCAACCTGAAACGCTGAGGTTACCAGTTCAAAACCCTGGGCTTGCCTGGTCAAGGCACATATGGGAGTTGAAGCTTCCTGCTCCTACCCCGTTCTCTCTCTCTCTCTCTCTCTCTCTTCTCTAAAATGAATAAATAAAAATAATTTAAAAAAATTTTTAAATGCTAATATGACTCAAGGTGAACAAATAATATGGTGTACAGAGAAGTGTTATAGAATTGGGTACCTGAAACCTGTATATATATATATTTTGTATTTTTCTGAAGCTGGAAACGGGGAGAGACAGTCAGACAGACTCCTGCATGCGCCCAACCGGGATCCACCTGGCACGCCCACCAGGGGGCGATGCTCTGCCCCTCTAGGGCGTCGCTCTGCAGTGACCAGAGCCACTCTAGCGCCTGGGGCAGAGGCCAAGGAGCCATCCCCAGCGCCCTGGCCATCTTTGCTCCAATGGAGTCTTGGCTGCGGGAGGGGAAGAGAGAGACAGAGAGGAAGGGGGGGTGTGGAGAAGCAAATGTGTGCCCTGGCTGGGAACCAAACCCGGACCCGGGTCCCCTGCACGCCAGGCCGACACTATACCGCTGAGCCAACTGGCCAGGGCCCTGTATAATTTTTTTTAAGGGAGAGAGGAGGGACAGACAGACAGGAATGGAGAAAGATGAGAAGCATGAACTCATAGTTACGGCACCTTAGTTGTTCATTGATTGCTTTCTTGTATGTGCTTTGATGTGGGGATGGGGGGTCAGCAAACTTAGGGATCAAGTGAGCGACCATGGGGTCATGTCTATGATTCCACGCTCAAGCCGGCAAACTCTGTGTTTAAGTTAGTGAGTCTGTGTTCAAGCCAGCGACCTCAGGGTTTCGAACCTGGGTCCTCAGTGTCCCAGGCCAATGCTCTGTTCATTGTGCCACCACCTGGTCAGGATAACCTGTATAATTATGTTAACCATTGTTACCCCAATAAATTCAATTTATAAATATAAAAAGTAATATTTCTAGTCTTCATTTTCTCTGTAAATGAGGGATTTTGCTGTTTCAGCAGCTGATGCTGTTACTAGAGCTGAACAGCAAAAACAGTATGTTTTCTCATGCACACGATAAATTAGAGATTATCATATGCCTTCCAATTTATTTTCTTTGGTTTAAACATCTCTTGTTCATTTTCCCATTATTTAAAACTATGTGAATTGAAGCCATTGCAATGTTTTTAATTCTCAGTATATGTATCAGTCTAAGCCTAGTCAGGAGACAGAAACCACACAGTAATTTGATCAGGGAATTAACTACTGAGGGGGAAAGAGAGCTCTAAAGTATACAGGAATGGAAGACACGGTGAGCAGCTACTACCCCTGGGACTCAGGCAGAGAACAAAAGACAAGAAAAATTTGAACAAGTGCACTTGTCCAAATAAACTAGTTTCCTGTCTTGGATGTCTTCATTTGATGGTGAGGATTTTTGTTGAGACACTGCTTGCTGTAGGCTGTTTGGCAAATGGGAAGCAGTACACAGAGGTGCTGCTGTCACTGGGAAGCCAGCTTGGGGCACGAGTGGACCTTGCCTGGGAAGATGCTTATGGGAGGGCCCACTAAAACATATTGGGGTGAGCACCATTGTGTGTTTTGCTCACAAACAGAGCATCATTGGAGCAAGAAGATGGAAGAGCACACAGGAAGCCCCTTCTTCGAGCACCCTCCACTAAGCTTAATGTTATGCCAACTGACAAAGGAGAAATGTTTATAGCAGGGGTCCCAAACTTTTTACACAGGGAGCCAGCCAGTTCACTGTCCCTCAGACTGTTGGAGGGCCAGACTATAAAAAAAAAAACTATGAACAAATCCCTATGCACACTGCACATATCTTATTTTATTTTTTTTATTCATTTTTATTATTAGAGAGAGAGGAGAGAGAGAGAGAGGGAGGAAAGAGATAGAACAGAGGAGGATTTGGAAGCATCAACTCCCATATGTGCCTTGACCAGGCAAGCCTAGGGTTTCGAACTAGTGACCTCAGGGTTCCAGGCCAACGCTTTATCCACTGCGCCACCACAGGTCAGGCAGCTCTAGCCACCATTCCCAGCTGCAAGCAGCAGGTCCTCGACCTCCTCACCAGGTACCATTTGAGGGGTGGGGTGGGCAGAGTGGTCAGGCTTCATTTGGAGCCCTACCTGCTTTCCCAGGGGACTCCATAGACGGGGCTGATGGGAGGCACACCTGTGCTTTAAGCGATCTCATTCCGCATAGAACCCCACAGAAACCAAAAAGTTTGAAAAAGCTGAGTTTTAGTGGTGGTAGTAGTAGCTAACAGAGCACTAGCTCTGTTTAAATACCTTATTTTAAAGTAAAAAAACAAAACGGGAACAAATACAGTATTTAAAATAAAGAACAAGTAAATTTAAATCAACAAACTGACCAGTATTTCAATGGGAACTATGCTCCTCTCACTGA
Organism: Saccopteryx bilineata; assembly: GCF_036850765.1. NCBI lineage: Eukaryota > Metazoa > Chordata > Mammalia > Chiroptera > Emballonuridae > Saccopteryx > Saccopteryx bilineata. The sequence continues at coordinate 7,435,781 of NC_089499.1, forward strand.
CCACCAATGAAAGAGGTGCCCCTTCCGGAAGTGCGGTAGGGGTTGGATAAATGCCCTCAGGGGGCCGCAGTTTGGGGACCCCTGGTTTATGGGATCCAACTCCATTATCGCAAGTGTTAGGTCACCAAGGGAGGCATGCACAAGGCCTGATGAGTTTTCTAAGAAATTTACTTATGCATCTGTGAACTGATGGGCTGGGACCAGCCCTGAGGGTCTGGGATTTTAGCTTTTATAGGATTAGTGAGCAAGGATTAGCTAGGAGGTTAGTTTTGGTGCGAAATTTGGGGCAGTGGGTGAGGGGATGTGGGATATCAGACAGGTTTGCTCAGGTAGGATAGTTATAGGAACTGCCTCGGCACCAGATTACTTTAAATTTAACCTGAGCTTTTTTGGTAAAAGGCCCTGGACCCGAACCTAACAGCAAGCAAGGCAAGAGTGGAGCTGAGAGGCTTTAACCCTTTGGCTACTGTTATCAAGAGACTGATTGTGGCCTGACCAGGCGATGGCACAGTGGATAGAGCATTGGACTGGGATGCGGGAAGACCCAGGTTCGAGACCCCAAGGTCACCATCTTGAGCGCAGGCTCATCTGGTTTGAGCAAAAGCTCACCAGCTTGGACCCAAGGTCACTGGCTTGAGCAAGGGGTTACTCGGTCTGCTGAAGGACCGCGGTCAAGGCACATATGAGAAAGCAATCAATGAACAACTAAGGTGTTACAACGAAAAAGTGATGATTGATGCTTCTCATCTCTCTCTGTTCCTGTCTGTCCCTATCTATCCCTCTCTCTGACTCTCTCTCTCTCTCTGTTCCTGTAAAATAAAAAAAAGAGAGACTGATTGTGAAAGTAATATTTGACAGTGTACAGTAACCAGAAGAAGGAAGAGGAAAAAATTGTTAGACTATACAAATAAACACAAAACATATCAGAGAAAATAGGCAAAGCCATCGCAGTTCTCATTTCTGTAATTAGTCATGAGATCAAAATTGATATCTATGACTTCTACCCATTTGAGATTTCCCTTGCTGTCAGCCCATATTTAGGCATTTAGTCTCTATCAATACCCGGAAGTGTGAAGCTATTTGTCAAAAGGTGAATAGTTGTCTGCAGAAGAGAGTATAGATTTTCCCCAAAATTCTAGAAGTTTGGGCTGTGATTCTCTGAATTGGGGATTTAGCATCCCTATTTGTTAGGGACACTTCAGGTGTCATTGGATCTGCTAGATCAGTTCTAAGTGGCAAAGCAGCTTGAACTGCAGTCTGAACTTGGTGCAGAGCCTTCTCTTGCTCTGGTCCCCACTCTATTAGCCTTACTTTGTGGTTGGGTTAAAGAAGTACACTTAAATGTGGGGTATGTTGCGTATAGCACCCAAAGAGTCCGACTAAGCATTGTACCTTTTTACATTGTTGATGATGTGACTTGTAACTTACTCACCTTGGAAAGGAGATCTTGACTTGTATTGGGCCACTGATTGCAAACACATTATTGATAAGAAGGGCCTTTGAATTTTTGTGTTTTATCCTCTTCCTAAAGTATCTGTATTTGCTACTTTCTACTTCTCAGACCCAGTTAGCATAATGCCAGTATAGTGGGCTAATGTGATTTTTTTTAAATGTCACACGTTCAAGATCTCTGAGCCATAATATTATGGTAAAGTTGATGTAGCCCTGACGAGCAAGGCTCATATGCATGTAAAAGCATAATGCTTCTGATGATCTTTGTCAACTGGTAGAGAAAAAAGACATTGCTCAGGACTATAGCAGTACATCAATGTCAGGACTGGGTTGATTTGCTCCAATAAAGATGCCATATCTGGGGCATCAGCTGCCAGATGGTAGTCTCCTGGTTAGGATTAGATGGTTTACAGCTACTTGCCAACATCCATCTGACTTTTGCACAGGCCAGACTAGTTAAATGGAGATGCAACAGATATCACTATCTTTGTTACTTTAAAGTCTTTGACAGAGGTATTAAACTTTTTAGTTATCCTAGGAGTGTGGTATTATTCTGGTTAAATATCTTGGTAGAGAGGGGGAATTCTAGTGGATTCCTATTTAACCCCTTCCATAGTGACCCTTGTCAGTTGGGCCCGCTATTTGGTAGTGGAGAGCCAATGTGGGAGTTCAGCCAGGTGTCAGGTATGTGTATTCCCAGTTCATCCAGGAACTGAGAAAATAACTACAGAATAGGTGCACAGAGCAAGTGGGTCCATTGTGGGTTGGACTTAAACTAAGCACTACAACTGTTGTTTGACTACTGTTAGCCCTCACTTGGACTGGTAAGCCACACTGGCATTTTGGGTCCCCTGGAATTAGGAACCCCAGAAAGGTCTGAGTATTTCCTTTTCTCTAATCCACAGTTACCCTAGAAAAATGCCTTTGGGGAAGCTTGGATTCGCAGCCTGTACGTGTGGGAACAATGTAGGATCCTTCCTGACTAGGTTCTGGGTTTATGAATTGACGGGTCTGGAAACTGGATGATAGGTTATGACTTTTCAAGAATGGTTGTTACTATCAGAGGTAAGGGTTTTCCCGTCCTGTATAGATCGATTCATATTTTGGTAGGCTGCCTATGGAACACTGGTCAATTTACTACCACAAAAGATCCTGGTGGGCTTAGGCATTGTGATTACCAACGCAACCCTGCTGGTAGATACACCTACCTTGTCTTGGTGAGTAGGTGCTGCCACTTGGTTTCTGCTTTTCTAGGGTCCCATAATCCCTGTTGAAATCAGAGAACCCACTTCAGTGATGACATCTCCCATGGTCATACCTGGGGGTTGTGACAAAAACTACATGACTGTGACATTAGAAAATTATGTGAAATTCACATATTAGTGTCCATAAATAAAGTTTTATTGGGCAAAGCTATGCTTCTCTGTTTATGTATTGTCTGTGGCTGCTTTTGTGCTATAATGGTTGAGTTGAGTACATTTGACCCTTGAATAATGTGGGAGTTAGGGGCACTGACATCTCCATCCTTGTTCAGTCAGAAATCTGTATATAATTTTTGACTCTCTCAAAACTTAACTACTAATACCATACTGTTCATTAGAAGCCTTACAAGTAACACAAACAATCTGTAAACACATATTTTGTATGAAATATATATTATATACTGTATTGTTACAATAAAGAAAGTTAGAAAAGCTTGACCTGTAATGGTGCAGTGGATAAAGCGTCGACCTGGAAAGCTGAGGTCACTGGTTCAAAACCCTGGGCTTACCTGGTCAAGGCACATATGGGAGTTGATGCTTCCTGCTCCTCCCCCCTTCTCTATCTATCTATCTCTCTTTCTCTTCTCTCGAAAATGAGTAAAGTTTAAAAAAAAGATTTAAAAAAAGTTAGAAAGAGAAAATGCTATTAAAATCATGAGGAAGAGAAGGTACTTTATAATTATTGAAAAAAACCTTCATCTAAGTGGAACCATACAGTTCACACCCATGTCGTTTAAGGGTATTGTGACAGAGACTATATGGCCTGCAAAGCCTAAAATATTTACAATATTTGCAATACTCTAATCATGTGTAGAAGCATATTCTAAGGATCTTCAACCAAGGAAGGTAGATTATACTTCTGTATTGGGTCTAATTTATTAATGCGAGTTTACTTACTGCAGAGTTCAGATTTAATGTGTTGGCTTCTACAGCTGGAAGTAGCTCGAACACCTCACTCAGTTGGTTTACAGAAATTTATACTCAACAGTGACCTACTTTTAATGAGGTAGAGATGTCAAAGCTTCCCTGGCGAGACATAAAGGGAGGGACTCAAAGGCTTAGTGCAGCGGTTCTCAATCTGTGGGTCGTGACCCCGGTGGGAGTCGAACGACCAAAACACAGGGGATGGCTTTAGGCAACCCCTGTGTTTTGGTTGTTCGACCCCCGCCGGGGTCGCGACCCACAGATTGAGAACCGCTGGCTTAGTGAGACAGAAATATTGGAATAGATTATCCTGTGTGACCTAAATTGCACAGAAAGGCCCAGAAGACACTCCTTTAAGTAAGGCATTGAGAAACACATTAGTAAAGGGGTGACCTACACCCTTGAAAAGCTTTGTAGTATGGACCTGTTTCCCCTGGACCTGGGTTGGTGAATGTGTATCTATAAAGGACCAATATTTCCCCCAGTTATTTCTTTTTTTTAAAAAGATAGTTTGTTAAATTGGAATCGAAATTTCCTTTAATTCATAGATTCTTCTATAGGGGAAATTTGAATTTTGTGTTTTAAAAAAGGTAGAGATTTAGTTGTGCTTATAACCAGAGGAGGAGAAGTAAGGAAAAGGATAATAAAACAAATCTAGGAGGTTGGAGGATTGGGTTACAAGGGAGGTGATAAAGGGCATACTTGCATATGTGCCAACCTTAGGAAGGAGAAAGGTATTGACTTCTCATTCTCTAGGTTAGCTTTTTTTTTTTCATATTAAAAAAAAATAAAGGTAGAGAATTATACTTCCTTAATAAGTGGAAAAAAGAAATAATTACAGACTCACATAGTTTTCAGTAGAGGAAAAGGGCAGTTGGAGAATTTTATTTTCTGTGAAGTAAGAGCTTACATGTTGGCATGGAGGATGCTGGGGAGTATATGTAAGAACCTCTTTGGAGAATGAGAAAGGAAGTTGTGTAGAGACATGTGTTTGTATAATGTACACTTAGTAAGATAGTAAATCAAATGTCTGGGAGGTGGAAGGAACCACTGAAAACAGTGTAGTGTTTACAGCTATCTTACTGCCAGCTTAGGCTGTATTCTGGCCTCACAATGGCATCTTGTACATGTGCCTACTCTGGGAAGCAACCTGCAGGATTTCTGGTTGAAGCAAAACAAGTATACTGTGTAGTCTGTTAGGACATTTCCAAGACAAGCATGCTTGTTTGTTTTATAGTGAACTGAAAAGAAACTGTTAACCCAAACGTCATCATCCATGACCTGCTTGAGACCTTCCACGAATGCTTCAGTGTTTTTAGATATTGTTAGAACTCTGAACTTTTTTTTTTTTTTTTTGACAGACATAGATTCAGAGAGAGGTACAGATAGGGACATGACAGACAGGAAGGGAGAGATGAGAAGCATCAATTCTTCATTGTGGCACCTTAGTTCATTGATTGCTTTCTCATATATGCCTTGACCGGGGGGTTACAACAGAGCAAGTGACCCCTTGCTCAAGTCAGCGACTTTGGGCTCCAAGCCAGTGACCTTTGGGCTCAAGCCAGTGACCATGGGGGCATGTCTGTGATCCCACGCTCAAGCCAATGAACCTATGTTTAAGCCAGATGAGCCATTGGTTTACTTATACTGGGAATGGATCTTATCTGATAGAATTATTCTGGCTTTGGTATATAGATATTATGACTTAATTAATTAGTACTTTTAATATTTAGTCACCTGCCTTTTCTTTTAAATGCCCCAATTTCTCAAAAATAGAAACTGGCCCCTATTTATTCCTATTTTACTTTTATAGGAGAACCAAAGTATCTAAAGTCGTTTCCATTGTATTATATTAATTGCTTTTGTTTTGAATTTTATTATTTATTCTGAAGCTGTTGCTCCTGCAAGGGAGCTTGCCTTCTTTTGCTTGGAGTTTTGCGAATGAAGATGAGGGGTGAGCCTCTGTTGGACATGCTCATTAGGGATAGCGTTGGTGGAGGCCAACTGTTCTCAGTGCTATTCCCGAGCCGTGCTGGGTTGTGCTGCAGCACTGCTGTGGAGGGAGTGCCATTCGCATTTTAAAACAAAAAGTGCCTATTTCTTCTTCAGAGAGTGAGAGAAAATGCACCCAATTCACTGATTCAAAATTGTGGGTTTTTACCAAAGGGTTAGAAATAGTAAACTATTGTTTGAATTCTCTTGGAGCTTCTCATGCTTCTCATACTAAACATACATCACTTTGCCAGAAGTTTGTTATGTAGGGTGAATTTATTAACTTAAATCATCCGGTCCATAATAATGATTTTGTGGTAATTTTGATAAAATTTTTGAAAGTAAGGTAATCCTTAAATGTCTAAGATCCTCTCAGGAACTGTTCCTGAAGGAGTATACATCTAAGACTATTAGGTTTCATTCTTCTTCTCTTCTCTTTCCCTAAACCACTTCATATTGGTGAAATCAGAATTAAATGATCCCATGAAAGTAAAGGGCATCCTTAAAGGGGAAAACTTGCTCCTCGAGGCAGCCTGAGGCACTGCCCAGTCACAGAGGAGGGTCAGTCTGCCGCTTCTCCCAGTTGAGCTTAGAGGTATTGGTATCTCATAGCGATTTTAGTTTGCATTTCCCTAAGGAGTGTCTTTCATGTGCCTATTATCCATTTGTATAGTTTCTTTGGTGAAAACTCCTCCCCCCTCCTCTCTCTCAAATCAATAAGTAAAATCTTTTAAAAAAATAAAATTAAGCCTGACCAGGCGGTGGCGCAGTGGATAGAGCGTCGGACTGGGATGCGGAAGTACCCAGGTTCGAGACTCCGAGGTCGTGCGCGGGCTCATCTGGCTTGAGCAAAGAGCTCGCCAGCTTGGACCCAAGGTCGCTGGCTCCAGCAAGGGGTTACTCGGTCTGCTGAAGGCCCACGGTCAAGGCACATGTGAGAGAGCAATCAATGAACAACTAAGAAGTCGCAACGCGCAACGAGAAACTGATGATTGATGCTTCTCATCTCTCTCTGTTCCTGTCTGTCTGTCCCTGTCTATCTCTGCCTCTGTAAAAAAAATAAATAAATAAAAAATAAAAAATAAAATAAAATTAAGTTGTCTTATAATAGTGCAAAAGATTTCTTTTGGCCAAGTCTCACTTTTCTCTTATTAGAGTAAACAGATGAATAATTTAACAAATATAATCAGAACAAAAAATATAGGGAAACAGGAAATAAAAACTGTACACACACTTCATTGCAAGTATAAATGGAGCTAAACAAAAAGTCAGATTGAAATAGCTATTTCACTCATATTAATTGCCTACACTAGCCTGACCAGGCGGTGGCACAGTGGATAGAGTGTCAGACTGGGATGCAGAAGGACCCAGGTTCGAGACCCCAAGGTCGCCAGCTTGAGCACGGGCTCATCTGGTTTGAGCAAAGCTCACCAGCTTGGACCCAAGGTCGCTGGCTTGAGCAAGGAGTCACTCGGTCTGCTGAAGGCCCATGGTCAAGGCACATATGAGAAAGCAATCAATGAACAACTAAGGTGTCGCAACGAAAAACTAATGATTGATGCTTCTCATCTCTCTTCGTTTCTGTCTGTCTGTCCCTATCTCTCTCTCTCTCTGACTCTCTCTCTGTCTCTGTTAAAAAAAAATGCCTACACTATATGAAAAAATGCTATATGTAACAATGATCTGTTCTAATTTGTGCACCGACTGGGGGTTGAACTGGCAACTTTTATGTTCAGATTGACACTCTTATCAACTGAGCTATGTGGCTGGGGCTAAATATTTTTAAAGTGATCAGCGACCTTGTTAAGAGAGATTTTAATCTTTTCTGCATACAGGTCCTTGATTAGATTTATGATTTGGAAATATTTTCTCCCAGTCTTTAGCTCTTCTTTTTTTTCTTTTTTTTAACAAGGGTAGGGAGAGAGACAGGAATGGAGAGAGATAAGAAGCATCAACTTGTAGTTGCAGCATTTTAGTTGTTCACTGATTGATTGAGCATTTAGTTGTTCATATTTGCCTTGACTGGGGACTTCAGCCAGGCCAGGGATGTTGGGCTCAAGCCAGTGACCGTAGGGTCATGTCTATGATCCCATGCTCAAGCTGGCAACCTTGCGCTGAATGAACCTTTGCTCAAGCCAGTGACCTCAGGATTTTGAACGTGGGTCCTCAGCATCCCAGGATGTGGACCTCTATCCACTGTGCCACTGCCTGGTCAGGCGAAAAGAAAAAGTTTTAAATTTTGATGTTGTACAGTTTATCATATTTTCTTTTGTATTTTTTCTGAACTGAGAAGTGGGGAGACAGAGAGACAGACTCCCACATGTGCCCAACCAGGATTCACCTGGCAAGCCCACTAGGCGGTATTGCTCCGTTGCAACCGGAGCCATTCTAGCACCTGAGGCGAGGTCATGGAGCCATCCTCAGTGCCCAGGCCAACTTTGCTGCAGTGGAGCCATGGCTGCAGGCGGGAGGGAGGGAGAGAGAGAGAGAGAGAGAGAGAGAGAGGGGAGAGGGGGAAGGGTGGAGAAACAGATGGGCACTTCTGTGTGCCCTGGCCGGTAATCGAACCCAGGACTTCCACATGTCGGCTGATGGTCTGCCACTGAGCCAACCGGCCAGGGTCTGTAGGTTTTTTTCTGAATTCTATTCTGTTCTATTTATCTAATGTGTGGTCTAGCACACAGACTTCATTATTGTACATTTGTAGTAACTTTTTTTTTTTTTGTATTTTTCTGAAGCTAGAAACCGGGAAAGACAGTCAGACAGACTCCTGCATGCGCCCGACCGGGATCCACCCGGCACGCCCACCAGGGGGCGACGCTCTGCCCCTCCGGGGCGTCGCTCTGCCGCTACCAGAGCCACTCTAGCGCCTGGGGCAGAGGCCAAGGAGCCATCCCCAGCGCCCGGGCTATCTTTGCTCCAATGGAGCCTCGGCGGGAGGGGAAGAAAGAGACAGAGAGGAAGGAGAGGGGGAGGGGTGGAGAAGCAGATGGGCACTTCTCCTGTGGGCCCTGGCCGGGAATCGAACCTGAGACTCCTGCATGCCAGGCCGACGCTTTACCGCTGAGCCAACCGGCCAGGGCCAAAAATTTTTTTTTTAATTAACCTTTCCATGCATCCATAACCAGAAGGTCTCTTGCTGTTTTGTGTTTGTTTGTTTGTTTTTGTGAGGTGGGGAGAGAGGGATAGGATTATCGAGCTGTTTCTGTATGTGCCGTGATTGGGGAATCAAACCAGCAACCTCCGCGCTCCAGGACAACACTTCAACCAACCAACCTACCTCTCCAGGCAGAGCTTATTTATTTATTTATTTATTTATTCTGGAAGGGAGAGGGAGGGGAGGGGAAGGGAAGCATTTGTTGTTCCACTTTTTGTTTGCTTCCCATGGGTGCCCTGATGGGGGATCAAACCCGCAACCTCGTTGTTTTGGGACTCTTAACAGACTGAGCTTAACCCCAGCCAGGGCCTTCCTGCAGTATTTTTAACCTTATAATAAATAGCCTTACACTCAGAAGTGGAATAAGGTTGGTTAAGGCCCCGGATGCAGAAGAAAATATTGGGCTTCTTACATTATAAAAAGTGTAAAGTTGGGGTTTTGCGGGGCCTTTCAGAACCTGGGCCCAGGGTGCGTACTGCTGTGAAATCTGCCTCTGCTTACACTCTCCAGTACTTTATTGCTTCCTATCGTAAATTACTTTAAGTCTTTGTCAAAGGCACTAGCAGATGGGATTGTTGTTATATTGTACTAGCTGTAATACTTACAGAAACTCAACACTAGTAGAGGAGAAAACAGTGGTACTTTGTAACCTATGTTTCATGTTTCTATTTGCAGGGTCTCCGCCTGAATTCCTTGGAGAGCAAATGACCTACCAGGGATATCAGAACAACCAGGACTGGCCAGAAAATACAAACTTTTGCTTCGAACCCGAGCAAGTGGTGAATCCTGTCCAGACTGGTAAGTATACAGGTTTGCCTATGACCGCTGAATGGGAACTAGTATATGAATGAACAGGAAAAAGCCGCAACTGCCACTCAGATAAAACAATTTAGCCCACATATAGCTCGTAACCTTTGAACTAGGTGAGCCTTACTCCTCTCTGTTTCTCTTCTTCCTAGGCACATGCCCCTCTGGTTCTCTTCTTTTCAAAACCTGTTTTGAGTAAATTAACTGAAATTCATATTCATTGAAGACTAAATGATCATTGGTACCTTAGAACCTTAATTCTTCCAAAAAGAATTATTACAACAATAATAGCACCACCTGGCCATGTAATTCATTAGATTGGAATGTCATCCCAATGCATCAGGGTTGCAGGTTTAATCCCCAGTCAGGGCACATACAAAAATTAGCCACTCATATACTGAGTATATAGATGAGTGGAACAGCGAATCAGTGTTTTTCTCTCTTTCTCTCTCAAAAAATTAGTAAATAAAAAAATTTTTTTTAAAATAATAGCACCATTTGTGCCAGGCTCAGTGCTGCAGCCTTTATATACACATTATATGTATAAATATTTCTTACCTAACTCTGCCGATACATATTCTCATTTGATAGAAGAGAAAACCAAGATTCTTAGATTCATAGCCACGTTCTGAATCATTCAAACTGACCTGTGGAGACGAAGGGCTCATCTGTAGTTGCCTAGAGCTGGAAGCAGGAGGAATGGATTGCAGAAGGGCCTCCAAGCAGTAGTGTCAGTGCCTCCATGTCAGAGTTAACAAGGTTGAGAGCTCATGGTATTTGTTTCCACTTATATAGCTTTCAATCCCATTGAACTTAAAAGGTACACATAGCTGGCTTCAAAATAGTGAATATTTATTGATTTCTTACCATGTACACTGACATTATCTCTATTTAACTATTGACAACACCTGTGTAACTAATCAAACTTCATCATAAGGTAATAAGGAATGCTATCTTTGTAGTTATATTCACTATGATTGAGTTTTAAATCCCTTTTTATTCCAGATCCCTTTAAGATGCACCATGATGATGGCCTAGAGGATTTGCTCTTTTTCCCCAGTGGAACAGCTGGTGCTTCAGCGTTTACACAACAGAATGATCCTTTGAAAGACAGTTTTGGTAATACTTCTCCAACTGAATTTATTCCTTAACTTCAGACCATTAATGTGGCCTTTACACCATCACCTTTGAAGATAACCACGAGGCAAAGTTAGGTTTAGGGGCAGTGGCTGGGACAGGACGCTTTCTAGATGAGTCACAGGAGAGAAATCAGTTGGGCTATCTGGGCTTCTCCCATCCTCTCATGGGATCTTGAATCTTGTAGCCTCGTCTCCACATTTTACTGCCTGTGGCCTTGGGCAAATTGTGTTCTCCCTAAACTTTGGTTTCTTTATTTATAAAAATAGGACCAACAGTAGTTCCTACCTTAAACATGTGATAATTAAATAAAATTATGTAAAAGCACTTCATGTAGTGTAAATTATATAGTAAACATTAACTAGGTCCCCCCCCCCTTTTTTTTTACAGGGACAGAGAGAGAAGGATAGATAGGGACAGACAGGAACGGAGAGAGATGAGAAGCATCAATCATCAGTTTTTCGTTGTGACACCTTAGTTGTTCATTGATTGCTTTCTCATATGTGCCTTGACCATGGGCCTTCAGCAGACCGAGTGACTCCTTGCTCAAACCAGCGACCTTGGGTCCAACCTGGTGAGCTTTGCTCAAACCAGATGAGCCTGTGCTCAAGCTGGCGACCTCGGGGTTTTGAACCTGGGTCCTCCGCATCCCAGTCCAACACTCTATCCACTGCCACCGCCTGGTCAGGCTAACTAGATCTTAATTATCAATTAGTAGTGTCGCATTTCTGGTTTTGTGTAACTTAACATGAATGTGGTCAGGGTACTTCAGGGGGAGCAAAACTTTACCTCTTCTCATCTTAGGTTTTCAGCTAGACTCTTTAACAAAAAGAGAGATTAACAAGAGAAGAATAGTTTATTAATACATGTATCTTGCATCACTCAGGAGAAAAGTTACTCAAGGTGGTTGCTTAGAATTTGTTTCTGTAGCATCTTCAACAAAAAACAGTAAATTTGTAGAGAAATGATAGGACAAAGGAAAGCAATCTTTTGTTTCTAAGGTGACAACCTGGGAAGGAAATAAAATTTCAGTCAGAGAGGCATATTTCGGGGTGACATTCTGGTTCCTTTCAGTACTCAGAGCCAGTAAGCCCCACTTCAAACAATGCTTATAATTTTGTATTTGTAAAGACCCTGGTGAACAAGCCTGACCAGGCAGTGGCGCAGTGGATAGAGTGTCAGACTGGGTTGCCGAGGACCCAGGTTTGAGACCCCAAGGTCGCCAGCTTGAGCATGGGCTCATCTGGTTTGAGCAAAGCTCACCAGCTTGGACCCAAGGTCGCTGGCTTGAGCAAGGGGTTAGTCTGTCTGCTGAAGGCCCACAGTCAAAGCACATATGAGAAAGCAATGAATGAACAACTAAGGTGTCGCAACGAAAAACTGATAATTGATGCTTCTCATCTCTCTCCATTCCTGTCTGTCTCTATCTATCCCTCTCTCTGACTTTCTCTTTGTCTCTGTAAAAAAAAAAAAAAAGACCCTGGTGAATAATATGTAATAGTATGTTTCAGGTAGGCTTTTCTTTGGACTCCTGGGAGAAGGACGTTAGATGAGTTATTTTGATGCTGTCTACTTTTCCGATCATTTGATTTTGGCTTTGACTCCTGTTTTTTTTACCTCACTAGCTAGTGAGTCATTTAGTTGTATTGACTTCTTTCTTTACAGCATCTCTTTTTTTATTCTTTTTTGACAGAGACAGAGAGACAATGAGAGGGATAGATAGGGATAGACAGACAGGAAGGAAGGGAGATCCAGAATCATCAATTCTTTGTTGCAGCACTTTAATTGTTCATTGATTGCTTTCTCATGTGTGCCTAGACCGAGGGGGCTACAGCAGAGTGAGTGACCCTTTGCTCAGTCCAGCAACCTTGGACTGCAAGCCAGCGACCATGGGTCATGCCTGTGGTTCCATGCTCAAACCAGCGATCTCAAGCTCAAGCTGGATGAGCCCGTGCTCAAGCCAACAACCTTAGGGTTTCGAACCTGGGTCCTCTGTGTCCCAGTCTGATGCTCTGTCCACTGTGCCACTGCCTAGTCAGGCTACAGCATCTTTTTTCTCTCTTTTTGTTCCCTCTGCTTTTCCCGGTGTAAATCCCTGTCACTTCACACCTAGATCACCTCAGTAATCTTCTAACAGACATCTTGCTCCCTTTTAAAATTCTTTCTTAATAGACCTGCTGTATTGATTACCCCCAGTCCCTGTTCTGTATTTGCCATCTCATTTTCATGATTAAGACTTAAGGGCCCTGGCCAGTTGGCTCAGCGGTAGAGCGTCGGCCTGGAGTGCGGAGGACCCGGGTTCAATTCCCGGCCAGGGCACATAGGAGAAGGGCCCATTTGCTTCTCCACCCCCACCCTCTCCTTCCTCTCTGTCTCTCTCTTCCCCTCCCGCAGCCAAGGCTCCATTGGAGCAAAGATGGCCCGGGCACTGGGGATGGCTCCTTGGCCTCTGCCCCAGGCGCTAGAGTGGCTCTGGTCGCGGCAGAGCGACACCCCGGAGGGGCAGAACATCGCCCCCTGGTGGGCAGAGCGTCACCCCTAGTGGGCATGCCGGGTGGATCCCGGTCAGGCGCATGCGGGAGTCTGTCTGACTGTCTCTCCCCGTTTCCAGCTTCAGAAAAAATAAAAAGAAAAAAAAGAAAAAAAGAAAAAAGACTTAAGGCACCCTATTTTTTTTTCTGTTCAAGTCTAAATTTCTCTGGCTTTCCAGATTTTTCCCCCTTGTTTATTTTAATCTTATTTTCCCATGCTGGTATGGAAGAACTCTTTGAATGAGACCGACTTCATAGTCCAGAAACATTCTTGTCCTGTTGGCATCTTTATACTTTTTTTTTTTTTGCTCAGTATTCTCCATCCTTGAAATTGACTACTCTTCTCGCTCTTACTTCTTCTCAGAAACGTTCTGTGACTATTCTGGTCCTTGTAGTTGTTTTTAAACTCTTTTTTTTTTTTTTTTTTTTTTTAATTTTATTTATTCATTTTTGGAGAGGAGAGAGGGAGAGAGAGAAACAGAGAGAGAGAAGGGGGGAGGAGCTGGAAGCATCAACTCCCATATGTGCCTTGACCAGGCAAGCCCAGGGTTTTGAACCGGTGACCTCAGCATTTCCAGGTTGATGCTTTATCCACTGCGCCACCACAGGTCAGGCTGTTTTTAAACTCTTATAGCACCTAGTTAATACTGTATATTTTGTATTATTTGATCTATGTCAAAGATCTTCTTTTTTGGCTAAATTGTAATAATCTTGAAGGGCAAGGAGTTGTTATTAAATCCCCTATTAAGTCCAGCAGTGGACAACATAATAATTTTTTTGATATGATCTAGTTCTTTTTTTTTAATTAAAATTTTTTTTTATTGATTTCAGTGAGAGAGGAAGGAGGGGTAGGAGAGAGAGAGAGAAAAGAAAGAAAGAAAGAGAAAGAGAGACAGGCACATTAATCTGTTCCTATATGTGCCCTGACCAGGGATCGAACCAACAACTTTTGTGCTTCAGGATGATGTTCTAACTCACTGAGCTTTCTGGCCCAGGGTGACGTTATTTTGTCCTTAATAATTTACCAAGCATTTTTACAAAATTGTTTTTTAATTTGGGAAGGGAGGTGTTAATCTCTTTTTATGAGTAAGAAAACAGACCCACAATTTCTTACTATACATTATGTTTTATCAGTTGTGATGTTGGAGCTAGAGTTCAGTCTTGGGTTTTTTGGGGGGGGGTTTGGTGTTTTTTTTTTTCATTTTTAGAGAAAGAGGAGAGAAAGAGAGAGAGAAGGGGAAAAGAGCAGGAAGCGTAAACTCCTGTATGTGCCTTGACCAGGCAATTCTAGGATTTTGAACCAGCAACTTCAGCATTCTAGGTCGACATTTTACCCACTGTACCACCAAGGGTCAGACTCAATCTTGGGTTTTTTGAATCTGTGTAATACGCTCTAGAAGGTTGAATCATGATGCTATAGGGATGGTGATACTACGCAGCCTGTTAATTAGCCAAAAACTATAGTGTCAACAGTGTTTAATTTAAAACTTTCTTGCTTTGTTTTTCATTGTTCCTTGTGTCTGTATCTTTATAGCAATACATAAAAATGTTAGTTTTAAATATCAGATGCTTTTTTCCTCCAGTGTTGACATAATTTCAAACACGTGTGTTTGTGTTTCAATGTTAGGTCTGTTTCCCTGCGACACATTTGCTCCTGCAGCGGTTGTACCTCAGGAGTGGCCTGTGAAAGCCCCAAACTCTACCCACGAGGGGGTCTTCATATCTCCAGTGGCCATACCACTTCTGCAGCCCACAGCCGGTAAGATAGTAGAATACCTTTCAATCAGTTTGTGGTTACAGTATCAATAATCAGTATAAGTCATCAAAAAAACCATATACAGCCCTGGCCGGTTGGCTCAGCGGTAGAGTGTCGGCCTGGCGTGCGGGGGACCCGGGTTCGATTTCCAGCCAGGGCTCATAGGATAAGCGCCCATTTGCTTCTCCACCCCCCCCCTCCTTCCTCTCTGTCTCTCTCTTCCCCTCCCGCAGCGGAGGCTCCATTGGAGCAAAGATGGCCCGGGTGCTGGGGATGACTCCTTGGCCTCTGCCCCAGTCGCTAGAGTGGCTCTGGTCGTGGCAGAGCGATGCCCCGGAGGGGCAGAGCATCGCCCCCTGGTGGGCAGAGCGTTGCCCCTGGTGGGCGTGCCGGGTGGATCCCGGTCGGGCGCATGCGGAAGTCTGTCTGACTGTCTCTCCCCGTTTCCAGCTTCAGAAAAATACAAAAAAAAAAACAAACAAAAATAAACCATATACAGGTATATAAGACACAAGACATTTTTAGTAGTGTACAGCAATATAGAGAAAAATGTTAGAATGATCACAGATATTTTTAAACCTATATTACTGTTTCACAACTAAAGGAATGAAGTTAGAGTTGAGATATAAGACTTGAGGTTAATGAGCAGAGAAAATCCCTTTTTAATTTTATGTAGGTTTAAAATTCTAGGGTTCTACAAATACCTTACTGACACTTATTGTGTACCTATGTTGTTTTTTTTAAACTTGGTTATTTTTCAGCCCTGGCCGGTTGGCTCAGTGGTAGAGCATCAGCCTGGTGTGTGGAGGTCCCGGGTTCGATTCCCAGCCAGGGCTCATAGGAGAAGCACCCATCTGTTTTTCCACCCTTCCCCCTCTCCTTCCTCTCTGTCTCTCTCTTCCCTTTCTGCAGCCAAGGCTCCATTGGAGCAAAGTTGGCCCAGGTGCTGAGGATGGCTCCATGGCCTTGTCCTTAGGTGCTAGAATGGCTCTGGTTGCAGTGGAGCAATGCCCCAGATGGGCAAAGCATCCTCCCCTTCCCGCAGGCATGCCAGGTATATCCTAGTCCAGCACATGCGGGAGTCTATCTCTGCTTCCCTGCTTCTCACTTCAGAAAAATACAAAAACAAAACAAAACAAAAAAAAGCTTGGTTATTTTTCTCTTTGTTTATTCTCTTTTACTATTTGTTTTCCCAATATCCTGTTCTTATAAGTATCGGCACTGTCAGAGTAGACACAAGTGCATTAACTAGACAGCTTCTTAGTTACGTTGAGGATTTGAGGGTCACAAAAACCAGATATTCCTGTGCTCTAAGAAAGTAAGTTTAGAATGCAGAGCTATGACCAGACAATGATGAGTCCTAAATGTTCAATGTGTTTCCCTTAGAGCCAGCTGAGGAGCTAGAAATGGCATCAGCAGAAGAACAGGCACCAACAAAAGCACTGGAAATGATGGGACCGAAGGCTGCTGACATGGCACCATCTAGAGAAACAGAGATGGCCTTAGCTAAGGACATGGCACTAATCACAGAAACAGATGTGGTACTGGCCAAAAATATGGAACCACCTACCAAAGTAGACATGGCATTTGCCAAGGACATGGAATCATCCATCAAATCCGATATGGCTATAGTCAAGGACGTGGTACTACCTGTAGAAACAGAGGAAACCCCAGTGGCTGACGGAATACTGTTCAAAGAAACAGAGATGGCACCAACTATACAAATGGATTTGGCCCCAGCTGAGGGCATGGTATCACTCTCAGAAATGGGGATGGCACTGGCTGAGGATTTAGTATCATCTACAGAAGTATCCTCAGCCAAGGAGTTGACCTTGTCCTCAAAAACAGAGGTGACCCCCGTCAAGGACATGGCTCCATATCCAAAAATAGAGGTGGCCCTGGACAAGGATGTGGCTCCACCCTCAGAAACAGAGGTGGCCCTGGTCAAGCAGATGGCTCCACCTTCAGAAACAGAGGTGGCCCTGGGCAAGCAGATGACTCCACCCTCAGAAACAGAGGTGGCCCTGGGCAAGCAGATGGCTCCACCCTCAGAAACAGAGGTGGCCCTGGGCAAGCAGATGGCTCCACCCTCAGAAACAGAGGTGGCCCTGGGCAAGCAGATGGCTCCACCCTCAGAAACAGAGGTGGCCCTGGGCAAGGACATGGCTTTACCTCCCAAAACAGAGGTGACTCTGGACAAGGATGTGCCTCTGCCTTCAGAAACAGAGGTGGCACCAGTTCCAGTTAAGGACATGGAAGTTGTACAGACTCAGAGAGAAATAAGTGAGGATCCCCAGTTAGAATCTCCCCAGAACGAGGGGCATTCAGCTGTACCTACTTCCATGATTTCACCAGGTATGGACTTACATTTACTCAGTATTCTGTCTGCCAGGGTGTAGTTTCCAGAAGGGCAAAAGACAATCATCTAGCCAGGTGAGATAAAGACAGTACTTTGCACATTACCACTCTCCCAGACAATTACTTCTCACCTTCATACTCCTCTAACATCAGCGACTTCTTCATCCTAACTCTGCTCATCTTGTTTTTCTTATAGTTCAGTAAACAGTAAGAGAAGACACTCACAACCTCTACTACCTCATCTAACTAACTACTTGTGTCTCTGTCCAGAGACTCTGCCCCTCCTGTTACTGGAAGTAAACATCCCAGCTTCTGATTAAGGCCACCTGTCTGTTTTGTACTAGATCCCATCTCTCTTGCCTAAATAAGCATATATTGCCCTGGTTGTTCGCTCCTTTTTTTGCCTCTCACCAGTTTTTTCCCCTGTTCTATTGGATCATTCCCACCAACGTAGAAACATTTGTTGTTTTTCCTATCGTAAAAACAAACAAAAGCCCTTCCATCTTCATGTTCCCACTACCACTCCACTTCTCGGCTGCCCTGACAGGATCACCCCTCACTCCTCAAACACTATTCCCATTTTCAGTTTAGGGAAGGTGGAGAAATAGCTGAAATCGTTCTTCTCTGAAACCTGTATGGTTTTTACTGTTACCTTTAGAACCAGTCACAGCCATGGGCCAAAAGTTCATCTTGCCAACAGATGAAGCATCTGTGTTAGAAAAAATAGAGCAAAAGAAACCACTCAGTAGTCAACTTTCTGAGCTTTCTTCAGAGACCTCAGGTAAGTTGGAAGAATGAAGTGGACTCTTTAGAACCACTGAAACCGGGAGTGATGGGGCAGAGGGGGTGGTAGCCATTGTTTCTGGCCATAGGGTGGTAATCAGCAGTACTGTTTATGAGGTGACCTCTCTTTCTTGGACAGATTTTGTCTTGTTTAGGCAGAAAGTCAGCTTGTTACATACTTTAAGTGGTCACTACATCAACTCAGGACAACTAAGTATTAATCCAGGTCAGCTGTTCACTGTTTTGTTCAGTGTGGTCTTAGGCAGGATATTTAACTTTCTTTACTCAACTGTAAGAGGAATATATTGGTCCACTGTTCTGTAAACCCTTGCTATGTAGTTAAAGTGTGTGTCACAGCCCAGCAGCATCCACATTGCTTGGAAGCTTGTCAGAAATAACAGTCTTGGACTCCACCTTAGACCTTTGGAATCATAATGAACATTTTCACAAGTTTTCCAGATAATTCTTATATACATTAAATTTTGAGAGCCACTGCTCTCAGATGCTTTTTGATTTAAAGTTCACTTGAAGATTATATGTTTTTCACTGTAAGCCAGGAACATGTACGTGATTATCAACTTGATTCTCTGCTTACTTTTTCATGACTGGTTAGACTGTGAACTGAGGACAGAGATGGTGACTTATTTCACTTACAGTCTCTAATGCTTTGTACAGAGTCTAGTACCAAGAAGGAGTGAGGTACATGTTTGGTTTTTTAAGACGTTGTTTTAATGACTCAGCATATCAATAAAGATTTATGAAGCTCTTTTTGTATAAAAAACACACCATGCTTAGGCACATAGATATTTAAGTCCGGGTCTTGCCCTTTTGTTATTATGTTATAGCCTGGATGGCAAGAGTGGTTCTCAGGCATGAACTCTAAAACCTAAGATTTATATGATTGAATCAAATAGTAAAAGAGATGGCACCAAATACTTGCTGATTAATTGCTTATAAATTAAATGTTATAAATGCTGTGGGTTGCGATAGCCTAGTGGTTTTTTTTTTTTTTTTGAAAGAAGCAATATTCGACTTGAGGCATTAAGTAAAGGGTAGGATTTGGAGGACTTTGGAGGAGTAAAGACTAAAACAGAAGGTACTATTTAAGTATTTCATTATTCTCTGAAGTCATTGCATTGGGTCAGACTTGACAAGAGCTATCCTAAACCTGTTCTTTAATGGACTCTTTCTAGGATCTCAGATCCATGCAGCATTGACTTGGAGTCAGGAGGTTGGAGTATTTGACTTCCTGAAACTTTTCCAAGGGTGTTCATCCCAATTGTTTTAATTTATTATCCTACTTGGCATTATGTATATTTTGCTGTCTTTGAGGAAGTACATTTAGGAACAGAAAGAACATTGAAATCTAACATATTTGTCTTTTAAAGTAGGAGGCTCTGCTTCTGGAATGATGAGAATTTTTCTATGGCCAAAATACCAGTACAGTGTCTTATTTCTTTTTCTCCTCCTCCTCCTCCTCTTCTTCTTCTCTTCCTTTCTTCTTTTTTTTTTTTTAAGTAGCATAAGTCTGGCCTTCTGTTCTGTTTCAGAATTGATCTGGTTAGTTTGATAACTAATTACTATAATATTGGTGAAAGACTCAGAATTTTAAATTCTGTCGAAGATCATATGTAATTCATTCAATTAATAAATATCACTAAAGAAAGGAGCTTACCCTTTTATTGCAGATTTGGAATTATCAACCTAGTAAAAATAATGACAAATATATCAGCTCAGACTTATAGGCAGTAAGTGCTTATTATATAGGGGTTACAAAATCTCAGAATAAAAAATTTTTTTTTTAATTATTGATTTAGAGAGAGAGAAACATTGATTTGTTGTTCTACTTATTTATGCATTTATTTGTTGAGTCTTGTATGTGCCCTGACTGGGGATTGAATCTGAACCTTGGCATATTAGGTGACTCTTTAACCAGCCACGCTACCTGACCAGAGTTGAATTTTTTTTCAGTTTTAAATATTTTGTAAATATGTTTTTAAAAAATCTTTATTTGAGATGATGACCTTTGTTAAGTAATTGCTAATCCCAAATAAGGGTGAGAGATGTTTCAGAAAACCTTTTCCTAAATGAATTAGTGTGTGGGTTGGTGAAAATAGACTACTTAAGTGAATCACTAAATGGGATTTTTTAAAAGAAACAATAACAAGGAGTTTTCTGTTTGGAATCTTGGCCACCTTCATCTATTGCAGGTACCCCTGCGACACAAGCCAAACAAGCATGCAGACCCAGTGACCGCAGGGCTGCCCGGCCCAGGCCTGCCAAGGTCCCTTCTGAGCTGCTGGAAGGCTCTCCACGGAAGACTCTTGATCCTGGGCTGGGCCTCTGCTCTTTGTCTGAGTCAGGCTGGATCTCTGGTTCATCTTCCCGTGATGAGCCCAGGAACCAAAGGAAAACTGTTCATGTTGACTTCTTTGAACCCCAGAGGAATCTTAGCAGGGAAACCTGGGACGTAGAAAACACAGTGATGGCAAAGAAAAAAAAGAAGAAACCAAAGCAAAAGAGATATTCTCAACCCCGGGCTGGGGGACTTTGGGATGATGACAATGCAAAAGAGCGTAAAAGTAATCCCTTTGTAGCTGACTCACAAAAATTGGGTGTTCTCTCCAGCCAGTCAGCCACTGAGGGCATGGAATATGGACTGGCATCCAGAGAACACCTGAAAAAGGAATGTGAACTTGACCCCAGAGCAGCCAAACTGGCAGCGGAGAACTTCGTCTCAGAAAGCCTCAGTGTTCCTATGTGTCCTTTGGAAGAATCCCCGAAAGTCATAGTAAATTCTCAGCCCAAGCTGAGCATAGAAGCAGAGGTCAAAGGTAACAAGTCAGGACCCCTGAGCCAAGACAGGAAATCTCTGCAGCAAGGTGAATGCAAACCACAGACTGCTCCCCATACAGAGACTCCTGGGGATACAGGCCAGATGGTAGACTCTCTGAAACTGGAGGGGCCCCTGGCAGAAGTTTCTGCACACAAAGTAGAAATTGCCTTGGAGGTCAAACCCCAAGAGACTTGCTCTCCTGTCTTGGACCAAGAGGCTATGGGGAAAGTTTTAAAACCCACAGCAGCAAAGGAACTGCCTAATTTGATACCCACTTTGACAGCAAGTAATCCATTAGGAAGTAGTCTGAAAGAAGGGAGTGATGAAAGGAATATGACTAAGCTCCAGGCTGACAAACAGAAAGAGTTCTCCGAAGGAGCTGAAGAGGTTAAAGAACTTAACAAGGAAGCCTTTTCCAAACAAAGACAAGAGATGAGCATCTTAGCTTCTGAGCAGCCACCGCAGGACAAGGTTCGGGTTCTTGGGCCAGGTAATGAACCATTTAAGAGAATGGCAGGTGATGGCAAAAGCAGGAAGGCAAGGGGAAGTTTTGGGAAAGTGAGAACGAGTTCTGGGAAGGTAAGAGAAAAGGCTGAGCTGCTGGTCCTTCCAGACAGCCAGGAGGACAGTAGAGCTGACCCCGTGCCAAGTGACCCAGCCCCTAAGACCGCAATAATGACTGGTAGGGATAAGAGTGAGGAGCCAGGGCTGGGTTTACCCCAGCAGCCAGGGATCACGGCCGATCTCCCTGAGACAGTGGTCATGGCGGAGCCTAAGGAGACCACTGGCCCTGCTGTGGCAAGTACCTCACAGACATTGATGCCTTCGGGAACGGGGTCAGGCATGACTCAGACTTCTGCTGCTACCACAGAAAGAGGAGCCATGGCACTAGATCTGGGTGTCATTAAACAGAGCAAAGAAGGAAAGTGTCCTTGGATGGATTCTGAGGCAGCTCCCTGGATTTCTGACAAGCCTAAAAAAAGAAGCAGTGAAGGCAAAAACAAAAAGTTTAAAAATAATTATTCCCTACAGCCTGCTAGGGTGGAGAGCAAGGAAGAAATCCTCAGCCCACCGTTTGTAGGAAAGGATGGAGGTGCTGGTGGCCTTCCCCATCAAAACAAGGAGTTAGCACTCCCTTTCCCCAGAAATGACAAGCCTTTGTTCTCACAGACACCAAATATACCCATGGTGGAAGTAGTTGACCGAAAAGGTAGAAATGTTGAGGTTAATTCTTTTGAGCTTGGGGCTCTTGGTGAAAACAAAACAAACACAGTCAAGCATTCTGCTGTTACTGAAGCAGCTACCAAGGTGACAGATATGAGCTGCCAAGACCAAATCCAGGGGACAGGATTTGTTCCTTCAGCACTGCCTGAGGAGCATAAGACAGATGTAGCCAAGGGGCACACTGCCGTGGCTGACAAACCAAATAAAAGGAGTAATGAGGGAAAAAGTAAAAAGGCTAAAGATAGTTTTCCTGAGAAGCACAGTTTGGAGAATAAGACAGATGCAACAAAAAGACATGTTCCTGACCACAGAATTGAAGGAATGGGCTATGTGGATGAAAATAGAAATATTACATTCACCTGCCCTAGAACATTACCAGAGGTGATGAATAGGCCATCCCCTCTAAAGGCTCTGGATTCAGCAGCATGTGAAAAACTGCCTACTCCTATTCCCCAATTAGTAAAGGAAGATAATAACTTTCCAGACACCTTGGCAAAAAGTAGGCAAGAGACAGCTCTGGCTCAGACTTCCAAATTATTGGTGGTAGATAATTGCAGCAAAGATGGAGTCCAGGATCAAGAAAGACCCAAGGCTCCCTCTGTTGTTATGCCCTGTACAAGCACTGGTGGAGGCACCCTGTCTCTTACAGTAGCCGTAGAAACAGTGGCGAGTCCTGGAAATAGCTGTCTTAAGAATAAAGGTGAATTTGCTGATCCCATAAGTAATAAAGCAGGGAGAGACAGAGGGCATGTGGTAGGAGAATCTGAGTCATTGCCCAGTGGTGCATCTCAGCATTCAGTAGAGAAAACCTCAGAACTAGCAAAGGGGCACCTTTCTGGAGTGCCAGTGGAAAACTGGAGCCTACCAGGCGAGCTCAGAGGCCTGGAAGTATGTGCAGATGAGAGTGATCTTCCAACATGTCCAGGAAACAAAAAGAAAGAGTCTGAGCAAGGTTCTGCTCCAGTTCATATTTGTGACTTACCGGGAGACAAAGCACAAAAGCCCCATTTCTGTGAGGACCAGAATACTGAAGCTAGAGTGTCCAAGGGCCCAGCTAATTTGAATAAGGAGATGGATAGGACTCTTTTGCCTCTAAAAAGTGAGAAGGATAAGTTGCAAGGAATTAGCCTGGCCTCTAAAATCTCAGAATTAGATGTTTCCTTGCCAACAGCAGAACTTCAGTCAGATTTCTTAGATGGCCGGGTTGGAGCTACTACTTCAGGGGTGGTAGATAAGTCAGTAGTGGCTGCTGCCAGGGGCCTTCAACTCCCAGAACCCAAAGATAAGCTTTTGGAGGCACCTGAGGAAATGACAGGAAAACCTGAATCAAAGGATGCAGGAGAAGGAAAGAAGGAAGAAAAAAGAATGGTAGAACCGATGAAAGGCTACATGAGACCCACCAAGTCCCGAGGACTTCCTCCACCTTTGCCAAAGTCTACAGTCCAGGAACGAGAGAGATCCAAGCAAGCGAAGTCCAGCGGTAGGAACCTGCCATGGGGCAATGTGTGTGCTTGTGGTTTGAGACCGCGTCAGAGGGGTGAAGTTTGCGCTTTGGTTCCGTCCAAACTCTAATCATCCTTGTTAATCATTGATTTGTTGGCATGAAAAATGTGTAACTGCTAATTATGTGTTTTCTGCAGCCAAGGCATGTCTCGTGTCCCGCTTGAGGAGGCTGGTGACTTGGTTGCATGCCTTTTTGCTCAGCAAGGAACTTTGAATTTTAGGGGAAGTTGAATTTCAAACAATGTGAAGGCCTATCACCATCTACTATCCTTAATTTTTTTTAAAGTGTGCTTTGTACATGTCAAGTTTACAGCCACATTTTAATTATTATTTTGTATAAGGAGAAAGCGTTTCACATCCAGCCGTGTGTGGAGGATTTTATTTGTTAGTATCTGCAAGGTGGACAAAAGTAGGTTATGGTTGTGTGTGAAACAGAATTTATTCTTGTATTATTATTTATTATTGTGTTATTGTATAATTATTGTATTGTATTAACTGTAAACCTATTTTTGCCCACCCCTGTATGTATAGCTTGTATAGATAGAACTAAAATATCCAAGTTGTTTTCAGATTAAATGAAAATGGTCTTTCTTTGACTAGGAAATGGTAGCCTCCGGCCAGTATCTGTAGGCACAAGCTGCCTTTGTGTTTCTAGTAGTGGGAGGTGCTCTCTCAGTGACATAGCCACATCATTCAGCAGTTTGCTGTTTACAGCTATTCATCCATAGTTTCCTGTGGGGTAGAGCTTTGGACCTGGTCTGTGTCCATGAAACAGTCTACATCCACAGGCAAGTCTGTGAAATTTGCCCGTGTGGGATTCCTCATAATTTTGCCATTTTTGGCTCCATTCAGTCAAATGAGGTTAAGAAAGATGATTCCTTAAAGATTTAGAAATGTTAGTCTCCCCCCCCCCCCCAATAGTATATCTAATCATGACTTTTCTGAGCCTAACCTTCAAAAAAATGGTTTCTGGACTTGAGGCTTTTCACAGCCCACAAATAATACTATGTATTTTTTTTTCTTCGTTTTCCAAGTGAGGGGAGGGGAGATAGAGAGACAGACTCCCTAGTGCGCTCCAACCAGGAGCCACCCGGCAAGCCCTGTCTGAGGCCAATGCTCTGCCCATCTGGGGCCATGCTGGCAACTGAGTTATTTTTAGCGCCTGAGGCAGAGGCTCCATGGAGCCATCCTGAGTCTGGGACTGATGCGCTCAAACCAATTGAGCCATGTCTGTAGAGGGGGCGGGGGAGAGAGAGAGAGAGAAGGGGGAAAGGGAGGGGTGGAGAAGCAAATGGTCACTTCTCCTGTGTGCCCTGACCGGAAATCGAACCTGGAACATCCACACACTGGGTCAACCAGCGCTCTACCACTGAGCCAACCAGCCAGGGCCAAATAATACTATTTCTTAATCACTGTTTCCCAGCTTGCATGATGCAGTTACTAACTCCAGAAATTAAAAAAACACCAGTTGGCCTTAGTAGCCAGTTAAGTTTTTTGAGAGGCTTTGTTATGGGATGGAATTCTGCATGATAGGGACGAGTTGTTTGGGTAAAGCTTGTGCTATGCATGAATTATTTGTACTTAGTAAGGAACACATGCTGTGTGAATAGAGAATGCTGAAGATTGTTATTCGCATAAGATTTTCTCATCTTTTCTGTTTTTATCTTCCATTAGCTACTTTGATGCCAAGGCAGAAAATGGGAGCTTTTCAGCATTTGTTAAGATTTCCAGTGTTCCATCTCGTTCTTTAATTTTAATATATGGATTAGTGCTTTCATTTGAGCAGTGATACAGAGGGTAACATGTACATTTTCTGAAACCTAACCATCTCTTTTTGCTAAGTATCTTCCAAGAAATATAGAAAAAGGATTTGTTCTGATTATTCAGGAAGCAAGGCAGATGCTGTAGAACTTAGGGGCTCTGCTTTGACAAGGCCAGGCTCAGAGAGTACGATAGGAGTGGCCTTTCAGAGTGGCTGTGGAGAGGGTTATGGATTTGGGCAACATTTATTGTTTCTTCTCTGAATTCTCTCATACCTTCTTCCTACAGGTAATCTATACTTTTTTTAATATTTAAAAAGGGTTTTATTACTCATTTTTGAATAGGTAGTACAGTCACATGATACTAAGGGATACAGAGTGAAATGTAAATGTGCTTTTTTCCATTTACCCCCACCCAAATTTTTCTCTCCTATGGAAGCTGGTGTTAACATTGTCCTTCCTGCACAGCCTGACTAGGTGGTGGTACAGTGGATAGGGCATTAGACTGGGATGCAGAGGACCCAGGTTCAAAACTCCAAGGTCGCCGGCTTGAGTGTGGGCTCACCAGCTTGAGCACGGGGTCGCTGGCTTGAGTATGGGATCATAGACATGACCCCATGGATGTTGTCTTGGGACCAAAGGTTGCTGGTTTGAAGCCCAAGGTCGCTGGCTTGAGCAAGGGGTCACTCACTCTGCTGGAGCCCCCCGATCAAGGCACATATGAGAAAGCAATCAGTGAACAACTAAGGTGCTGCAATGAAGAATTGATTCTTCTCATCTCTCTCCCTTCCTGCCTGTCTATCCCTATCTGTACCTCTCTCTCTCTCTCTCTCTCTCTCTCTCTGTCTCGTTCTCTCACTCAAAAATAAAAAGAAGCAATGACATATATTTTTTCTGGTTTTATATAAATGAGGTATCACACAGTAAATACTACTATGTGACTTGCTTTTTCTTTTTTAGTTTTATTTACTAACTGATTTTAGAAAGACAGGAAGGCAGTGAGAGAGAAACATTGATTTGTTGTCCCACCCACCAGTGCATTTTTTGGTTGATTTCTTTATGTGCCCTGACCTGAGATCAAACCATCAAACTTGGTGTATCGGAACAAGGTTCTAACTAACTGAACTATCTGGCCGAGGCTGTGTGCTTTGCTTTGCCAACTTAATTATTTTAGATAGAGCTTTTCAAATCGGTACAAGGAAAGGAGCCTCAATATTTTTAATAGCTGTGTAGTATTTTATTGTAAAGATATATTCTAATGTCTTTTACCTCTTCTTTATTGATGGACATATAGGTATTTTCCTATTTTTCTCAGAAACAAGGTACATAAAATATATTTGTGTATACAGAATGCCATACTTGTACAAGGATAATAAAAAAGGACTCTGAAGTAGGCTCTCAAGTTTGAGGAATATATATTCATAATTTTGATAGGTATTGGCAAATTGTTTCCCATAGGGCCACAAAGATATACCAGAGCTATTCCTCACCCTCAACATAGACCACCAGCACCTGTTCCCCTGCTCTTTCTCCACTAGGGTGACTTTTTTTGTTTGTTTTATGTGCTGATCTAAATAGGTGAAAAATTATTTCTTAGTATAGCCTGACCAGGCTGTGGCGCAGTGGATAGAGCATCGGACTGAGATGCAGAGGACTCGGGTTCAAGACCCTGGGGTCGCCAGCTTGAGCACGGGCTCATCTGGTTTGAGCAAAGCTCACCAGCTTGGACCCAAGGTCGGTAGCTTGAGCAAGGGGTTACTCAGTCTGCTGTAGGCCCACAGTCAAGGCACATATGAAAAGCAATGAATGAATAACTAAGATGTCACAGCGAAAAACTGATGATTGATGCTTCTCATCTCTCTCCGTTCCTGTCTGTCCCTATCTATCCCTCTCTCTGATTCTCTCTCTGTCTCTTAAAAAAATAATAATTATTTCTTGGCATAGACTTTGTGTTTTACTTACTTATTCCTTGTTTACTAGCAAGTTTATAAAAGCCATCATAACTATTTATAAAAATATTTTATTTTTATTTTTAAATTTTCACATTTTGAATCTTTGTTCAAATCTAGAATCTGTGTGTTTGTGCATGTGTGTTTTGTTTATTAGATGGGAGGTAGAGTTATTTGGTCGTCCCACTATCATTTGAATAATCTGTCTCCCTTTGTATAATCTCCCATCTTTGCTGTGCCCTAAATTCCTGTTTTTGAACTTTCTTATCTGATTCATTTGTCTTTTTAGTGAGGCTTCAATAATACAACATAGTTTAATAATATATTTTAATATCTACTAGATCTATCCCCATGTCTCACCCTCTTATTTATGTATGTATGTATGTATGTATGTATAATATGTATTTAATGAGACAGACAGGAAAGGAGAGAGATGAGAAGCATCAACTTGTAGTTGTGTTACTTAGTTGTTCATTGATTGCTTCTCATAGATGCCTTGATGGAGGAGGGGGGGTTCCAGCTGAGCCAGCGACCTTGGGCTTTAAGCCAATGACCATGGGATCATTTCAGTGATCCCGCATTCAAGCTGGTGACCCCGTGCTCAGGCCAGATGAGCCTACACTCAAGCCGGTGACCTCAGGGCTCTGAACCTGGGACCACAGTGTCCCTGGTTGGCACTCTCTGGTTTGGGGAAACTTTAGCAGAAGGTTTCTTCACATATTATGCATGTTATTCTAAGCAGGGAACATTGAGATACTTTGGGAAATCTGAGCTAAACTTGTCAGTAAAGGACTTATTGTGGGACTGTGCTTTTTGTGAAGTTTGAAGGGCAATCGTAATGGACTGTAGTGTCTGCTGTAGTTCCACAATAGTTGTGTGCCTGGAAGCCAAGGAGAGCTGTGAGTGACAGTGCACTTAGCACGCTGTGCTGTGAGTGGGACTGTTGTGGATACGTATGGAGAGTCCCTTTCCTCTGCTGCAGTGACAGCCGTGCCTCCTTTTTCAGCTGGTTTCATTTCTTTTTATTTAGTTTGCTTGAACCCATTGACTGTCTTCCAACAGCTGGGAATGTCCATTTATGATGAGAAATTCTCTTGCTGTGAAACTTGAAGTAATTTATAAAGTCTAACTTATTCATTTTAGAGAGGGTAGAGAGAGAGAGAAAGAAAGGGAGAGAAAGAGAGAGAAAGAAAGAAAAGGGGGGAGAAGCAGGAAGCATCAACTCCCATATGTGCCTTGACTGGGCAAGCCCAGGGCTTCGAACCAGTGACCTCAGCATTCCAGGTCGATGTTTTATCCACTGTGCCACCACAGGCCAGAATTTATAAAGTCTAAATCCTAACAGTTTCAAGGCCAAGTACATAAATAAAATATGTGCAGCAGATGAAAAAACGAGTGGTAATTTTAGAACATGTTACAATTTTTGTTTTTGTATTTTTCTGAAGTTGGAAACGAGGAGGCAGTCAGACAGACTCCCGCATGCGCCTGACCGGGATCCACCCAGCATGCCCACCAGGGGGCAATGCTCTGCCTATCTGGGGCGTTGCTCTGTTGCAACCAGAGCCATTCTAGCACCTGAGGCAGAGGCCATGGAGCCATCCTCAGTGCCCGGGCCAACTTTGCTCCAATGGAGCCTTGGCTGCGGGAGGGGAAGAGAGAGACAGAGAGGAAGGAGAGGGGGAGGGGTGGAGAAACAGATGGGCGCTTCTCCTGTGTGCTCTGGCCGGGAATCGAACCCGGGACTCCTGCACACCAAGCCGACGCACTACCACTGAGCCAACCGGTCAGGGCTAGAACATGTTACAATTTTACAAGTAGAGAAGTACCCATTTAGTAATGTCTTTTCTTAACAGTAGTGCCATTTATGAAGTTCCTTTCCTTATTGCTTCCTTCCCACTTATTCTCTCATTCTCTGGCCTTTTTTGTCTTACTGGCTACATATTAATGAAGTTTATTGAAAATTTTATATTTTACACAACTAAAAATAAATGTACTTTGTGCTCAGTACTATATTAAATTCTTCTCACCCTCAATCAATCCTGTGCTACTATTCACCTTATTTTATAATAAGAGCAGTTAATATTCTTTGAAATGAGTTTAGTAAATTTTGATTATTCTACTTAATTATATATTTATTTATTTATTTATTTATTTATTTATTTATTTATTTATTTATTTTAGTGAGAGGGACAGATAGGGACAGACAGGCAGGAAGGGAGAAAGAGAAAGAGGAGAAACATAAATTCTTTGCTACAGCACCTTAGTTGTTCATTGATTGTTTTCTCATATGTGCCTTGACTGGGGGAGTGGCTACAGCAGAGCCAGTGAACCCTTGTTCAAGCCAGCAACTTTGGGCTCAATTCAGTGACTTTGGGCTTCAAGCAAGCAACCTTTGGGCTCAACCCAGTTACCATGGGGTCGTGTCTATGATCCTATGCTCAAGCCAGCAAACCTGCACTCAAGCTGATGAGCCCACACTCAAGCCAGCAAGCTCAGATTTTCAAACCTGGGTCCTCTGTGTCCCAGTCCGACACTCTATCCACTGTGCCACCACCTGGTCAGGCATTAACTCACAATTTGAGCTTAGAGAAACCATTGCATTCTTTTCCTTTCTGGATCCCATTTGCTTTTCTGTAAAATAAGAGGATTAAGTTGGAGGAGCGCCATCATTCTGGGTCTGTACCATAGAACATATGTCAGTGTCTTTGTAGTGCTGATTTCATGAATGGCCCTGGATCTAAAAGATGTGGAGAATGGGATGTTACTTTCTTTTAAGTAGTTCCTCCAGATTTTGACAGCTACCTTTTCTTTTCTCTTGTTTCTTAATTCGTTGCCAAAATTAGAGTTTGTATGGTGTTTCTTGTAGTTGGTGATTTGTTTCTGTGTGTGTGTGTGAGAGAGAGACAGAGACAGAGACAGAGAGAGGGACAGAGAGACCTGAAGGAAGAGAGATGAGAAGCACCAACTCCCTGCATTGGCCCTTCAGTTGCTCATCGGTTGCTCCCTCACACTTGCCTCGACCGGGGGGCCATAGCAGACCGAGTGACTCCTTGCTCAAGCCGATGACCTCGGGATTCGAACCTGGGCCTTCCACGTCCCAGTCTGATGCTCCATTCACTACACCACCACATGTCAGGCCTGTTTACCTTTTCTATCAAAGATCCTGTGCCACTAATTCCCAAGTCCAGGAACTTATACTTTATTATATCGTATCAAATTCCCTACTGGGAGACTGAAAACCTACTTCATACCGAAGTACATTTTTTCAGTTTTTATTTCTGTTTTAACCTAGTAGCATTGGGTACATACATTCTTTGTGGTAACTTAACCTTGTGAAATATTTTTTATGTCTGTGAAACTTCACACCTACACAAGGGGTGGATTCTGTGGTGTCCCCATATTATGTTAGGTTCTCCTGTTCTCAGATCCCTGGTGACACCAGCCTTATGTGCACGCCCGAACATCTAGCTGACATGGTGTCTCAGGTACTCGCCGCTAGTTAGGACTTCTTGTCTGGGCTTGTACTCCTTGGCCACTGATTCCCAGACTGCTGCTTCCAGTTGCCCCACTCTTGAGCCCTGGAACTCTGGAGGCTCTGCCTGGTGTAGTAACCAGACGCTGACCACCTCATTCTCTTCCTTCAGGCTAACCACATTTCTCATTCGCAGTACGAACTCCGGTCCCGAATATGTGCTCCGTGGTGACTAGCCACCTTCATTCTCCCAGTTCCTGCATCTGGTCTTTGAGCTGACTCACGTTTTGCTGTTTTATAGAGAAAATCGGTGAGGGGAAGATGTGTGAGATTTGAAGGTAGCAGGGACTTGCAATCTTGGTTATTGCCTTGGCTTTTGTCTTTTTGTTGTTGTTGTTTTGCTACTGGTGGGGACGGTTTGGCTTGTTCTTCGCCCAGGCTCTTCTCTGCCCTTTCAGATTATGGCAGCCATCTCAGATGGTCATTTTCTTCAGAGGTGCTGGAAGTTCCCTTGCGTGAGGAGGGGTGAGATTTATTGTGTAAACTGGCCTCTGGAGCCCCAAGTTAAAATCACATTGTCAAAAAAAAAAAAAAAAAAAGGCCTGACCTGTGGTGGCGCAGTGGGATAAAGCGTCGACCTAGAACACTGAGGTTGCCGGTTCGAAACCCTGGGCTTGCCTGGTCAAGGCACATATGGGAGTTGATGCTTCCTGCTCCTCCCCCTTCTCTCTCTCTCCCCTCTCTCTAAAAATCAATTAAAAAATCAATTAAAAAAAAAATCACATTGTCAAAAAAAAAATCACATTGTCATTTGATATTGCAGCAGACCTGTGATTCTTTGTGCATTTGGAACCTTTATTGCGATGTGACGGTGTTAAAAGTGTGAACCTGGAAGGCACCAAAAAGATTCCCCCATTCTATGGATGAAGAAACTGAGACTAGGAGCAGTTATAGAAATTGCTCAGAATCAGAACTATCATACTAAGTGGCATAGAAATTAAAAACCTGGTCTTCTAAATCCAAGCCAAATTATTTTTTCCCCTACAAAGCAAAGATAGAAGGTGTCATTAAATTGAAGGTGAGGTGTGTGTGTGTGTGTGTGTGTGTGTGTGTGTGTGTGTTGTGGAGGGTGACTAGTTGAGTGGATGGGTTTGTTGAAGCATCTGATTTCTAAGGTATTTTCTAAAACTTCCTCTGGCATGTTTAGACTGCACTGTAGCAACACCAGACGGTCGTAACTTTCATCATATTTTGTACATAATTACATTATTTGGTTATAAAATACATATTTACAAAGATAAGAAAGCCCAAATTGACTTCGACTGGATTGCATCACTAAGCCTTTCTGTACCCAAGGCTCTCCTATCATTTTTCCCCATTACTTAGTAGAATACCAAGCCTGTTGGATCTGTCTGCATTTCATTGTATATCCTCACTTCCTTTGCCTTGGTGAGAGCTTTGTTGTAGAGTAAGATGACCTTAACTCCTGACCAGTATACTTTTAATGTTCTTCGACATGTATTGCTACTAAACTACTTAAGGTCAAGGGGGAGGAGAGGCATATATGAGGCTCAGATTAAATGGAAATTCCTATTTTTTTTTAGCGTTGCATCACTGACACTTATGACCATGAACATAGCCCTGTGTTAGGTACTGAGGTTGATGTAAAGGGCATATGAGGTTGGGTCCTGCACACTAGTTGGGGACTTAAGTAAAGTTGAGAGTAGTATATATAGTAGAGAAGGTAAGTACTTGGGAACAGAGGCTCCAGTTAAGAAATCTGTCCTAGGATGGACACTTTGTAGATCAAAGGAAGAATAACTTTAACTTGGCCTTGTTTTTCTAAAAGCATTATTTAAAAAACTATAACCAAATTATTGTAGTTGATTGCAAATGGCTTTTTTTTAAACTAAATTTTTATTTATTGATTTTGAGAGAGAGACAGGAAGGAAGAGAGGAAGAGGAAAGAGGGAGAAGCATCAACTTAAAGTTGCTTTACCTTAGTTGTTCATTGATTGCTTCTCGTATGTGCCCTCACTGGAGCCAGTGACCAGTGCTCAAGCTGATGACCTCGGGATTTCGAACCTGGGACCTCAGCATTTCGGGTCAAAGCTCTATTCTTTGTGCCACCACACATCAGGCTCAAGCTAACTTTTCTTCATCTTGAAAAAGGATATCTTATGTATTCTTTCTTTTTTAAAACACAGCTGAGATTTTCTTCTTATTATTGATTTTAGATAGGGAGAGAGAGAGAGTCAGGAAGGAAGAGGGAGAGAGGTAGGAGCGAGATGAGAAGCATCAACTTGTAGTTGCTCACTTTAATTCATTGATTGCTTCTCGTACGTGCCTTGACAAGGGTGGGGGAGCTCAAGCCAAGCCAGTGACCCGGGCTTCAATTTAGTGACCCCGCACTCAAGCTGATGACCTTGAGGTTTTGAACCAAGGACCTCAGTGTCCCAGGATGATGCTCTGTCCACTGCTCCATCACTGGTCAGGCTTCTGTATTCTTGATAAAATATTTTGCAGTTTATATCTTAGTATGAGATAGTGACTTACAGGCAAGGCAACAAAGATCAGCTTTGTTCAAGGTAAACAATGGCCTATCTTTTAAGTGTAACACCCCACCCCCGAGAATTTTTTTTGTAGATCGTTTAGTCCTGAATGTACAGTTTATAAACTCAAAAGCCAGGGCAGCAAAGGACCATCATCAATTAAAGAGGGGCACTGGGCTCTGGTGGGTAGGTAAAACACCAGGCTAGACTGCCAGAGCCCCTACATTCCAGAGGTCAGAGGAAGATACACTGCTTCAGTGTGTTACATGGCAACTAAGTGCTCATTAGGCTGGAAAGAGCAGGGCTGGTGCAGAAGACAGGGAGCCTGCTTGTCCAAAGAACCTAGGGGGATCAGGGTCAGTAGTAAAAATATGAGGGCTGTGTTGTCACATGATTGTCTTATAACTGGTTATCTGTCCCCAAAGCCCTGAAACTGCTGTAGTCTTTAAATGAATTTTTATTATAAAACTTCCACGTGCATAATATAACAAATGAAGTTCTCACTGGGCTTTGGGGACTCCAAATTAGTTTTCAAGTGAATTTGGTAAGTTGCTATGACAGCAAATCCACTCTTCCTCTGAGAAATGAATGCCTCCAATTTTCATATTACATTAGGGGTATTTTTAAGTGAAATTTTGAGCAATTTTCTAGAATCATTGTTCTTTAAAGGTTATGGCTGGGGATTGGCAAATGAGTCTTCCATATTTTTAAAACAGTTTTTGAGTGGGAGAATGTAGAAGTGTGCACATAATGTCAGATCAGTGAATGTGTAGGTATACACGGGTCTATATCAGTGAAAGTCAGAATAATTACTATCCTCAGCACCCACATTGGCACCATACCCTGTTTTAAATCGCAGATGTAAGCTGAGTACAATTGTGCAGAAATTACATTTTCAGTTTCATGGTGACATTTGAACATGTAGAAAGTAGCAGATTTTGTCTTTTTTCTTTTGATTCATTCCTTCTTCCTTTTACACATGTAAATAGATTTAGCATCCAACTGTGTGAGCTGAGAGGAGCATTGGGGGACAGATGGGTTTTGTCATTAATGCTGGGGACTTGGTGTGATGTCACCGCCAGATTGTAGGTGGTGTTAGAGCTGCAGTAGCGACAGGGGGAGAGCAGTGGAAAGGACGATGTCGCTCGCAGACAGGCAGCCAGCCTCCCACACGGCCGCGTACAGCCAGCTCGGTCAGGGCGAGCCTGCGGACCGCCGGATGGACTCCCCGAAGGAAGTCAGCCACGCTGGGTTTGAGTGGCAGAGGACGGAAGGCAAGCTGAATGAAATTGGGCTCAATGTCAGCGTGGACGAGCAGCTGAAAGACGGACTTGTGAAAAATACCAGCTTCCTGGAGCCGAGTAAGCTCTGCTTCTTTGAGGGGAAGCTAGACAAAGAGCTCAGCACTGACGTGCAGGACAGGGAGTATCAAGCAAGCTCGGGTCACCTTGAGAGCAGGTATGTGATTTCAGACTCCTGCCGTTCCTCAGCGGGGAACTTGGTACACCAGAAGACAGCCAGGTTCCAGCTGGGACCCAGAGAGGGGCCAGACCAAAACAAAGCCTCTACAGTTAAGGGGATGGTGGCAGAGAAGAATGGGCCAGAGACAAAGAGCCAGCCAGAGCCGGATCTCCCTGGGGCTGCTGACCTCCCTGTTAAGGAGCAGGAAACCAGTGTTTGGAACCCCAATTTTCATCCAGTGGCTCCAAGCTGTCAGGGCTCCTGGGCAGCAACTCCAGGAAAGGAGAATGGTGTCACCCGTGGTTGCCGGGTGATTGGGGTGGGGAGTGATAAC
Source organism: Saccopteryx bilineata (assembly GCF_036850765.1). NCBI lineage: Eukaryota > Metazoa > Chordata > Mammalia > Chiroptera > Emballonuridae > Saccopteryx > Saccopteryx bilineata. The sequence goes on from NC_089499.1 coordinate 7,471,031, forward strand.
TTGGGGCAACTTGAATGTGGGTCCTCACTACCTGTGTCTGTGGCCCGCCCAGCCCCCACTTCTGAGCGTTCACCCACCGCCATCCCACCAATCACTATGGTGGAGGTCACCCAGGAATACTTGAATGCCAGCTCTCATGTCAAAGACCATGGTAAGGAGTTGGAGAAATTGAGTTCTACTGAGGAGGGGGCTTTATTCAACCAAGCCCCCCAGCAGAAAAAGGCAATGCGCCGGGCCCTGTCTGAATGTTCCCACCTCTCAGTTCCCCCAGCTGTCAACCTTGCAGATAAATATCCAGAACCCTCTGCCCAAGAAGAGCTCTCTCCTGGCCTGCTGCCTCTCCCCAGCCGCCCAGCGTTGATTCCTACACCCAGGAAGCCGGGGGCTCCTGCCGTAAGGCGCTCCATGACAGTGTCTGAGGACCAGACAGCTAACTACGGATTGAACCCTGGGGAACTGCCCAGCCTGTCCACCGAAGAGTGCCCTCCTTCCATCTGTGAGGAACCAGTGACCAAGAAGAAAGAAGAATCGACCCACTTGAACAGCCGCTGCAGCAGCAGCTCTGGGAAGAAAGAACTGGGTGCTGCTGGGCTGTATCTCCAGTGTACGCTGGAGCAGATTCCTGAAGTAAGCAGTAAGGAGAAAAGACAAGAAGATGTTAGTGGAACCAGCACAGATTCATGCTCCCAAGTCTGCCAGGGAGGCGAGAAACCGCCAGGACAGGCAGCTCTGGCAGGGACGAGAGAAATCGAGGTCACTGCGACGCAGAGCTCTCCATCGTTCCTGTGTGAAGAGACCCCACGTGATGGTATGTTTCTAAATTTTGCCTCAATGGGGAACAAGCAGGCAGCAAGGAAGGAACCAAAGTGACAGGTTATAGCAGGAGCGTTAGGCAGCCTATTGCTGCTGCCGCGTGTGACTGCCTGGGGAAGGCTTGCTTCTGTGGCGTCGGAAGGTTGCTGAGAGCAAGGCGAGAAAGGGAACAAAGTGAATGTGGCTGGTCAGCCTGGATGTCTGCTGGCAGGACGGATAGTGTGACTGAGTGTGTGGGCTGATGGGGTCAGAGGAGGTGGTGGGCCTTAGAAAGAGAGCCCCTTCCTTGACCTTATGTCACCCCGCCCACGGCACCCCCATCCTTTTACCCCTCAGCTCCCTGCTGGTTTGGATCAGATGGTTCCCGAGCCCTATATCATCCAGTCGCAGCTGATTGGTTTCCTTGCTGAAAATCTGTCACTGTGGAGATTCACAGTGGGTTTATCAGCACTGACCTCCTCTCATTAAGTAGCACAGTCTGGGTGTAAGCTCTGTTTCCTGTTTTGCTTTTGAGAACGTTTTACTTTTGTTCAAGCTGAAAAAGAGCCTTTTAAAGCTGGCTATTTAATATTCTTTTTCTGTTCCTCATATTTAACCCAACCTTGCTTCTTCTGTTTTTCTCTTTCGGTGTGCAGTTTGGTAGGATTTGTGGGGAGAAAGGGAAAGGAGAGAGAGAAACTTGCACTTAATAAACGGAGGTCTTTGTGGCTGCCTTCTGTGTGTCTTCTGGCCCTTTTTTCTCTTCCCCACCCCCATCTCCTCACGGCTCTTATTGTTGGTGGTCTAAAAAAAGCTTGTTTTCCTCTGAGTCCAGTTTGAGCACAAAGGGCCATCATTCACAAGCTTGTTAATGGGGATTTAAAACATGGGTTTTATTTGTAAAAATAGCCTCTTTTACTAGGAACTATTTTCTCTAACATTTATCTCTCAGTACATATGTAATGAAAATGTTTACTCTTTTTCTTTTAAAATTAGATGTATTTTTAGGGGAGGGGAAATTGGAACAGGACCTTTGAAGACTGACAGGATTTTTGTTGTTGTTTTGTGGGGGGAGGGTTCAATGGAGATGGGCAAGGAACCTTCATATGTCCCCTATAGTTTCTTATGACCCCCAAGATGGCACGAATGCTGGTATCCTGTGCTTTGGCTTACTTCTACTTGTGGCAGAAACATAAAGTCCTTGTGGACAGAATTGTGTCCTCTTTTTATTGATCCCCAAGTTCCCAGTGCAGTGCCAGATACCTTCTAGGTGGTAATACATAAAGATTTTTGTTTATTTCAGAACAAGTTCATCCTAGTTCACACTAACAGAAGTTCATACTGATGGGAATGAATTTAAATGACTAACAAACCTCACTGATTCATTTACCTGATAATGTTTAAATGCTGGCTCTGCTAGATACTATACAAATATTCATTTATTCAGCATGCCTACCACATGCCAGTCACTCTCGAGGCACTGGCAATTGTCCTTATCCTCAAGCAATTCATGACCTAGTTGTGGTAGTATCCGTAATAGGATTGTGAATCATGGAAACTTTTTGGAAAAAGGTGGCCTTGGAAACCTAGGATGCCTAGTAATGTTGAGGAAAGCCTTCTAGCCATAGGGACTGATAGAAACAAAGGTATGAAACCTAGATAGCTCATGTTAATTAGAAGAAAAATGATGAGTGTTTACGGGGCACTCTAATAAGAATTATTTGATTGTGCCTGACCAGGCAGTGGCACAGTGGATAGAGCATCGGACTGGGACACGGAGGACCCAGGTTTGAAACCCCAAGGTTGCCAGCTTGAGCATGGGTTCATCTGGTTTGAGCAAGGATCACCAGCTTGAGCCCAAGGTTGCTGGCTTGAGCAAGGGGTCACTGGCTCTGCTATGAACAACTAAAGTGCCCTAACAAGGAACTGATGCTTCTCATCTCTCTCCCTTCCTGTCTATCTGTCCCTTTCTCTGTCTGTCACCAAAAAAAAAAAAAAATTATTTGATTGCAAAGATGGAAGCACACTCAGAGAAACTCAAATTTATAAAAAGTCATTTACAGCCCTGGCCGGTTGGCTCAGTGGTAGAGTGTCGGCCTGGCATGCAGGAGTCCCGGGTTCGATTCCTGGCCAGGGCACACAGGAGAAGTGCCCATCTGCTTCTCCACCCCTCCCCCTCTCCTTCCTCCCTGTCTCTCTCTCTTCCCCTCCCGCAGCCAAGGCTCCATTGGAGCAAAGTTGGCCCGGGCGCTGAGGATGGCTCTGTGGCCTCTGTCTCAGGTGCTAGAATGGCTCTGATTGCAACAGAGCGATGCCCTGGATGGGCAGAGCATCCCCCCCTGGTGGGCGTGCCGGGTGGATCCCGGTCGGGCGCATGCGGGAGTCTGTCTAACTGCCTCCCTGTTTCTGGCTTCAGAAAAATACAAAAAAATAAAAATAAAAAGTCATTTAGTGATGGGCTATAAAAGAATCCAATTTGAAGTGTAGCCAGCCTGCAGCCATTATGTGTGTCTCTCAGGACCTCTGCTTCTTCCTAAATATGTGGTCCATTCTATTCCTTTCTGGAAACTGGTTTTTTTCTGCCATCTCTTACCTTTTGCTTTGTGACTTTGGTCTGCATAGGACATTGGGTTGACCTGGTTGGGGCTCTGTGCCCTGCTTTATGCTACCTTATAGCTCAAGGATCCAAGATTGCATGACTGAAGTTTTCTTTCTTTTAGAAAAAGAGCGAGTAAATCTTACTGGCTCAGATTGGTCCAGACAGCTCTGTGCCAGGTACCACAGGCTTGTTAACCAGTCTTAGCCATTCAGACTTGCCCACTTCATTCATCTGTAAGGCTCTTCTGGAAAAGAGTGTGGGTTGAGCAAACAGGCCAGAGCCATCTGCATTGTGGCAAGAAATAATGGGAGCCCTGGATGGATAGCTTGGTTGGTTCAAGTGTCATCTTGAAGCACAGAGGTTGCCAGTTCAGTCCCTTTAGGGCACATTCAGGAACAAATCGGTGTTCCTGTCTCTCTCCTCCCCCTTCTCTCTCTCCCTCCTTCCTCTCAAATCAGTCAAATAAATAAATAAAGGCTCACCTGCTCTCAGTAGATAAAATGAACTGGAAGACAGAAGATCAAAGACAAAATAAATCCTATTGTGACCATTAGATTCAGGTATTAATAGCAGGTGAAATATCAAGGTCATGATAGGGGAATTATGTCAGAGGTGAAATCAAGTGAAATTGAAAGCTGGATGATATATAAGGGGGAGGGCGAGGGGGGGGTGGGGGGAAGAGTGTGAGAGGTAGAGGTAGAAGTGTGTTGAAGGTGGTGCAGTGGTTTCGACCCTGGGTTTCCTAGCAGATAGTACTGGGAAGGTTCCACAGAAGGGAACAGTTTTGTGCAGCAGTTCTGTTTCAGACTTATTCCCCCCCTAAAACTTTGGGGATGTTTGGGTGGTGGTCTCTAACAATTGGTTGGTATATACCCCTGAGGCAAAGGACCTGAGTCATGGCAAGAAGCATCAGCTGGGAGGAAAGCATCATTTCTGCTTGTGCACAGATCACATGATTTTTAAATTAGAATACCACCCTGGCCTGTTGGCTCAGTGGTAGAGCGTCGGCCTGGCGTGCAGGAGTCCCGGGTTTGATTCCCTGCCAGGGCACACAGGAGAAGCGCCCATCTGCTTCTCCACCCTTCTCCCTCTCCTTCCTTTCTGTCTCTCTCTTCCCCTCCTGCAGCCAAGGCTCCATTGGAGCAAAGTTGGCCCGGACGCTGGCGATGGCTCTATGGCCTCTGCCTCAGGCGGTAGAATGGCTCTGATTGCGGCAGAGTGACACCCCAGATGGGCAGAGCATCGCCCCCTGGTGAGCATGCTAGGTGGATCCCGGTCGGGCGCATGCAGGAGTCTGTCTGACTGCCTCCCCGTTTCCAACTTCAGAAAAATAAAAAAAAGAAAAAAAAAGAAAACCACCTACCATGACAAAGTGACATTGATTCTCTTTGTCGTATTTCTTTCAAGTAAGTAGAATTAAATACTCTGAAACAATTCAATAGATAATCATGAAAGGAATCTGAAAGGTGGAGGGAGAGGGCAGACTAGGTAGGGACCTCAGGGCTTCAGGAAGAGCAGTGCAGTGAGTTACTTGGTTTTCTTTATATTTGTCCATATATCCCAGTTTGGGCACTGGAGCGCACCTGCAACCTGAAATCAACAAGCATAGCGAAAACGAGAGGGGGAGGGGAGGAAAGAACTAGAGAAAGAAAGAAGAAAAGGGAAGAAAGGAAAAAGGAAAATCCTGCTCTTTCCTGCCAAAAAAACAAGAAAGAAGCCCAGTAGAAGTCTTAGTGATGAAGCCATTTCCCTGCCCATATCCAGCAGCAGCAGTGGGCTCAGCCGTCCTGCAGGTACAGTGTCAGCAGAGCTCATGAGGGCCAACCTGTTGTTCATTCCACATCTGGCAGCAGGTGCAGGCTTGGTCCCCTGGCAGCACTGCAGTATGATCCGCCCACACTGATAGGGAAACCCATTCCCTACTTCACACCAGGAGACAGCACCAGGCACACCTATAGGCCTGATGTCTTCTAGCCTTCTTCCTAGTAACAGAGTGGCCTAGGTAGGATTCCTTCCCTCCAGCAGCAGAAGGCAATTAAGGTAGGTGCTCTCCGCTCCTAGCAGCACTTGTTGGCCTTATGTCTTCCAGGCCTCTATCCCAGGGCAGAAAAAGATCTAGATAGAGCATCGGACTGGGATACAGAGGACAGGACGCAGGTTCGAAACCCCAAGGTTGCTGGCTTGAGCATGGGCTCAACAGCTTGAGTGTGGGGTCACCAGCTTGAGAAAGGGGTCACTGATTCAGCTGTTACCCCCCTGCCCCCGCCGTCAAGGCACATATGAGAAAGCAATCAATGAACAACTAAGGTGTTGCAAGGAAAAACTGATGCTTTTCATCTCTCTCCCTTACTATCTGTCCCTATCTGTCTTTCTGTCTCTCTCGCTTAAAAAAAAACAAAAACAAAAAAAACATGTTAAACATAAGAAAATAGGTAGGTTAAAAGTAAAAAAAATGGAAAAAATATATAATGCTAACTAACATTAATTTTCTTTAAAAGTGGCGGGTTATGCTCTGGCCGGTTGGCTCAGTGGTAGAGTGTCGGCCTGGCGTGCAGGAGTCCCGGCTTCGATTCCCGGCCAGGGCACACAGGAGAAGCGCCCATCTGCTTCTCTACCCCTCCCCCTCTCCTTCCTCTCTCTTTCTTCCCCTCCCTCAGCCGAGGCTCCATTGGATCAAAGATGGCCCGGGAGCTGAGGATGGCTCCGTGGCCTCTGCCTCAGGTGCTAGAATGGCTCTGGATGCAACAGAGCGACGCCCCAAGATGGGCAGAGCATCGCCCCCTGGTGGGCTTGCCGGGTGGATCCTGGTCAGGCGCATGCGGGAGTCTGTCTGACTGCCTCCCGGTTTCCAGCTTCGGAAAAATGCAAAAAAAAAAAAAAAAAGTGGCTGCTTATATTAATATCAGACAAAAGATCAGTTCACCAAGAAGACATAGCAATTCTAAATGTATACATGCCTCCCCCCCCCAAAACAGAGTTTCAGAATACAAGAATCAGAACCTGATAGAGTTGTAGGAAGAAATAGTCAAATCCACAATTATAGTTGGGGACGTTGTATATCTCTAAGCAATTGACAGAATAGAATATTCATAAGGTAAAGAGGTCAGTATTACCAAACAACAAGATCCAATTCACATTTATAGAAATTCCACCTAGTAACAGCAGTATGGCTAAAGGCAGCTCTCCAAAAAGATAAGATGCAATAACAAAAGTCCCAAGGAACATTCACTAAGGTGGATCCTGGGTCATAAAACAAATAAAAATACATTTAAAGGATTGAAGTCATATGGAATATACAGAATGTGTCTGCTCATAATGGAATCAAATTAGAGACCAATAACAGAAAGACCACAATAACATTCAAACACAGAAATTAAGCAGTACACTTCTAAATAATCTATCAGTCAGACAGGAAGTTCTCAAAACAAATTTTTTTAAAAAAGATTTTATTTATTGCCTGACCAGGTGGTGGCGCAGTGGATAGAGCGTCGGACTGGGATGCGGAAGGACCCAGGTTCGAGACCCCGAGGTCACCAGCTTGAACACAGGCTCATCTGGCTTGAGCAAAAAGCTCACCAGCTTGGACCCAAGGTCACTGGGTCCAGCAAGGGGTTGCTCGGTCTGCTGAAGGCCCACGGTCAAGGCATATATGAGAAAGCAATCAATAAACAACTAAGAAGTCGCAATACGCAACAAAAAACTAATGATTGATGCTTCTCATCTCTCTCTTCGTTCCTGTCTGTCTGTCCATCTCTGCCTATGTAAAAAAACAAAAAAACAAACAAACAACCAAAAAAAAAGATTTTATTTATTGCCTGCCAGGTGTTGGCACAGTGGCTAGAATGATTGACCTGGAACATTAAGGTCCCTGGTTCGAAACCCAAAGGTTGCAATTGAACATGGGGTTGCCGGCTTGAGCTCAGGATCATCAACATGATCCCATGGTCACTGGCTTGAAGCCCAAGGTCGCTGACTTGAGCAAGGGGTCAGTGGCTAAGCTTGAGACCTCCTGTCGAGGTACATATGACAAGCAATGAATGAACAACTAAAGTGAAACAACTACGAGTTGATGTTTCTCTTCCCTTTCTCCCTTCCTGTCTCTCAAATCAACAAAAATAAATAATAAAAGAAAATATTTTATTTATTGATTTTACAGAGGGGTGGGGAGTGAGAAGCATCAACTCCTAGCTGCTTCACTTTAGTTATTCATTGATTGCTTGTCATATGTGGCCTGCTTGGACAAGCCCAGGGCCTCAAACCAGCAACCTCAGCGTTCCAGGTCGACTCCCTCTATTCACTACAGTCACCGCCACAGGCTAGGCTCAAAACAAATTTTAAAAATAACAACTGCCTGGTGGCCCTGGCCGGTTGGCTCAGCGGTAGAGCGTTGGCCTAGCGTGCGGAGGACCCGGGTTCGATTCCTGGCCAGGGCACACAGGAGAAGCACCCATTTGCTTCTCCACCCCTCCGCCGCGCCTTCCTCTCTGTCTCTCTCTTCCCCTCCCGCAGCCAAGGCTCCATTGGAGCAGGGATGGCCCGGGCGCTGGGGATGGCTCTGTGGCCTCTGCCTCAGGCGCTAGAGTGGCTCTGGTTGCAACATGGCGACGCCCAGGATGGGCAGAGCATCGCCCCCTGGTGGGCGTGCCGGGTGGATCCCGGTCAGGCGCATGCGGGAGTCTGTCTGACTGTCTCTCCCTGTTTCCAGCTTCAGAAAAAAATAATAATAACAACAACTGCCTGAACAGGCAGTGACACAGTTGGTAGAACATTGGACTAGGACTTGGAGGATGCAGGTTTGAAATCTTGAGGTCACCAGCTTGAGCACAGGTTCATCTGGCTTCAGTGTAGGGTTACTGGCTTGAGCATGGGATCATAGACATGACCCCATGGTTGCTGGCTTGAGGCCAGATGTCGCTGGCTTGAGCAAAGGGTCATTCACTCTGCTGTAGCCTCCTCCCCACCACCCATTTAGACACACAGGAGAAAGCAATTAAAATGAACAACTAAGGAACCACAACGAAGAATTGAAGCTTCTTATCTCTTTCCCTTCCTGCCTGTCTGCCCCTATCTTCCCTCTTTCTGTCTCTCTCGCTAAAATAAATAAATAAAGTAAATGCTATTTTTAAAAAAAAGCAATTAACTGAATGAAAATACAGCATATCATAATTTGTAGAATGCAGCGATAGCAGAGCTCTTAGTGGAATTTATAGCACTAGTACTTATATTAGAAAAAAGAAAAAAAAAAAAAAAAAAAAAAAAAGAAAGGTCAATAATATATAAATTTCCACCCTTAAGAAACTAGAGAAAGAAGAACAAAATAAATCCAAAGCAAGCAGAGGCTCTGGCTGGTTTGCTCAGTAGAGAGACCATTGGCCCAGCGGGTTTGATTCCTGGTCAGGGCACATCAGAGAAGTGACCATTTGCTTCTCTCCCCCTTCCCTCTTCCTTTTCCTCTCTCTTCCCTTCCCGAAGCCAGTGGTTCGATTGGTTTGATTGGTTCAAGCATGGTCCCAGGCACTGAGAATGGCTTGGTTGGTCTGAGCTTGTGAGCTCCTGAGCCTCAGGTACTAAAAATAGCTTGCTTGATTTGACCATCGGAGGAGGTTGCCGGGTGGATTCTGGTAGGGGTACATGTGGGAGTCTGTCTCAGTAACTCTGCTGTCCTCTAAAAAGAAAAAAAAGCAGGCAGAAATCAGTGAAATTGTAAACAAGAAAACAAAATCAATCAAACCAAAAGTTGGATGTGTTGTTTTTTTTTTGTATTTTTCTGAAGGTGGAAACAGGGAGGCAGTCAGACGGACTCCCACATGCACCCAGCCGGGATCCACCAGGGGGCGATGCTCTGCCGCAACCAGAGCCATTCCAGCGCCTGAGGCAGAGGCCACAGAGCCATCCTCAGCACCCGGGCCAACCTTGCTCCAGTGGAGCCTTGGCTGCAGGAGGGGAAGAGAGAGAGAGAGATGAAGGAGAGGGGGAGAAGCAGATGGGCGCCTCTCCTGTGTGCCCTGGCCGGGAATCGAACCCGGGACTCCCACATGCCAGGCTGATGCTCTACCACTGAGCCAACCGGCCAGGGCCCAAAAGTTGGTTCTTTAAAAAAAAAAATACAAGTGGTAAACCTTAAACGAAACTGACAAAAGACAAAATGAGGACAAAACACAAACCACCACATCACCACGTGGTGGTGCAGTGGATAGAGTGTCGGACTGGGATGCGGAAGACCCAGGTTTGAGATCCTGAGGTCGCCAGCTTGAACGCAGGCTCATCTGTTTTGAGCAAAAAGCTCACCAGCTTGGACGCAAGGTTGCTGGCTTGAGCAAAGAGTTACTCGGTCTGCTGAAGGCCCGCGGTCAAGGCACGTATAAGAAAGCAATCAGCCCTGGCCGGTTGGCTCAGTGGTAGAGCGTCGGCCTGGCGTGCAGGAGTCCCGGGTTTGATTCCTGGTAAGGGCACACAGGAGAAACGCCCATCTGCTTCTCCACCCCTCCCCCCTCCTTCCTCTCTGTCTCTCTCTTCCCCTCCTGCAGCCAAGGCTCCATTGGAGCAAAGTTGGCCCGGGCGCTGAGGATGGCTCTGTGGTCTCTGCCTCAGGCGCTAGAATGGCTCTGGTTGCAATAGAGCAACGCCCCAGATGGGCAGGGCATCACCCCCTGGTGAGCGTGCCAGGTGGATCCCGGTCGGGCGTATGCGGTTGTCTGTCTGACTGCCTCCCTGTTTCCAACTTCAGAAGAATACAAAAAAAAAAAGCAATCAATGAAGAACTAAGGTGTCACAATGAAAAATTGATGATTGATGCTTCTCATCTCTCTCTGTTCCTGTCTCTTTCTCTGTCTCTGTAAAACAAACAAACCAAAAACACAAACCACCAATCACAGCAATTGGGGAGATATCAGTCCAGCCCTCAAAATTGTAATAGGGAATACTAGGAGCACCTTTACACTCACAAATTCAGCAACTGAGAAGAAATGGACCAATTTTTTGAAAACCACAAATTACCACAACTCAACCAATATAAAATAGATAATTTGAATAACCATTATGAAATTGAATTTTTTTTTTTTTTGTGACAGAGACAGAAAGAATCAGAGAGAGGGACAGATAGGGACAGACAGGAAGGTAGAGAGATGAGAAGCATCAGTTCTTTGCTGCGGCACCCTAGCTATTCGTTGACTGACCTGTCACATGAGCCCTGACGGGGGTGGGGGGGGCTACAGCAGACTGAGTGAGCTAGTGACTTTGGGCTCAAACCGGTGAGCCTTGCTCAAACCAGATGAGCCCTCGCTCAAGCCGGCACCTCGGGGTCTTGAACCTGGGTCCTCTGTATCCCAGTCCAACTCTCTATCCACTGCGCCACCACCTGGTCAGGCATGAAATTGAATTTTTAATTAAAAAGCTTGATGCTTTCACTGGAGAATTTTACCATATAATTAAGAATAATTAACACTAACTTTGCACATAAAAAAATATCAGAGTAGAGAGTTTTTTTTTTTAAGTGAGAAAGAGACAAGACGGGAAAGAGATGAGAAGCATCAACTTGTAGTTGCATCACGGTTTAGTTGTGCATTGATTGCTTTCTCATATGTGCCTTGACCAGGGAGCTTCAGCCGAGTCAGTGACCCTGCACACAAGCTGGTGAGTCTGCACTCAAGGCAGATGAGTTGGCAACCTGGGTCCTCAGCATGTCAGGTCAATGCTTTATCCACTCTGCCACCAGTGGTCAGGCAGAGGTGGGAATAATTTTTTTTTTTTTTTGTATTTTTCTGAAGTTGGAAATGGGGAGGCAGTCAGACAGACTCCCACATGCACCCAACCGGGATCCACCCGGCATACCCACCAGGCGGCGATGCTCGGTTGCAACCAGAGCCATTCTAGCACCTGAGGCAGAGACCATAGAGCCATCCTCAGTGCCCGGGCCAACTTTGCTCCAATGGAGCCTTGGCTGTGAGATGGGAAGAGAGAGACAGAGAGGAAGGAGAGGGGGAGGGGTGGAGCAGATGGGCTTCTCCTTTGTGCCCTGGCCAGGAATCGAACCCGAGACTCCTGCACGCCAGGCCTACGCTCTACTACTGAGCCATCCGGCCAGGGCCAAGGTGGGAATAATTTATGTGCTCTATATAATCCTGATACCTCAAACAGACAAATACAGCACAAAGCAAACTACAGACCCATATCCCTCATGAACTTGGATGTAAAAATTTTTATCAAAATATTAAATCAGCCTGACCAGGCGGTTGCACAGTGGATAGAGCACTGGACTGGGATGCAGAGGACCCAGGTTCGAGACCCCAAGGTCGCCAGCTTGAGCGTGGGCTTACCTGGTTTGAGCAAAAGCTCACCAGCTTGGCCCTGGCCGGTTGGCTCAGCGGTAGAGCGTCGGCCTAGTGTGCGGAGGACCCGGGTTTGATTCCCGGCCAGGGCACATAGGAGAAGCGCCCATTTGCTTCTCCACCCCTCCGCCGCGCTTTCCTCTCTGTCTCTCTCTTCCCCTCCTGCAGCCAAGGCTCCATTGGAGCAAAGATGGCCCGGGCGCTGGGCATGGCTCTGTGGCCTCTGCCTCAGGCGCTAGAGTGGCTCTGGTCGCAATATGGCGACGCCCAGGATGGGCAGAGCATCGCCCCCTGGGGGGCAGAGCACCGCCCCTGGTGGGCGTGCCGGGTGGATCCCGGTCGGGCGCATGCGGGAGTCTGTCTGACTGTCTCTCCCTGTTTCCAGCTTCAGAAAAATGAAGAAAAAAACAAAAAACAAAAAACAAAAAAAAAAAAAACAAAAAAAAAGCTCACCAGCTTGGACCCAAGGTTGCTGGCTTGAGCAAGGGGTTACTCGGTCTGCTGAAGGCCCGTGGTCAAGGCACATATGAGAAAGCAATCAATGAACAACTAAGGTGTTGCAGTGTGCAACAAAAAACTAATGATTGATGCTTCTCATCTCTCTCCGTTCCTGTCTGTCCCTATCTCTGACTCGCTCTCTGTCTCTGTTAAAAAATATATATAATGGAAACACTGAGGTTGCCAGTTCAAAACCCTGGGCTTGCCTGGTCAAGGCACATATGGGAGTTGATGCTTCCAGCTCCTCCCCCCTTCTCTCTCTCTCTCTCTCTCTCTCTCTCTCTCGCTCTCTCTCTCTCTCGCTCTCTCCCCTCTCTATAATGAATAAATAAAATCTTTAAAAAAATAAAATAGCCTGACCAGGTAGGTGTCGCAGTGGTTAGAGCGTCGGACTGGGATGCGGAAGGACCCAGGTTCGAGACCCCGAGGTCGCCAGCTTGAGCGCGGGCTCATCTGGCTTGAGCAAAGAGCTCACCAGCTTGGACCCAGGGCCCCTGGCTCCAGCAGGGGGTTACTCGGTCTGCTGAAGGCCCACGGTCAAGGCACATGTGAGAAAGCAATCAATGAACAACTAAGAAGTCGCAACGCGCACAACGAGAAACTGATGATTGATGCTTCTCATCTCTCTCCATTCCTGTCTGTCTGTCCCTGTCTATCTCTGCCTCTGTAAAAAAAAAAAAAAAAAAAAAAAAGAAAATTTAGATTACATCAAGCAATATATGAAGGTAGTTAGACATAACAGCCAAATTGAATATTTTCCAGATGTACAAGGCTGCTTCAGTAATCAAAAACCAACCGTTGTAACTCATAATATAAACAATCTAAAGAAAAATCATAAACACAGAAAATGCATTTAACAAAACTCTTGTCCTGGCTGGTTAGCTTGGTTGGTTAGACTCAGCAGTGGTGGGCAAATTCATTAGTCAACATAGCCAAATATCAACAGTAGAACGATTGAAATTTCTTTTGAGAGCCAAATTTTTTAAACTTAAAATATATAGGTAGGTACATTCCTTATCGAGGTAGCGCCTGCATTTGGTATTTTGTGGCAGAGCCACACTCAAGGGGCCAAAGAGCCGCATGTGGCTCGCGAGCCATGGTTTGCCGACCACTGGAGAGCATTGTTCCAAAGCACAAAGTTGCTGGTTCTGTCCTGGTCAGGGCACAGATAGAAACAGACCCATGTTCCTATCTCTGTCTCTCTCCCTTCCTCTCTCATTAAAGTTAATAAATAAACGTCAAAAAAAATAATCCAACCCTCATGCATGATAAAACTCGCATCAAACAAGAGGCAGAATAATAGTGCAAGACAGTGCTTTCACTTGAAGATCGGGAACAAGGCAAAGACGCTTGCTCTAACCATTCTTATTTAACACACTGGAAGTTCTTGTTAGCACAGAAAAACAAGAACAGGAAATAAAAGTGTCTAGGTTAATAATACGCATTCCCAGAGGGAAATAGGGGGCGGGGTACAAAGGGGGTGACATGGGAATGGAAAGAGACTTTGCATGGAGCATGGGGGCACGATACAGGGCGTATAGGGTGTTGAGTGGAACGCTTGAAACCATGTCAACACAGTACATTTAAAAAAAAATTTAAGTGTATAGATTTAGAAAGGAAGAAATAAGTCTGGCTGTATTTTCAGATGACATGATTGATTGCCTATATAGAAAATTCCAAGGAGTCTTCCCAAAAAACTTCTAGAACTACTAAATATATTCAGCAAGGTCATAAGCTACATTATCAGCATGTAAAAATTAATTGCATTTCCATAAAATTACAGTGAACCATTTTACTCAAAATCATTTACATAAATGTTTGTAATAGTCTTGTTCATAATAGCCAAGCTGGAAAACATGTCCTTTTTAGTACAGTGGTCCCCAACCTTTTTTGGGCCATGGACCGGTTTTTTGGGGGTTTTTTTTGTATTTTTCTGAAGCTAGAAACCGGGAGAGACAGACAGACTCCCGCATGTGCCCGATCGGGATCCACCTGGCACGCCCACCAGGGGCGACGCTCTGCCCACCAGGGGGCGATGCTCTGCCAAGACCAGAGCCACTCTAGCGCCCGGGGCAGAGGCCAAGGAGCCATCCCCAGCGCCCGGGCCATCCCTGCTCCAATGGAGCCTTGGCTGCGGTAGGGGAAGAGAGAGACAGAGAGGAAGGAGGGGGGGGTGGAGAAGCAAATGGGTGCTTCTCCTGTGTGCCCTGGCCGGGAATCAAACCCGGGTCCCCCGCACTCCAGGCCAACGCTCCACCGCTGAGCCAACCGGCCAAGGGCCTGGACCGGTTTAATGTCAAAATATTTTCATGGACCGGCCTTTAGGGTGGGACGGATAAATGTATCACGTGACCGAGACAAGCGTCAAAAGTGAGTCTTAGAAGGATGTAACAGGGAATCTGGTCATTTTTTAAAAATAAAACATCGTTCAGACTTAAATATAAATAAAACAAAAATAATGTAAGTTATTTGTTCTTTCTCTGCAGACCTGTACCAAATGACCCACGGACTGGTACCGGTCTGCGGCCTGGGGGTTGGGGACCACTGCTTTAGTAGGTGACTGGTTAAAGTGTGGTAAAGTCATGTCTTGGAATAAATACTACTGTAATAAAAAGGAACTAGGTAGCAATGCCTGCAACACTGATGCATCTCACAGGTATGCTGGGAGAGAGAAGCCAGACATAAAAGGTAGCGCACTGTGATTCCATTTGTCTAATATTCTTTAAATAATATAGAGATGAAGAATAACTACAACAGTAGTTGTCAGAAATTTAGGGGTTAGGAGGTGGGTGGGAGTCTATAAAGGGACCTGTGGTACTGGAACAGTTATGTGTCTTGATCATTTAGTAGTGGTTACATAAAATTGATAAAATTGCTTAGAACTGTAGATATGCACAGGTGCTTGCACACACAGATGAGTTCATGTAAAATGAAAAGTCTGAATAAGCTTTGTTGGTTGTACCAGTATCAGTTTCTTGGATTTGATAATGTACTGTAGTTATGCAGGATATCAGCACTGGGATAGCTGCATGAATGGTACATGGGACCTCTTTGTACATTTTCCTTTTTTCTTTTTAGCAAGAGACAGAGAGAGAGAGGGACAGATAGGGACAGACAGACAGGAAGGAAGAGAGATGAGAAGCATCAATTCTTTTTTTTTTAATTTAATTAATTGTGTTTACATAGATTCTAGTGTCGGCCCGATTGCATCTCCCTCCCCCGTATTCCCCTCAACATCTCCCTTGCCCGCCTCCCCGTAGCTCCCTCCCTCCTTCCCTTCAGGTTTAATTTCGTTCCTCAGTTCTCATTGTTTCTTGGATTCCTCAAATGAGTGAGGTCATATGATGTTTTTCTTTCTCTGCCTGGTTTGTTTCACTTAACATAATAGTTTCCAGGTCCATCCATGTTGTGGCAAAAGGTAATATTTTCTTCTTTTTCATGGCCCCATAGTATTCCATTGTATATATGTACCACAGTTTTTTAATCCACTCATCCACTGATGGACACTTGGGCTGTTTCCAGATCTTTGCTATTGTGAACAATGCTGCTATAAACATGGGGGTGCATTTCTTTGTTTCATTCGGTGATGTGTGTTCTTGGGGTATATTCCTAAAAGTGGGATGGCTGGGTCAAAAGGCAGATCTCATTTTTAATTTTTTTTGAGGAATCTCCATGCTGTTTTTCCACAGTGGCTCCACCTGTCTGCATTCCCACCAGCAGTGCAGGAGGGTTCCCTTTTCTTCACATCATCGCCAGCACCTATCTTGTGTTGTTTTGTTAATGAGCACCATTCTGACTGGTGTGAAGTGGTATCTCATTGTGGTTTTAATTTGCATTTCTCTAATGATTAGTGAGAGAAGCATCAGTTCTTCGTTGCAGCACCTTAGTTGTTTATTGATTGCTCTCATATGGGCCTTGACCCGGGGCTCCAGCCAAGCCAATGACCCCTTGCTCAAGCCAGCAATCTTTGGGCTCAAGCTAGTGACCATGGGGTCATGTCTATGATTGCACACTCAAGCCAGTGACCTCACGCTCAAGCTAGATGAGCCTGCTCTCAAGCCATCAACCTTGGGGTTTTGAATCTGGGTCTTTTGTGTTCCAGGCTGATGCTCTATCCACTGCACCACCGCCTGGTCAGGCTCCTTGTACATTTTCTTGCAACTTCCTGTAAATCTATAATTATTTTAAAACAAAAATTTTTTAATTTTATTTTTTTATATTTTTTTTGAGTGAGAGACAGGAAGGGAGAGAGTTGAGAAGCATCAACTCGGAGTTGTATCACTTGAATTGTTCATTGATTGCTTCTCAGACATGTCTTTATTCAGGGGTGTGAGGGTTGGGGTGGAACTCAAGCCAAGCCCGCAGGCAGCAACCTTTGGGCTCAAGCCACTGACCTTAGGATCATGTTGATGATCCCATGCTCAAGCCAATGACCACACACTCAAGCTAGCAAGCCTGCACATAAGCTGGATGAGCCCACATTCAAGCTGGCAACTTTGGGGTATCAAACCTGGGACCTGAGTGTCCCAGATTGATGCTTTATCCACTGTACCACCACCAGTCAGATTAAAACAAAAAGGTTTTAAAATAAAATCTCCTCCTCTTCTTAATTTTGTGCCCCAACTCCCTTCAAATTAAGTTATCATTGTTTTGTTTCATCATGATTCTTCCAAAGATTTTTAAATGTATGTATAGGTGTATTTGCAATAGGAATGTATTTTTCTCCATTCTTTTGTAGACAGATGGTTTTATGTTATTTATCCTGTTCTGTGCCTTGCTTTATTCTTTCTTTCTTTCTTACACTTAGAGATTATTCATTTTCTATCACTCATGAAAGGGTTTCTTGGTGCTTTACTTTTTCAGATTCAGTGATTACATTGATACAACCAGTTTCTTATTAATGGATGTATGGATTGTGTCACTCCTTTGCTTTTTTTTTTTTTTTTTTTAATTAGGTGAGAGCAGGGGAGGTAGAGAGACAGACACCAGCATGCGCCCTGACCAGGATCTACTTGGCAAGCCCCTTGTGGGGCAATGCTATGCCCATCTGGGGCATTGATTGTTCCATTGCTTGGCAACTGAGCTATTTTTAGCACCTGAGGCAGAAGTCAAGAAGCCATCCTCAGCGCCTGGGGCCAACTCGCTAGAATCAATCGAACCATGTCTGCAGAACAGAGAGAGAGAAAGAAGGGGGAGGAGGAGGGGTGGAAAAACAGATAGTCACTTTTCCTGACTGAGAATCAAACCCAGGACATCCACACACTGGGCCAACACTCTGTCACTGAGCCAACTAGCCAGGCCCTCACTCCTTGGCCTTGTTGGAATTCTGGGTCATTGATAGAATTAGCAGTGCTCTGATGAATATCTGTGATCTTTGCTATTTTGCAGGTGTATGAATATATCTCTAAAATAAATTTCTATTTGGAAAAATGCAAAAAAAAAAATAAAGCCTGACCTGTGGTGGCGCAGTGGATAAAGCATCGATCTGGAAATGCTGAGGTCGCAGGTTTGAAACCCTGGACTTGCCTGGTCAAGGCACATATGGGAGTTGATGCTTCCAGCTCCTCCCCCCTTCTCTCTCTCTCTGTCTCTCTCTCTCTCCTCTCTAAAAATGAATAAATAAAAATTAAAAAATAAAAAATAAAATAAAATAAATTTCTAGAAATTTGATTTCTGGTTTAGAATTTGTCTACACTTTTAATTTTCAGAGATACTGCAAGACTGCCCTGCATATGAGTTGTACCATTTCATGCACTTAACAACAGAATATGTCCTCATATTGTCCTGAACAATTACTTTCAAATTTAACAACTTTAAAAAAAATTTTTTAATTTATTTATTCATTTTTATTGAGTGAAGAAGCGAGAGGGAGAGAGAGAGAGTGATGGAGAGAGACAGGAACACCAATCTGCTCCTGTATGTGCCCAGACCCCAGAGATAGAACTGGCAACCTCTGCACTTCAGGACAATGCTCTACCCGATTGAGCTATCTGGTCAGGCCAAATTTTAGAACTTTTGACAATAGGTTAAAAAATAGCATCTCCGTGTAGTTTTAATTTTCAATTTCCTTAAAGATTAGCTGTTGCCCTGGCCAGATTGCTCAGTGGATAGAGCGTCAGCCTGGCATGTGGGCATCCCAGGTTTGACCTATGGTAGGGCATAGATGAGAAGCAACTATCTGCTTCTTTTCCTCTCCCTTCCCCCTTCTCTCTCTTTTCCCTTCTTGCAGCTGGTGGCTTGATTGGTCCCAGCCTCAGGCGCTGAGGATAGCTTGGTTGATTTAAGCATTGGCCTTAGATGGGGTTGCCAGCAGGATTCTGCCTTATCTATCTCCCTTCCTCTCACTTAAAAAAAAAGATACCTTATTTTCAAAAGAGATTTGTATTTCTATAAACTTCATATTCTTTTGGTCATTTTTCTAGTGGGTTGTTGGCTTTATAGGAGTTATTGATTTATAGGAGTAATTTGTATAATAAATTCTTTATCTTGAAAGTCTAGTTCAGATATTTTTTTCCTATTTATTACTTGCCTTTTGACTTTCGTTATTTTGGCTACATGGAAGGTTTTTCTTTTCTGGTAGTGAAAGTTATCTTTGTGGCTTCTGGATTTTGTGCCATTTAGAAAGGATTTTCCTACACCTAGGTTAAAAATGTAATGGTATTTTAATGCTTTTGGGTATAGCCCTATTGAAATCTGGAGTAACCTCTCCACACTGGTGCTGCTGGGCATAGACTTAGGCAGTAGACTTTATTTCTGGCTCGGGGTTTGATTTCATGGGTCTCCTCGGCCTTGTTGGAAATCTGGGTCACTGCTAGAATTAGATCAAGTTAATCTCACATCCTCCATAAAGTGGTGCTTTACAGGGAAAGGAAGTAAGAGGAGGATATTGGATGATCTTCTGGCACTTATCCCATCTCTCTGCAACCTTTATTCCAAGAGATAAACTCTAGTAGAAGAGGTTTTTGTCCACTGTGTGCTCTGGAGTTAATGGTTGGGTGACAGAACCCCATTGCCTGTCCCAGGAAAGGGAAACCAAACTTGAAGGGCCATTTCCTCCCCTTGATCATTTGTTCAAATCCCACTTAGGTTGCTTCTCCACAGGGACAGGTGCCTGAATCTCTGGAATCTAAAACTCCCCTCCGTCACAATGAGGGGAACTTGGGAGTCTTGTCCACATTGCAGCAGCACAGCCCTGTATTTTTTTTTTCAGGATGAAGTGCTAGTTAGTTGTCTGTCTCTGCTAGGACTTGACGTTTTTGAAATGGTTATGAAAAACATTTGCTTGGCATAACTTCCTCCCTTTAGGAATATCCAAGCCAGAAGAAGGACAACTTACTGTGAGCGTGACCGGAAATGACATCACCGCTCCTCCAAACAAGGAGCTCCCACCAAGCCCAGAGAAGAAAGCAAAGGTAGTTGCCAGAATGGTGGGTTGTACTTTACCGCTGTCATTTTTTTAAAAAGTAGTATCTCAGCTATTATTGTTTGAATTATAAATGAAATTTCTTTTTTCTGAGTTGTTATTATTCCTTTCTCAAGTTTGGATGTGCTTAAAAATAGTTTATATTCCCATTTTACCATAGTGGCCTAATTCAAACCTTAATATCTCTGCCTTTGACCTTGTTATCTTGAATATCTGTAGGAATGTTCCATAGAGTTTATTTCTGCTTCTCAGCAACCGCAAAAGGAATTACAGAATTCTCTTGAAATAGATTCTGAAATCTGCATTTATAAAAGTGAACACAGATTTTTTTTTAAGGTGAATCATTTCAGACATTTATTGGTACTAATTACAAAGTTCAGTTGGCCCAATTTAGTGTGGTCTTAAAACAGGATTCTGATGTCGCCTCATCAAGGTGAGGATAATAGTAACCTAATCACCCGATGGTAACTTTTTCATAGAATTATTACAGCCACCAGAAGTTAGTTAATTGTTTAAATCTCCAGATGTCAAACTGCTGGAATGTGTGACACTGTCATTAAGAAACAGTTCCCAAGATTCTTTTTCTCTATCCTGGTATCTTTCTACTATTTACTGAGCTCAGAAAAAAGGAATGCTAATTTTCAGTTGCATCCCTTCTAATTGTTTATAATTTTGCTTTGAATTGTGTGATTTATATTTTTTTATACATTTTGTTTTTATTTTTGTCTCTGTGTTTGATGTTGGCCTTAAAAAAACACAAAAAACAACAAATCAACTTAAAGCCTTTGGCCACAACTCAACCTGCAAAGACTTCAACATCGAAGGCCAAAACACAGCCCACTTCTGTCCCTAAGCAGCTGGCTCCCACCGCCTTTGGTGGGTCGACTAAAAAACCCATGAGCCTTGCTTCAGGCTCAGCACCAGCCACCCCACCCAAACGCCCTGCTGCTGCCACTGCCAGGCCTTCCATGTCACCTTCCAAAGACCTGAAGCCCAAGGTAAGGAGTCACGGAAGCACTGTGCAGGGCAAGGTTTTCCCCGAGTGGCACACAGGCTCTTGTTGCCACCAGACAGTGGAAGCAGGCAGGTGGGGCTGGGGAAAGGCTGGGGAAGGCGACTTGACAGTCAGTTTGGGGCCCATGATGCAGGTGTATCACTGGAAGGCCGTTTATGCTTTTTGCCTTTTCTGTCCCTGGTTGGAGTTAATGTTACATCTACTTTGTTTTCTCCCTCCGAGCTCTCTACTTCTCGCCTATTTAAGCACTCACTAACCAGTTTCCCCTTCTCCACGTACTGATCAGATACTCATTTTTGCTATAATTCCCACATCAAATGCCCAGTCAGATTTTTCCTTTGTCTTTGTCTTTAACCGTGCTGTGGAAGTACATGTGACCCAAGACTTCTGTGATAAGCTCTTCCAGCTCATCTCAGCCGGTCCTGGCATCCTGTGATAACTTAACTTTACTTTTGGCATTAGGCCACCTCTCACTGGGCTTTTCTGAAGTTTTTCAGTTTTCCAAGTTGCCCACACAGTAGTGTCCAGGAAATGGTCAATTTGGAACAGCATTAGCTTCACAGGGTTATTGTAGGAGGAGAAGGCAGGTGAAGTCTGTGTGCCTTAGCATCTCATTTTATTTGAGAAGGGCCTTTATGTCAGCCTGATGTCTTTATTTTTTCATAATTTTATTTAGAAAATTAAATTTAATGGGGTGACATTGATCAGTAAGAGTACATAGGATTCAGAGAAACATCTCTAGACCATTTGAACTGTTGATTATGTTGTATACCCATCATCCAAAGTCAAATAATTTCCTGTCACCGTATATTTGTCCCTGTTGACTCCCTTCAGCCAACTCCCGATGTGTTCTTTAAGTTTATTTTGGAAAATAGTTTTCAAAACTGGTAGAATGTAGGAATTATAATCTAGGTTGAAATCCTGGCCAAGAAACTTAAGAAATTTTACTATAGCCTCAGAACGGTAAAATCTTTTAAAGCTTTTTGAGCCTCTTTTATCCAGTTTACTGCTTTTCTTGATTTTTAGAAAACAATTTCTAAGGATAGGAAGATAGAGGGAAATTGATTAGAGTCACTTATTTAGCACATATCCCAGGGGAGACAGAGCATGGTTTAGGGAGTATCTAGTGAAATTGCACTTATATAATAAAAATAAAGATGAAGTATACTTTACTGGTTTATTTATATACATTAATGCCTTGAATTCTCTCTCTCAGCAACTCAGGATGCAGATACCAGTAACTTCATTTTATAGCTCAGTTGTTTAACCTTCCTAAAGTCTGGTGCTAGTAAGTGGCAGAGGCAGTATTTGAACTTGGGACCAATGCCAATCAATGTTGATGCTCAGGGCCCCAGTCAACACTTTTCTTTCATGTTTTTTTGCCATCCAGCTTTTAAGCAGCATTCAAGTTACAGCTGACCTGAAGAGGTGACCTGCGTGACAATTATTACTGTTCTTTGCCTTTTAGATAAGAAACAGATGGAAACATTCTGAGAGATTGATAAAAACTAAAATCTAATAAAATTTATTTTTATCTTTTGATCTTTATTTTGGTAGAAAGATTTATAGAAGCAAACAAAGGGAAGAAAACATATTCCAAAATAAGTAGATCTGTGAATTTGGCAAAGTAGAAGATATGAATTGAGAAACAAAGGAACTCCCCTTAGGAAGGCAGGCTGGCTCTGCAGTTTGCTGAGGCCAAGTCCCTGGAGTGTAAAGAATGTCAGATCCTTTAGAGAGTTCTGTCTCTATATTACCTATTTTCTAACTTCTTGTATCATTATTTTTGTTACTAGCAAAATATTAAGATCCTACTAGATTATTGGGAATTGTAGGCATTGTATGGAGAATTTGAAGGAGACCTCGGGGAGCATCTGGTTTGTCCCCCAATTCTAGAGCAAACAGAGAGGGGAGTCCCTCTGTATAGACTCCTGCGATGTATTCCAGACAGAGCTGGTAACTGAACCAGTTCTTCTGATTCTCCCCTTAAGTTTCTTCATATCATACTTAGAGACTTCATTTGTAGAAATGGACATTACCCAGCATTTGTAGTGTTAGATTTTATTTAGCTGTAAGCCTTGAATTTCTGCACATCTCTACTGATTTTTCATTTATACTATCTCCTCTGTGTCTCTGCCAACATACAACCCTCTGAGTGGGCATTTCTCTTAGAGCTAAAGATCTGGATCTGCTGTGTCTGTGGTTTGGCTTACTCTCTTGAATAATATAGTATGTTTGCTTATCAAAGAGTGTGTTCATCCCCTGTTCCTATAGAAACTAGGCTAAAATGATTCCTTTGCTTCCTTGCTAGTGACAGCATGCCCAGGCTCTGTGGAGTGACCCAAATGCATCTGTACTTGAGAGACTCCTCTGCTTTCAGTTTATAGCTGTGACATCTGTGCTTCCCTTTTCCTCTATTAGTCAGGCCTGTGCCTTCTTCTTGCCCCTTCTCATTGCCGGGGGGCATTCAGAGACTTCTTATCCTCCAATCACTAACATCACATTATCAAAGATGCCTTAGAGATCCTCTGTTCCAGTGTGCTTTATCCAGATGAGGAACGAAAGCCCAGAGAAGCTCAGTGATTTGTCCAAGAGCACCCTGTGAGTTGGGGGCCAGACTGGGGCTGGAGCTCAGGCACTGACCTGACTGGGTCAGTGTTCTCGTCTGCAGCCCTAGTCTGCTCAGCACCCACTGGGTGGGTGTAAACCAGAAGAATAGCTGAATTTGACACCATGTTTCATTTTTGTTCTGTTTATGTATTTCTTCATCTTTGGTCAAGTATTTAATATATTAAATCCATCACTATTTAGTGTAGTCTACTGAGACACGTGGGGTGAGGTGGACATTTCAGGGCCATTCATTCTCATTAGTTCAGGTTGGCTTGAGGTCGTTTCGTTCTACTTTTCCTGACCCCAGATCACACACTACCCTACAGGGCCAGTTTCTCACATTCTCTGGAAGTCTTTGATCCTAGGACCGTATGTCTTTTCCTGTCAGTAGCTGCCAGACTCACAGTGCCCGTTTTCTGGTGTGTGCGTCTGTGGAAGCATCCTTTCACATGACCTCCTGGGGCTGTTTCTGATCTGCAACTCTTATTCCCCATTTCCTGTCACCAGCCTGCTGCAGAGGCAAAGATTCCTGAGAAGAAGGCCACACCATCCAAGCCAGCCTCTGCCCTGGCCTTCAGGTCTGGCCCCAAGAGCACCCAGACTATTTCAAAAGCCACAGCAGCTGCCTCTGTTGCCTCAGCTGGGCCGAGCAGTAGGAGCACCCCCATGCCCCTGCCCAAGAGGCCTGTTGGTGAGTATT
The DNA here is from genome assembly GCF_036850765.1 of Saccopteryx bilineata. Classification (NCBI taxonomy): domain Eukaryota; kingdom Metazoa; phylum Chordata; class Mammalia; order Chiroptera; family Emballonuridae; genus Saccopteryx; species Saccopteryx bilineata. Next base: position 7,494,995 of record NC_089499.1, read on the forward strand.
GTCACTCTTCTCTCCCTTGTGCCCCAGCCATAGCTCCAGCCAGTATCACAAAGAGCTGTGCACATCTACTTGTGCATCAGTCCTTCCTGGGTGTGTTGGAAAGGGGCAGACTTGCCTCCAAGTGAGGTCAGCAGGTAGATATATTCAGAAAAACCATGAATGAACTTCCATGAATCCCTAGGTAGAAATTACTATTCCTTTTTCTTTCTTTCTTTCTTTTTTTTTATAGAGACAGAGAGTCAGAGGGATAGACAGGGACAGACAGAAACAGAGAAATGAGAAGCATCAATCATTAGTTTTTTGTTGCGCATTGCGACACCTTAGTTGTTCATTGATTGCTTTCTCATATGTGCCTTGACTGTGGGGCTACAGCAGACCCAGTAACCCCTTGCTCGAGTCAACGACCTTGGATCCAAGCTGGTGAGCTTTGCTCAAACGAGATGAGCCCGCACTCAAGCTGTTGACCTTGGGGTCTCAAACCTGAGTCCTTGGCATCCCAGTCCAACGCTCTATCCATTGCGCTACTGCCTGGTCAGGCTACTATTCCTTTTTTTTATTTTTTTTTATAAATAAATTTTTATTTTAATGGGGTGACATCAAATCAGGGTACATACATTCAAAGAAAACATTTCCAGGTTATCTTGTCATTTAGTTCTGTTGCATACCCATCACCCTACTATTCCTTTTTTTAATGTCTCCAAAGCACCTAGCACATTGTAGTTACAGACTTACATGATAATAAAAAGTAGACCATCCAGTTCCATAAGTGTGTATATATTTTTTTCAGTCTTTTTTTTTTTCCCGGGGGGCGGGGGGATAGGGACAGACAGACAGGAACGGAGAGAGATGAGAAGCATCAATCATCAGGTTTTTGTTGCAGCACCTTAGTTCATTGATTGCTTCCTCATATGTATCTTGACTGTGGGCCTTCAGCAGACTGAGTAACCCCTTGCTTGAGCTAGCAACCTTGGGCTCAAGCTAGTGAGCCTTGTTCAAACCAGATGAGCCCACGCTCAAGCTGGCAATCTCGCGGTCTCGAACCTGGGTCCTCCACATCACAGTCCAACGCTCTATCCACTGCGCCACCACCTGGTCAGACTCCATACATGTGTATTGATCACCCATTTCTAAGGCCACTTGGAAGGTATTGTAAAGATACAGTGCCTGGCCTTGTGCACTGCATACAACGTGATTTCATTTATTTATTTATTTATTTATTTACAGAGACAGAGAGCAAGTCAGAGATAGGGACAGATAGATAGGAACGGAGAGAGATGAGAAGCATCAATCATCAGTTTTTTGTTGTTGTACTTTAGTTGTTTATTGATTGCTTTCTCATATATGCCTTGACCGTGGGGCTACAGCAGACCGAGTAACCCCTTGCTTAAGCCAGCAACCTTGGGTCAAAGTTGGTGAGCTTTGCTCAAACCAGATGAGCCCACGCTCAAGCTGGCAACCTCAGGGTCTCGATCCTGGATCCTCTGCATCCCAGTTCGACGCTCTATCTACTGTGCCACTGCCAGGTCAGGCAGCATGGAGTTTTTTAAGAGAGAGATGAGAAATGTCATCTCTTAGTTGCATCACATTAGTTGTTCATTGATTGCTTTCTCATACATTCCTTGGTCGGGGGGCTCCAATGAAAGCAGTGACCTTTGGGCTCAAGCCAGCAACCATGGAGTTCTGTCTATGATCCAAGGCTCAACTGGTGAGCCTGTGCTCAAACTGGATGAGACTAGGGCAGGGGTCCCCAAACTTTTTACACAGGGGGCCAGTTCACTGTCCCTCAGACCGTTGGAGGGCCACCACATACAGTGTTCCTCTCACTGACCACCAATGAAAGAGGTGCCCCTTTCGGAAGTGCGGCAGGGGACCAGATAAATGGCCTCAGGGGCCGCAGTTTGGGGACGCCTGGACTAGGGCATGGTTTTGACATGGTTGCCTAACGTACTACTTTATCCCCAAAGACAGCACAGTCCCTGGCTCAGAAGGAACATTCAGTAATTATTAAATAAATGAGTGAATCTCAGTAATAGGTCAGTTTATTAAACATTATATTAAGAAGCATATGTTTGTATAGGCATCAAGACTGAGGGAAAACCTACAGATGTAAAGAAGACGGTTGTGAAGTCTGCATCAGGTAATACCACATCCCCCACTTTGTGGAACCCTAACTTGAACCCCTACCTCTTCGTGGCTTTAAGGTTCCCATTTGCTTTCTTTTCCTGAATGCTGTTGTCTCTCACCCCTGCCTTTGCAGGTGACTTGAGTCGCTCAAAGAGCACCTCCAGCAGTACCGTGAAGAAAAACTCCACTGTCCCTGGGACAACCCCCCCAGCAGGTGTGGCTCCCAGTCGAGTCAAGACCACACCCACGCCTCCCCGGCCCTCCGGGAATCCTGCCATGGACAAGAAGCCCACGTCGGTCAGGCCCAGCTCCTCTGCCCCCAGGCTGAACCGCCCAGCTACCAACCCTTCTGGCCCTGATCTGAAGAATGTTCGTGCCAAGGTTGGCTCCACGGAAAACATTAAGCATCAGCCTGGAGGAGGCCGGGTAGGTCCAGGGAGCTTAGGGCCCTCGGCATGCTGGCCTCTGCTGCTTTCCCTGCCACCTCCACCCACTGTTGCTGAAGCATGTCCTCACAGCAACCCCGGGCACACCAGACAGGAACAGTTAGGATGGGGACTTGGTGTCAGGAAGTGTCAGCCTGAGCTCTGTGCCCGGCAGCTAGAAGGGATGGGCCAAGTTCTGGGCCTTCTCTTTTCATTGGAATCAGAGGGGCTCCTGTTCTGTATTTTGGGGTTTTAGTATTTTTGTTTCGAGGCAAGGGGTTCTTCTACTTTACAAAATGAACAGACGAGATCTCTAAGACTGCGAAGGGGAGAGACAGTGGACGTGGACCTGGTTTGTTAGGGTTCTCAGCCCTGCACTTGTGAGTGGCAGGAGAGACGGGGTGGGGATTCGGTCTGAGACAGGCGAGGGTATCCTCTTGTGGCCCATGACTGTCCTAAACGGAAGGACTACTGTAGAGTGTTGTGATGGAGGAGGCTTGGCGGGCCTTTCCGCTTGTATTCAGCCTGGAACTCTTTGTTAACTGTCAGCAACCATGGGGACTTGGTGTGTGAAAAAGTTGGGGACAAAAGTCCACGTTCTAGTCCCTGGAGCCATAACCTTTTCACCTCCCACATCATTTCTAGCACTTCACTGCTACCATCCACCCACTCAGGGCAGGATATCTAAATTGCTTCAATCCAGAACTGTTAAAAATTTGCCGAGGGTCCAAGGTGAGGCAAAACCCTGGTGCAGTTGGAAGATGGTGATGGTGAATAGGGTTAGTCTGGGGTGAGGGAGCCTGAGAGACGATGGCCCTGGCACATTCAGCTAGGTCTTGGCGCTGCAGTGCTACCGGCTGGCCCATGTTTCCTCTCTGCACTCTTCTTAGGTGTTCATGGTGCAGGACATCTTGGTGGGGAGTTGAATAACAGCCTAGCGATACCATTATTTTCTGTTCTCACATACCTGAAGGTTGTGACGCTTCCATGTTCAGTAGTGGCACCCACTTGCTGGGGGCATACAGAACATTTGAGTAGGAGGGCGTTGTGATTGGAAAGCAACCACAACCCACACACAGGGCAGAATCGCTGGTTGAGCCCTCCTTTGCTGCCTCTGGTGATGCTGTCTGCTGCTCCTCCTGCCTCAAGCTTTGGTCTGCAGCTTCTCCCTCTGGCACGGTCTACCCTGGGAAATGGGCGTTTTTTCCCGGGAGCAAAGGTGACCTCTGCCTGGTGGCCTGGCCTGGATTTGAGGCCCCAGCCTTCTTCTCCTCTTGGCATTTGGACTCTTATCCTCCTGGTTTGAAATTTGCCCTCCCTTTATCTCCATCTAGGCCAAAGTAGAGGAAAAAACAGAGGCAGCTGCTGCAGCCAGAAAACCTGAACCTAATGCAGTCACTAGAACAGCTGGCCCAGGTGCGAGTGCACAGAAACCGCCTGCTGGGAAAGTGAGTTTTCCTTAGCCTTTTACCTCCAGAAGGTAAAAGATGGAACTGTTTCTCCAGCCTGAGTCACTTTCCCTTCTGTTGCACTTCTTCCTGTCCTTACACTAGTTTCTGCTTCTCCCATGTGCCCTAGTGGGTGTTTGAGGATTCAGCCATCAGAAAAATTTTTGTGTCAACCCTGAAAGTTAACAGTTGGGTGCCCATTAGCCCTTTGGGGACTATTTATTCAGCAGGACAAAATGGATCTAAAACTCTCAAGTCACTTTCTTCACACTGACTTTCATCTGAAACTCATCTGGTAAGCATATGTGTGCATACACATACACTCACACTCAGCACCCAGGTTCTTGCACCCACGCACACACTCACACTCAGAGCACCCAGGTTCTTGCACCCACGCACACACTCACACTCAGAGCACCCAGGCTCTTCCTCAGTAAGGCATGACACTGGAAACCTTCCAGCACCCGTAACCCTGAGACTCTGAGATTAAATTGAACTAGAAGGCCCCTCTCATAACACTGCTGGGTGTGAGGATGGCTCCCTAAGTTACCTCTTTACAGGAAGTTAGGGTGCTCATTGCAGTAGAAACCCAGCCGGCCCAGGGACATGGCATCAGCCAGAGGGTGAAGGTGGGCTGACCCATAGGTCATTTTCCTTTGCCTCCACCCAGGAAGAAGGCCCCCCTGCTTTTGGTGCGAACCTTCTTTTCTCAGCTCTGCAGGCAGGTGGTCTCTCTGGCCAAGAGCTCCACGGAGGCCTGGCCTCCAGCCTTTAAGAACCAGGGCGGGTCTCAGTCCAAGGAATTTGTACAGTGAGGTGTGGAAGGCTGCACTGAGGTGCCTGGGTAACGCCTGGAGGTCCTGTACACCTTCTCTGGCTCAGGCCAGGGTTTATTAGGAAATGTTTTATAAATAAGGCAAAAAATAGTTATTGGGTTGACGTTTCTCAGGATGGATTTCTCTACTCTGGCAAACTCTTCAGTTTGGGAGCTGCATCATTTGCAAAGGGCTCTGAAGGGAAGGAAGGTAGGGAGCTAGCAACTGTTCGTTCTTGAGAAGGCTCCAAAAGAATTCTTTGTTCCAGCCCTTAGAGGCTGGGTCTTTATGTGACTGCATTCCGGGGAACCACTCCTGTGCAGTACTGGGTACTGTGCCCCTGGATTGTACATCATTGCAGCCCTGCCTGCCCTCTCTGCACATGAAACTTCAGGGCACAGGATTGGGCATCTGAAGGACTGAAGATGGTTTTTTACCCTTGAGTGAGGAGTCTCAACCTAAACCACAATTGTATTGGACTTTCTGGAATCGAGACAACTGGGCAACGTGAGGAAACTGCTGAGGCTGTGGTCCGAGCTCCCCCTGGTGTGCAGGATTGTGCATGGCAGGTCCAGAGGCCTGTGCTCCATTTGCGTTTTACAGCTGAGCAGTGTCCCTTCCTTGCGTTAGTATCAGGTCTGTGCCTTGTGAGCAAGCTGCCCAATGCTTGTTTCAGCGGCCTTTGCCTCCCAGAGTGGGCCTGGCTGCAGCTGTTCCAGGCCCCAGTTTGAAGGAAAGTGCCATCCTTGGGTCAGGGCAGGACACTGCTACCCCAGCTCTTGGGGAGAGAGTAGGCGGGGTGGTCGGGCTGTACCTGGGTGGGGACCTGGGGCTGGCTGGTGTCAGCCTTGTGAACCACAGCCCAGCCCCCAGAGAGCAATGATAATGACCATGTCGCACTTATCACATTTGCTTCTGTCCTTGTGTCATTTGTTCGTGTTTTCGCCCCCTTGCCTTCTCCTTCAAATTCTTTCCTCTGTGCTTTCCACAGCTGTTCTTCAGATGGTGGGGGCGGAGCTTAACAACACTCTTTGTTGGTCGTCGTGATCACGTGTGGACTCACAGCCTGCCCTGTGTCAGTTCTAACCAGCCCTCTCCCTTTGTGTTGTTTTTTCTGTTCTCTAACACTCCAGGTCCAGATAGTCTCCAAAAAATTGAACTACAGCCATATTCAGTCCAAGTGTGGTTCCAAGGACAATATTAAGCATGTCCCTGGAGGTGGTAATGTAAGTATCAGCTCTGGACACCTGGCATCTGAGGTTTAGTCCACTGTGGGGCACACCGGGGCGGGGCCACCTGCTTGTGCTGACAGGCCTGCGACAGCCTGGCCCAAGCTTTCGTCAGGAAGCGGGCTGTGGGCTGTGTAGTGAGGCTGGCGGGCCCCACACACTGCTGTGGCGCTGCTCATACAGCATCTTGTGGCTTGGGGGGCGCCTTAGCTTCTCCAGCTGTGCCAGAGACCTGGTCTGTGGGCAGTGGCCAGCAGTGGGCCTGTCCCCTGTCTTGAGTCCACTCCTGGGGACACACACCTGGCTGCACTCCCTCCGAGCACGGTGGAGGTCAAGTCTCTCAGGCCCGTCCTCAGATCCTCCTACCCACTTTCCCTTCTTCGTTACCCTTTGCTCTTTCCCTCTGCTATTCTTTCTCCTCTTCTTGCCCAACCTTCTCTCTTTCCTCTTCACTCTCCCATTCTTTCCTTTTTCCTCTTTTTCTTTCTGTCCCTTTCCCTGTTTCATCCAGATGTTCTATCATGCTACCCTGCTGTGCCAGCCCGGAGATCTGTGTTGGGGACACAGGTGACTCCAGCTCACAGGGAAGTCCCCGGTCGAGGGAGACAGGGACAAATAGCATTGTCAGTTACTGTGTAAAAAACATCCCTGTGTGTTTTCCATGTGTCTCTTGGACAGTGTGCAGGCCAGCTGGACTCTGCAGCGTGGTCCCAGGGCATGCTGGGAGCTGCCCACAGGCAGCCGTGGCCCGTGCTGCTCCTCCCCCCGCCTCTGTCTCACCCCCAGAGTGAACGAGCCCTCCTGCCTCGGTCTCTTCTGGGCTCATCTGACTCCTGTCCTTTATTGTCTTGGACTTGCTCCGCTTACCCTTTTTGTTTCTAGGCTCTGTGCCCTCTTGATCGTCCTGTCATCCTGCCCATGGCTTACAAGCTCCCTCACCTGCAGTTCTGTTGTGAGGAATGTAGCCATAGTGCACCCCTTTCTTGCCCCATAGAGGCCCCTTACCACACCTCCTTTCCCGGTGTCTCCCACCCTTGGCTCCTCTTGGCATGGGCAGGAGCGTGACTTCGCTTTAAGGTAGCGTGTGCTTGGCCATGCAGCAGTTGGCCAGACACTAGCCAGCCTGGTGTGGGCTCAGCTAAAGGGGGTAGAACTTCAGAAACAGTGTTTGAACCCTGCTCGTGGGCGCACCGGTGGCCATTGGCCCTCACTATTCCTCTCAGGCTTCTGCCCAGATGGAAACAGAAGGTGAACAGGGATTCAGAGGGAATTGGGTGTCTCTGTGTGTGTATTTAACACAGATGCATTTAGGTGTGTTGTGTAGAAGGTTTTTGGGGGTTTTTAAATTTTTTTTTTTTTCCATTTTTCTGAAGCTGGAAACAGGGAGAGACAGTCAGACAGACTCCTGCATGCGCCTGACCGGGATCCACCCGGCACGCCCACCAGGGGCAACGCTCTGCCCACCAGGGGGCGATGCTCTGCCCATCCTGGGCGTCGCCATGTTGCGACCAGAGCCACTCTAGCGCCTGAGGCAGAGGCCACAGAGCCATCCCCAGCTCCCGGGCCATCTTTGCTCCAATGGAGCCTTGGCTGCGGGAGGGGAAGAGAGAGACAGAGAGGAAAGCGCGGCGGAGGGGTGGAGAAGCAAATGGGCGCTTCTCCTGTGTGCCCTGGCCGGGAATCGAACCCGGGTCCTCCGCACGCTAGGCCGACGCTCTACCGCTGAGCCAACCGGCCAGGGCCGGGGTTTTTTAATTTTTTAAATTAATTTTTTATTTTTTTTACAGAGACAGAGAGTCAGAGAAAGGGATAGACAGGGACAGACAGACAGGAACGGAGAGAGATGAGAAGTGTCAATCATTAGTTTTTCATTGCACGTTGCAACACCTTAGTTGTTCAGTGATTGCTTTCTCATATGTGCCTTGACTGCGGGCCTTCAGCAGACTGAGTAACCCCTTGCTGGAACCAGCGACCTTAGGCTCAAGCTGGTGAGCTTTTGCTCAAACCAGATGAGCCCGCATTCAAGCTGGCGACCTCAGGGTCTCGAACCTGGGTCTTCCGCATCCCAGTCTGACGCTCTATCCACTGCGCCACTGCCTGGCCAGGCTGTTGTGTTGTATGTTTAAGAGCTCTGAAAATTAGCCCTGGCTGGTTGGCTCAGTGGTAGAACGTCGGCCAGGTGTGCAGGAGTCCCAGGTTCGATTCCCGGCCAGGGCACACAGGAGAAGCACCCATCTGCTTCTCCACCCCTCCCCCTCTCTTTCCTCTCTGTCTCTCTCTTCCCCTCCCGCAGCCAAGGCTCCATTGGAGCAAAGTTGGCCCGGGCGCTGAGGATGGCTCTGTGGCCTCTGCCTCAGGCCCTAGAATGGCCCTGGCTGCGACAGAGCAACGCCCCAGATGGGCAGAGCATTGCTCCCTGGTGGGCATGCCGGGTGGATCCTTGTCGGGCGCAAGCGGGAGTCTGTCTGACTGCCTCCCTGTTTCCAACTTCAGAAAAATACAAAAAAAAAAAAAAAAAAACCTCTGAAAATTACTATTTGTTCTCTATATACTATGGTCTTCACATTGCCTACACATGACACCAGCAAGCCTTTTTTGTGGGAGAAGGCAGTTTTTCAAAGCACTTCCATTTTAAGGGCTTCTATAAACAGCAGAGTGTTTACAGACCCTACCTGCAAGCATCGTTTTCAGGTGGGACGATGAGGATGAACAGCCCGGCTGAGGTGCCCTCACTGCCCGCATCAGCCACTCTGCAAAGCCACAGAGTGGGCACGCGGCTCTGGCGAATGGGTCTGGCGTGCTGGTGGAACGGCATTACACATCCAGGCCCATTACACACAGCCCCTCCGCGGAGAGAGGTTCCGGAGTTCCTGCTAGGTTGAGGGGCTTGGGGCGAGATCTCACAGACCCCAACCCCAAGAGACACGCACAGACACACTCCTCATCAAGGCCAGGAGGGCGTCGGGAGAGAACTTGTGTGGCTGATCCCAAGTCAACATTTCACAGCAGTTTTGATTCCATCTCACCCCCACGAGGAGGCTGTGTATGTGTAATGGGTCCCCAGACCTGCTGGCAGGGTCACTTCAGTAGCATATATTTTGTTTGTTTGTTTGTTTTTACAGGGACAGAGAGAGAGTCAGATAGAGGGATAGACAGGGACAGACAGACAGGAACGGAGAGAGATGAGAAGCATCAATCATTAGTTTTTCTCAATGAACTGCGACACCGTAGTTGTTCATTGATTGCTTTCTCATATGTGCCATGACCACGGGCCTTCAGCAGACTGAGTAACCCCCCGCTCGAGCCAGTGACCTTGGGTCCATGGTAGTGAGCTTTTTTTTTTTTTGCTCAAGCCAGATGAGCCCGTGCTCAAGCTGGCAATCCCAGGGTCTCAAACCTGGGTCCTTCCGTATCCCAGTCCGACGCTCTATCCACTGCGCCACTGCCTGGTCAGGCTCAGTAGCATATATTGATATCTGTTCCAGGCACACAGGTCTCACAGGCCAGTGACGACTTGTGTGAGCACAGCTACAGCCAGGCACAGGATATGTGGGCTCGCTCATGCACCATGATAGCCACGGTAGGGACGTGCTTGCTGCTGGCTGTCAGGCTTCTCTGGGGAGGGACCGTGTGGGCCATCCCTTGAAACATGAGAAACACACGGCTCTCTGTAGCTGAAGTGTGCAGGGGACGCAAGTAGTTGGGAGGAGAGAGAATTGTGGATCCTCCATGTCTGGCCTAAGGAAGCAGGGCTGTGTCTCAGAGGCAGTGAAGCTTTTGAAAACTTTTCATTATAGAAATCTGCAAACACATACAACAGTTGAAAAAAGTAGTAAAATGGAGTGGATGTATTGATACTTTTTTTAAAAAAGATTTTACTTATTTGAGAGAGAGAGAAGGTTGGGCCAGGAGCAGGAAGCAGCAACTCATCAGTTGCTTCTCGTATGTGCCCTGACCAGGCAAGCCCAGGGTTTCAAACCAGTGACCTCAGCGTTCAGGGTCAATGCTTTATGAGCTGTGCCCCACAGGTCAGGCTGGAGTGAATGTACTTTTTACCCAGCTCCATTTATTTGTAGCCAGTCCCATCTCCATATGCCCCCCCTAATTATTTTGGGTCTATATATCTTTAAAAAATAAGAATTTGTTAATATACATGTGTATATATTTAAAAAACCCTACTAACGTGATACAAGTTTGCTTATTTGAATCAGGATATGGTCAGGCCCATATTGTGATTGGTTGGGTGCCTCTTGTTTCTTATAATTTTTTTTTAATTTATTGATTTTAGAGTAAGGGGAAGGGGGAAAGAAAGAGACAGAAACACTGATCTGTTCTTGTATGTGCCCTGACTGGGGATCGAACCAGCAACCTTTGTATCTTGGAATGACTATAACCAACTGAAATATCTGACCAGGGCCGATCTCACCTTTCTTTTGCTCTACAAGTTACCTATTTTTTTATAGTGTTCTTGTTCATGAGTAAACCAAGTGGCTTGTCCTAGAATCTGGATTCTGCTGATTTCATACGCACACACATATGAATTTAACATATTTCTTCATCCCTCAATTTGTTTTATATTAATTCAGGTTTGATTGCCCCCTCCGCACCCCATTTTTATAAGACTTTCATAGGTAGTGTGGTGTTTCTATCAGGAAGCATATTGTGTCTTACTTTTCTGGTCATTTCTCTTGTAATACTGTCAACTGTTGGTGCCTGACACCTGTATGTACAAGTTCAGTAGGGGTGCAGTTCTACATTAGTGGCTGGAATATGTCTCTGAAGTGAAACTTACCCTCATCAATTACTCTTTAATTGAGGATGAGGCAAGAGGTAAACAAATGGAGGCTTTTGAAGGCAGAACAGTGAAGGAATGTGTGGGCCCCAATTCTAGGTGAGAGCCTGGCCATGGCAAGTGACCTTTATTAACTCCTCACGTGTGGTCTTGGGGGTCATGCCAGATGGCTTGTTTTAAGCAGCTGCCACCTCTTTGGCTGGGAAAGTACTTCCCATTGTTTCCATGTAGGGAGAAGTGCAGCCTTGAAAAGGTGAGAGAGAGTGGAAGTTGTTGTTTTGATGATAGTAGGTGCTCTGTAAATCGTTGAATACGTGAAGCAGTTAGTGTCCAGTGGTTGCTGGTGTCTATGTAAGAGGTGATGTGGAGAAGAGGTGGAGAGCTGTTAGATCCAGGGAAGGGTTTAGAGAAGTAGCGGCCTTTGAGCTGGGCTTTGAAGGAAGGTAGGAGAGTGCAATGGGCTTGCTGCGCTAGGGAACAGTGTGAGCAGTTCCAGAAGCGAGAGAGGATGGCTACCGGCAGTCAGCCTCCACTCAATACTCAGATGGCTGAGGTGAGGACCCTTTGATACTCCAAATTTATTTTTGTGTGTAAAATATGAGTGGAAATAAAATTATTAGATATGATTTCATAACTTAAAAAGGACTTTGCCCCTAAGCTAAAATAAAACTGAAAGGATTAAAAGGAGTGAGGATGGCTTAGGGAAGCTGAAGATTATGGAAGTTCCTCTGCCAGGCCTTGGGCTGTGGGTGGGAGTACAGACACACAGTAGACACATGTCTGTCCTCTTGACCCACAGTGGAGACCGTATTTCCTGACATTGGAGAAAGGAAGACAAGGTCCTGCAAGCTAGCTATTTAATGGCATGATGAAAGGCCTCCAGAAGGTGTGATTTCTGCTAGCGTTGTTCTGTGGGCCACTGCATGGAGGAGCTGGTGATGGAAAGTCAGACTCTTCCATAGAACCAAGGAGTGGCTGGGTCACTCACTGCAGCCCCAGAATCCCCATCTAGGGACCCAGCAGGCACTCTTGTCTGTGGATGTCCTTTCCTAATTTAAAGACCTTCCATCAGTCCTGGTACCGAAATGTTTTCCCAAGTCTCCTGCAGGGCAGGTATTGATAAGAGTCTGTTGGCCATCTTACCTAATATATATATTCTAGGTAGGTAGGTAGGTAGACAGACAAATATTTGTGCTGTCAGCCATAAGGGACAAATGCATTGAAAAGAACAGGAAGGAAATACACTGAAACATTATTGTAGTTTGTCTCTGGGCAAGAAGTTGATGGGAAAGATTTGATGTAGAATAGAAGGGTATTTCAGAAGAGGTGGATCCAGGAAAATGGTAGAAGAGCTGTCTGTGGATGCATGCGTAAGGTAGGCATGGAAGGGCCAGTGTGTTTGTGGAAACATTGGCTGGTCTAGCTGGAGGTAGGGTCAGAAGCTACACACAGGACCAGGATCGATCAAGAGCTCTTTTAAGCATTTTGGGAGGTGACCCTGACCTTGAACAGACTAAGATAAGGGCTTACAGAGGAAGAGAAAAAACGTGAACATGGAGAAGATTATCAAGGGAGTGTGGGTTTGTCACCCTGAGGCAATATTTTTATTTTATTCTCAGGTTCAGATTCAGAACAAGAAGGTGGACATCTCTAAGGTCTCCTCCAAGTGTGGGTCCAAGGCCAACATCAAGCACAAGCCTGGTGAGTAGTGCTTCCCGTGCCCCGGGACACCTTAGCCAACTGGGTTTCACTCTTTATATCTTTGTCATTCCATAAGTCCTTGGGGCCTCCCCAACCCAGGACACAGCGCTGCAATAGAGCAGTCCTCAGTCCCTATCAGGGAGTGGGGACCAGGCCACCACGCTCTCAATGGAAGGAGGAGCGGGTGGTAAAGGCTGCCATTTTCATGGGCCTTATTTTGAGAACATGCTGCTGTGTGCATGGTGTTGTTGGCTGAGGCCCGGGGACAGTTGCGTTTACAGGGCCAGGATTAGTTGAAGGAGCTCCAGAGAGCAGGGCCAGGATGCCAGTTTCTGGAGCAAAGGGTATCCCCAGCAAAGCAGTGTCAGCCACCAGCTCTGGGAGGTCCAGATTTGAAGTAGGGCATCCTACTGCAGCAGCAGGTGCACTGGCCGGCGGGTCTCAGTGGTCAGTCACTGTGGACCAGTTAAAGGGACAGCCAAGAAGACGCAGCAGAATATCACTCATTTTAGGACATGTTCTGTTTAAAACAATGGAGACAGTTCAGCCCTTAGCTAACTTTCCTTTTACCTCTCTCATCTGGAAAATCCACTCTTGTGAGATTCCTCTTTCCCTGATGATACTGAGTGTCGAGGTCCAGTATTGTCATAGGCTGAGATTCCAGTGTGGAGGACACCCGGAGATTTGGCAAGAGCTTAGTGTTATTTTGTGACGTGAGCTGAGAAGAGATGGAAGAGTCAGTGAGGGGCTCTGAGGGCAGCCATGCTCCTGGGCTGTGTGAGGGTAGGCTGGCCTTCTATCCCATGGCCACCCTGAGCCCATGAGCTCTGAACAGTGCCCTGTCTATAGGCCTCCTCCTCCCACACCCTGCCCAAGGGCTCTGGATCCTGGTGCTGGCCAACCCTTACTCAGCTCGCAGGCCTGCACTTCTTGTCACTCACTGCAGGGTAATTCAGTTAAACAGCTCAGATGTCTTGTCAATTACTAGCTTGATGATGACTTTGGGCAAGGAACTTTTTTCCAGCATCAGTGCTAGCAGCTGTAGAACATAACTCCCGTTCTTAATGGACAGGGCGTTCATGAGACTCAGAGGAGGTGGAAGCACTCCATGCGGCCCCTCAGAGGGCGCGTCACCTGCCAGGGAGCCGGAAGCAGGCACGCACTGGCTCCCTTAGAGCTGCCCTGCGCTCTGTGCTTGCCCGCCTGGTCAGCGGCTGTGCGACGCAAGCTGAGACGGCCGAAGGGTGACCTCTACTGGAGCCCTTCCCTCTGGCCAGATGGAGAGATAGTCTCAGCCTGACTTTGAGAAATGCAGCTTTAAATGTTTTTTAAAAGATTTATTATTGACCTATGGTGGCGCAGTGGATAAAGCGTTTACCTGGAATTCTGAGGTTACCGGTTCAAAACCCTGGGCTTGCTTGGTCAAGGCACATATGGGAGTTGATGCTTCCTGCTCCTCTCCCTATTCTCTCTCTCTCTCTCTCTCTAATAAAAAAAAATGAATAAATAAAAGATTTATTTATTGATTTCAGAGAGAGGAAAGAGAGAAGGGGGGGAGCAGGAAGCATCAACTCATAGTTGCTTCTCGTATGTGCCTTCACCAGGCAAGCCCTGGGCCTCAGCATTCCAGGTCGATGGTCTGTCCGTTGCGCCACCACAGGTCAGGCCAAGCAGCCCTGTTCTGACAACTATGGTCACTGTCTCACCTGCCCTCAGAGCCGCTGGGAGCAGGTCACGTTTTTCCCATTTCTACATTGGGCATTTAGCCAGTCCTTGAACAAGCTAGGGTTGCTGTTCTAGGCTCCTGGCTTTGCCTGCAAGGGTATTTCTCTGCCACTCTTAGTGACCAATGCCTTCTTGGTTCCAGGTGGAGGAGATGTCAAGATCGAAAGTCAGAAGTTGAACTTCAAGGAGAAGGCACAGGCAAAGGTGGGGTCCCTGGATAACGTGGGCCACCTGCCTGCAGGAGGTGCCGTGAAGGTAGTGAGTGGGTCATGGGGGGGTTGGGGGAGTGTGCAGTGGAGTCAGGGTCTCAGCAGGTGGGCGCTGTCACCACCCCTCAGTCTCTTCAGGAGTCGTGTCGCCCCCATGCCATCACTGTCCCCACTTCATCACTGTTTCATTGTCCATCATCAGTTCTGGGCGAGGCAGGAGCAGTGAAGAGACCCTAGCTGGAGGCAGAACCTGTCCTAAGAGCCATGGTCTTCCTGGCTCTTCGAGCTCATGTCAGCTGTTTTCAGAGGGATTGTGGGCTGGGGCACAGGTCACCAGAAGGTGGATGTTCTTCATGGTCCAGTTCCGTCCAGCTGCCTCATGGAGGACTAGTGGTACATTGTTCCACACCAGGCTCTGCTCTAGGCCTGAGAGCAGGATGGAGCCTTTCCCCACCAGCAGCAGCAGGCCTGCTGTCCCCGCCTCTGGAGGGACTGCCGTGGGAGAGGACTTGCTTGGTGGTAGAGCTTTTCCTTCTTGGGACTGGCTGGGCCTCTCCTCCCTGCCCTCCCTTCGTCCTTCCTGCCCTCCCTCCCTCCCTCCCTCCCTCCACAGTTCTGTAAGACCCTTTGTGTACCAAGAGGCTGTCTCTCCTTTGTCCCGTGTCATTGGTGTCTTGTGGGTTTCTGCACTGGAGGGTAGCTCAGGGGAAGGAGAGCGAGGAGAGGGGTCCAGAGCGGCTGCTGGGAGCCTTCCCTCCGATGTCGGAGGGTCCCACGCCGGGCCACCCCAGCCCAGCCTTGGCCCCACCTCCCTCAGCACTCACTCTAGTCCCACTAGCCTCTGGGAACACTTTGGGGGCCTGGCTTTGTCATAGGCTCTTGTCCCTGCCCCCGCAGCTCTCTAGCCTGTCTCTGTGGGGCACTATCTTGGGTGTAGTCACTTGTCCAAGGTCGCACGGCAAGTAGATGCAGACCAGGGTTCACACCTGGCCTTTCTGACCCGTGTCTATGTTCTCTCCTTTATTTCGGTGAGCTCCCTTTCTCATCTCTGGAATTATTTTCCTAATACTAACCAGCCTGGGGCATCACCGCTTCCCATCTGAGCTCAGACCCTCCGGCACCAGACGGGTGGTTCCTCAGTCTTGTTGCTATCTGCTGCCACAGCTGCTGCTGTACTTGGTGTCGGCCTTGTCCAGAAGCCTGGCCCCTCGAATCAGGCTTCCCGAAGCCTTGTGTTTCTCAGAGGAGGTTTCTAGTGTCACCTGTAAGGCTGTGCACTGCGTGGCCGGGGCAGCCCTCGACCGCCTGCGAGGAGCCCTTCCGTGGACGGAGAGCACTGGTCCACTCTCCGGCTGACTGGCCCTTAGTCAGAGGGGGTCAGGGGCAGCGGGGGTGGGGCTGCGTGTGAGACCCACCACCATCACCCCATCCCACTCCCTCTCGGACTGACCCTGCATTGTCTCCCCATTGTTTCATTGTAGACTGAGGGCAGTGGCAGCGAGGCCCCTCCGTGCCCGGGCCCCCCCGCTGGGGAGGAGCCGGCTGGCCCTGAGGCAGTGCCCGGAGCTGGCGCCGCCCCTTCAGCCAGCGGCCTCGGTGGCCACACCACGCTGGCAGGGGGCGGTGACCAAAGGGAGGCCCAGACCTTGGACTGCCAGATCCAGGAGACAAGTAAGTGGCTGGGCTTGGCCTGAGGGCCAGCCAGGGGCCCTGCCACTGGCTGCAGATTGAAACTCCTTTGACTAGAGTGTGGCCTAAATTTTAACGAAACCACCTTTTATTTTCCAGGCATCTAATGATGACATTCTGGTCTCGTCTTCCGTCCCTTTTGTTGCCCCTCTTGTCTCCTTCGTTAC
Source organism: Saccopteryx bilineata (assembly GCF_036850765.1). NCBI lineage: Eukaryota > Metazoa > Chordata > Mammalia > Chiroptera > Emballonuridae > Saccopteryx > Saccopteryx bilineata. The sequence goes on from NC_089499.1 coordinate 7,511,319, forward strand.
CCTCTCCCTTCCTTCCTCCTGTGTCACTGCAGATTGAGACCTACAGGCTGACGTTCCGGGCAAATGCCAGGGCCCGCACTGACCACGGGGCCGACATTGTCTCCCGCCTCCCCTCACTTCCTGGGCGGCCCCAGCTCAGGCACCCAGGCCCATGGCTCCCTCCTTCGGGCTGCCCACTGGACCTGTGACCACTGGGGCGCTGGGCAGCCCCTCTAGGGTCCTCCCTGCCCCACCTGCCTCAGGCAGCAGTGGCCCCCACACCTTTTCCCCTTCCTGCCCCAGGCCCAGCTCTTAGCTTTGCTCCTGGCCGATAGGTCACTGCTCCAGGGGGTGGGGATGGAAAGCTTGGGAGGAGAGTAGGGTGGGGGAGGCTAACGTGGGATCTTGGGAGATCTAAGAGGAAGGAACTGGATTTCAACCTCCTCTTTGGGTTTTTTGGACCAAACCCAAGAGAAACTGACATACTCTCTCTCCTTGTTGGGTCCATCCACCTGGAGGTAAGAGTGAAATGTCCACGTCATGGTCTGGCCCTGACTGTCCCCTGGAGCTCACTAAGCCACTGCCTCTCCCTTTGACCCCACAATAGCGTCCACCACGTGGGTGGTGCCAGACACCTCTTGCTATCCTGCCCCAAGTTAGTCCAGGGTCAGTGCTGCCTGTCCTGCAGCCTCCCATATCTGCCTAGCTGCTGTCATACTTTATTTTTCGTGTTTTATTCCTTTTAATAACCTAAAAACTGGTGGAGTAGTTTTGCAGGTTGAAGTCATGTCTAAGTGAAAGTCCTCAGCAGGTGTTAAAGGAAACAGGGAGGGGAGATCCTTAGGCCTCCAGCCAGGGAGTCGGGCACTGGGGCTGCCCGGGTCAGCCGCTCAGAGCACTGGAGGTAGTGTGGGCAGGAAGGGGATGTGTGGGGCCATGGCCTGGTGAGCAGGCAGGGCACGCTAGGGGCTGCTCAGTGTGGACTGGTTGTTCTGGCATTTTGCGTGTATGCTGCTTTTCTTTTCTAACCAAGAGGCTGGTTTTGGCATCTCTGTCTATCTCATTCCTGGGATCTGGTGGGAGATAGGTCAGGGCTGGGAAGGGCCGTGGAGGTCAGAAGACTGCCGGCCTAAAGCCTAGGATACTCGAGCCCTCCGCTCCCAGGGAGCCTGCGATGTCCAGAACTCATGTGGGTAGTGGGAAATCAGGTCCAGAAATTTTAAAATAAAGACATGAGACTGAGACCATTTCAGGTTCTCTAGTGTGACCAGAGAGTGGAGGGAGGGGAGGCCAGGCCAGGCCAGCCTGCGGAGGGTGTCCCAGTCAGGCCTGTTCCTGGGATGGCTGCGATGAGGAATCCCGGGAATCATATGACACGAAGGTTCTTACTGCACTTGTATTTTTTGTATTAAAGTTTGCATGGTTTCTAATAAAGGATTAAAACCTACCCGTTTGTAGTGAACTGGCCGGGAGTGTTAGGTCTTCTCTGGAAGAGCACTGTTTGCTGTGCAGATGTGGCAGCTTGCCCTCCTGCCCTCTGCTCCTGCCCCTCAGAGCTGAGAAGGGGGGGCTCTTGACAGTTCATGTGATCTCCATGTAGAGGGAGGGCATGGGGCGGGGCGGGGCAGGGCTCCCCAGGTCTGTAGCAGTACTTACTGTGCAGATATCTGCCACATCCCCATTTCCCAAGCATGTACCACAAACTTGCAGGCCTTGGAGAGAGTGTTTCCAGAGCCACTGTCTCCAGAACGCTCGACTGCACAGGGAGATCAGGGCATCCATGTTTTGTCAGCAAGAGGAAGCTGGGAGAAGGAAGCAGCAGTAGGGGCATGAAGACAAAGTAGGGGTGACCTTTAGGTCCTGCACCCTTCCTGTGTTGACCCACAAGGGTGCCGAGGTTGACAGCACACTCTAGCTGCTTTCACTCCTTTAGCTGAGGGTTGGGATGGGGGAGGTGATTAAGTGGAGAGCTCTGGGTTGCCTGGAGCCAGAGGCTGAGGTGGCTGCCCTGACAGGTGAGGACCAGAAGCCCATGTGCGGTATCCTATCCTGAAGCCACCTGGGGGATGGGACATTTCTGTACTGCCTGATTTGCTTATGGTTCAGCCATTATCTATGTCTGTGATTCTGTTGTAATGAACAAGAGTAAATAAAGCTCGCGATGTCCCACCACGCAGGCCCTCCCTGTCTTCTGTATGTTCTGGTTTGTCTACGCCTCCAGCATCCACAACCCTGCCCTGCTCAGCCCCTTGCGTTGAGGGACTGGTGCGCACTGTGCAGTCTTCACCGCAGCAGCTCCTCAGCCGAGGACCCTGAGGGTTAAGGTCCCAGAAGCCCTCCGCTCCCAGGGAGCCTGTGATGTCCGGAACTCATGTGGGTAGTGGGAGATCAGGTCCAGAAAGTTTAGAGGCTGCAGCTGCCTGTAGACCTGGCAGGCAGGGAAACCCAAGAAGGCACTGCTCAACAGTTGCTGTACCATCCTCTAAGGACAGGGACAGTTGTGACAGGCCATCTCTGGTGTGGGTACCTAGAAGAGCAGCTGTGACAACCTGGGCTGGACCAGTGTAAGCTGGTTGACAGCACTGGTGGCTCAAGCTCTTGAGGGTGAGTTCCCACCCCTTCATCCTAAGACCTCGGGCCCCAGCCTCTCTCCCTTTCTGTCTGGGGAGCCATGGCCCACAGCCCAAGGTGCTGAGGCCCCGAGACGGGAGCCCCCAGAGGATAGCGATGCTCACAAGGGATAAATAGAACTTTATTTTAAATAAACATTTGCACTCTGTACATAGACCCAGCGGATGCAGGACTCAGTCATCAGCTGACTTGCGCACATCAAAGCTGCCACAGGGCCCACGCAGCAGCTCTGCCAGCAGGGCCAGCAGCTGCCCGTGTTCCTGCTGCACCTCAAGGGGCAGCGCAGCTAGCTCACTGCGCAGGCTCCGCTCCACCATGCGGCCCAGGGCCCGGCGCAGCTCCCTCAGCAGCCGCACGGTGCGCGAGTCCCCCTCCAACCTCAGCAGGTCGCTGTCACTCAGTGAGATGGTAGCCCGGCGCCCGTCGTCTGAGAAAGGAAAAGCCAGAGCCGAGGTGAGGCCGGTACAAGGACAGGCCGGTCCCACTGGCACAGTGAGCAAGGTGGGAGGCCCGCAGGCACTCACCGCGGATGTGGACGTCCCCATCGGTCAGCAGCAGCACAGCCAGTGGGTGCACCTGGGAGGAGTCCCGGACGAAGACACTGCCGTTGGACTTGACAGCCATGAAGTATGTCAGCCATCGGCTCCGTAGCCGTGTAGCCTCCCTGGGGAAAGACGGCTGGGTGAGACCGCTGCCCGACTCACCGCAGCTGCTCCGCCCAGCCTTGCCCGCCCCCACCTGTTAATGGTCGACTTGTGCAGCAAGATGTTGCCTGATTTGGTCCTGTACGTGACACTGTTGGGCTTGAATTTGCCCTGCCGGGTCACCTTGCCCTGCCTCACCTGCAGGGGTGATGGAAGAGAAGGGTGGGCTGAGCAAGGAGCTGCGGCTGGGGGAAGGAGGCTGGGCCGGGCCAGCGGCCCCCGAGGCAGCACCTGGATGAGGTTGGGGTAGAGACCCGCCATCAGCACGCCTTTCACCAGCTCCTCCTCCTCGCTGTACTCGTTGCACTGGGCCGAGGCCAGGGTGCAGTCTGAGGGCTTCCCCACCAGGAAAGCCTCATAGATGTTCTCGGAGAACTGCTTGATGAGCCCTGGGGAGGCAAAGTCAGGTGACCTGGGAGCCCGCTAGCCACAGACTAGGCCGGGCAGACACCCAACACAAGAGCGGGAGTGGGGGCTGGAGAGCAGGCGCAGCCCGCTGACCGTGGATGAAGCGCAGGCTGGGCGCGTAGAGCAGGTTCTCCTCCAGGTAGTTCTCCCGAGAGCTGCGGTCCTGCCAGCGCAGCACCTCCTCCCAGCCAGCGACGGCCCGCACGAAGGCCAGGTGGTCACTGCCGCTGTCATGGCTCAGCAGTGCCTTGACCTAGGAGGAGCAGAGAGCACGGGAGGGGCTGCAGGCCACTTCAGGCCGGAATGCTGGAGGGCTATCAGGGAATGCAGCAGGGCTGTAGGGGGGCTGGCCTGACCTTGTCCACCTCCGCTCGGTTCTGCAGGCTGCTGCTGAAGGGGTCCCGGGTGAGGCAGGAGACGACCACCAGCAGCGGGTGCAGACAACGGAAGATGGCGGCCAGCACGATGGCCTTGGCCAGCCGGGGGTCGGTGGAGATGTGGGCGAGGCGCTGCCCCAGAGTGGTCAGGTACTCCCGCTGGTCCAGCACCCCTGCAACAGCTCCGCGATCAGGACCCCCCTCGACAGCCACGTGGCAGCCCGGCCCGGCCCTGCTCACTCACCGATCTCCTGGAGCAGGATCACCGCCTCATCCACAGCCTTAATATTCGGACTGTCCACGGCCTTGGACAGGAACTCCACTGCCTGCGGCAAGGACACGAGAGCCCCCGTGAGCCCGCATCCCACCTGCCGCTCCCAAGGCTGGCCCGCTCCGCCCCCGCCGCACCGTCTTCTCCGGCATGTGGATCTTGGCCTGCAGCACCAGGTTCTCGAGGGGTGTGCGCAGGATCTCTGGCACTTGGAATGGAACCATCTTCTCCAGCCGGCTCCGTGGGAACAGGTGGTAGGCAAAGCCTGACTGGCAGCGGCCAGCCCGACCCCGGCGCTGGATCACATTGGCTCGTGACACCCACACCGTCTCCAGGCAGGACACCTGGAGGAGGGGGCAGGTGAGCAGCCACTGAGGTGCCACAGGCCTTCCGCAGTGCTCCCCTGTGCCTAGCCCACCACCTCCCTTAACAGCCCCCCACCCCCAGCAGGGACACGGAGACCCTGGAAGTGTGGTCTTTTCCAGACACACACGGCAGGTCCCAGGCTGATCTGGGCCGAGGGCCACCTCAGAATTTTGAATTCTTCCCCCGGGGGATAGCTGGGCCCAGGAGACGGATGCCACCTTGGTCTTCAGGTCATAGCGTTCCTCCTTGTGCAGACCACTGTCCACCACGTGCACGATGTCATTGATTGTGATGGAGGTCTCAGCAATATTGGTGGCCAAGACAATCTTGCGCACCCCGACTGGCGGCTGCTGGAATATGGCCTTCTGGTCCATCATCGGGATGTTGGAGTGCACTGGTGGGCAGCAAGCACACACTGGTTATGGGCACTGCTCCAGCCAGAACCTCGCCGTGGTGAGGCCAGAGCAGGGATTTTCACCACCTTTTCATGAAAGTGAAATCTAGGTCAGTATGCCCAGGAAAGGTTGAAAAGCCAACAAAAAGTAGTTAGGTCAGGAACCCTGGCCCAGTGAGTCCCAGCTCGGCCAGTCCCCAGGACCGAAGGCAAGAGTGGAGTCCAGGGGCCGTGAAGCCCTGCATACGGCTCTCACCTGGCAGGATGAGGTACTTGCTCTCGTGCATGCCCAGGGCTTCCTGCAGGCGCTGCTGCACCCCTTTGATCTCCTGCCAGCCGGGCAGGAAACAGAGGATCCCACCTGTAAAGGGCCCTGCAAGCATGAGTACTCACTCCCAGCCCACGAGGTCAGGGTGGGCACAGGGCAGAGGGGGAAGCACCCACCTGGCTCCCCACGGGCATCAATGTGCAGAACCAGATCGGTCACGAGGTCCAAATCAAGTGCACACTCATCCTCTGACTAGGGTGGGGGAAAAGAGGCCAGAGTCACAGCCCCCGAGTGGGGTTCAGTGAGGCCAAGGCTCCTGATGTGTCACCTGCAACCCTCACCGGACCCCTACCACAGAGGCCTATCATTTCTGTTTCTATCAAGGCTGCGGGCAGGTATCTTGCCCAGGGCCACTAAGCTAAGGGCACAAGGAGTTAAGGCCCAGAGCCCTGGGTGGATGAAGCGGGACCGCCTCCTCACCTCATGGTGCCGGTGCCGGTGTGGGTATTGGTGCTTGCCCAGCTTGGCCAGGATGTCCTCCAAGTAGTGTTCCTTGACAGGGTACATAAATCCCGGCACTTTGATGACAGGGCAGCCACCAAAGTAGCGGGAGAAGCGCTCGTTGTCGCCTGTGGCACTCATCAGCACCAGCCGCAGGGCCGGGTTGAGCCGCTGCAGACCCTTGAGAAGAATCAGCAGGAAGTCCGTGTTCACATCGCGCTCATGCACCTCGTCCACGATGACATGGCTCACACCCTCCAGGCTGGGGTTGCCCTGCAGCTTCCGCAGCAGGATGCCCACAGTACAGAAGAGGAGGGCCCCGCCCCGGGCCGGGGGCTTGCTTTCCAACCGCACTTGGAAGCCCACGTTCCTGCGCAGGGAGGGACCCAGTTCGTGGCTGACCCGCTGTGCCACCGACACAGCCGAGATGCGCCGAGGTTGGGTGATGATCACGTTGCAGCGGGCGCCACGCCCCTCGGTCACATAGCGCTCCAGCAGCAGCTGGGGGATGCGTGTGGTCTTCCCACAGCCTGTGTCCCCAGAGATGACCACCACGGGGTGCTGCTCAATGGCATTGAGGATGGTGTCCCGGTGTGGGTCGACAGGGAGCTGGGGAGCCTCCTGCCAGATGGGCCCTCGCCGCCGCCATAGCTCTATAAGGCTCTGGCTCAGCCGCACCTCCTCTGCTTCTGACAGGGGCAGATAGGGCTTGCCTGTGATAGGGTCATTCAGGGGCCCTGAGTCCTTGCCCAAGGGCAAGATGTCATCACTCTGCAGCCGGAGCTCTGGGGAGATCCATGAATTGTCCACAGGGTACTAGGGGACAGGAGAGACAAGTGAAATGGTGAATGAGAAATATCTTCCTCACTTGCACCCAGCCCCCTCCATGTGATTTCATTGGTCACACGTGGCCCAACCCCCTGGGCAGATGACTCAGTCCGTGACTGCCCGAGGGCCCTCATGGGCAAGACTGGGCTGATCGGGGCAAAAGTGCTCCTAGGCTCCGACCCCAGCTGAAACGGGCAGTCACTACTGCCTGCTGCAGGCAGAAGCATTCAGTCTGGAGAAGACGGAGGCAGGTGGGTGGGGACAGGGACGTGAGGGGTTCTTACATGGTTCAGAAAGGTCTCTATCTTGCGTAGAATTGGCTCAGGCACCTGAATGGTACATGGCCGGCGCTGGGTCTCGCCCAGCTCGCGCAAGGAGGCCAGATTGTACATGGCGTGGGTGAGTGGCTCATTGTTCCGGTCCACCAGGCCCAGGCTCTGCAAAGGGGACAGTACGGCACAGTCTAGCCCCCCCACTCCCGCCTGGAACTGGCCCAGCAGGTTCCAGAGGAAAGTGGTGCAGGCAGAGCAATCCTTTTCCTAAGAAATCTGGGATTTCAGCTGACATGATACAGGAGGGAGAAGTTAGGAACCAGGAAAAGGTAAAAGTAAGTCACCCCCCAAAAAGAAAAAATAGTAAAATTAATTCAAGAGAAGTACATGACCAATGGTGGCACAGTGGATAGAGCGTTGACCTGGGACACTAAGGTCCTGGGTTAGAAACCTCTGAGATTGGCAGCTTCAGCACAGAGGTCACTGGCTTGAGCAAGGGGTCACTGGCTCGGCTGGAGCCCCCACTCCCGGTTAAGACACGTATGAGAAGCAATCAGTGAACTAAAGAGCCCCAACTATGAGCTGATGCTTCTCATCTCCCTCCCTCCTTCCTTCCCTCTCTTTCAAAAAAAGAAAAAAAGTAAAGACCTGCCACGTCTGAGCAGAACAGCCTCACACCTGCCCAAGATGGGGGCACCCCTGAGAAACCTCTCCCTGAGCAGCTGGAGCCCCCTCAACAGCCCAGTTTCCCCTCCAGAAATTCCTCACATGGACCTGTAAGACACGTGGGTCAGGTCCTTACCCCTATCAGCTCACTGGTGCCCTCTGCCTCTGCTCCCTGACCAAAGCCTAGCCCACCTCATGCCTGCATGGCACCCGTTTCACAGGGTCCCATTCTACAGATGTCCTGTACATGCAATTTCTACTTGTGCCATTTCATAAAATAAGCCATTGGAAGGGAAACATTATGTCCTAATTCCCTACATGCCCAAAGCCAGCTGACCAGAGATGAAACAGCTTTCCTATACCTCGAGCCAGTGCACAAACCAGTCATTTTCCCCTCATCTTGCATTTCCGTCACCAGTAACATCTGGATTCTGCTCTCCCTCCAGAGCCCAGATCAAAGAGACCCTCCTCCCAGAACTCCACCCCCACAGGAACCAACCCCCTTCCTCTGACGACCTGGCAGACCTCAAGGGTAGGGATCTACTTCCTGGACCATGGCAGGTGCCAACACAGCCTCCTTGTGCAAGAGAAGCTTCCCCCTTCTCCGGGCTGCAGGAGTTCACCCAAAGCCTCTCTGCCCAAGGGCCAGCCCTCTACCCTCTGGACACAGCTGCCAACTAGAAACTGCTCCTTCCCAGGAAGGCCTACACCAGCGGAGAAGCTTCTGTTCACGAGGGTATGTCCAGCAGCTAAAATTCAGACTTCCTGCAGGCTCTCAATGAGCCCTGGTCCTACTCTTGAGCCACAAGCAACACATCCACTCCCTCTTCTGTCGCTGCTTACCTACCCTGTACTTCTTCTCTCCTCTGAGCTCTTCTTACCTCTCAGCAGGGCAGATCTAAAATGTGGTTCCCAGAGCCAAGTACACACCAGAGGTCAACCTGACCACTGAGCACAGCAGGGCCTCTTTCCTGTCTGGTTCTGTGAACTAAACCTCTACTGCCCTGGGTTCAAATCACCAACTGTTCAGGCAGTCAGGACGTAAACCCCACTGCAGGGCTTCTGCCACCCGCCAAAGCCCCCTCCAGGGGACCGCCAGCTACAGGCCACACTGCCTTCCCTTGCGGCTGACAACTCCTTCCATCTTCATCCCAGATGAATGTCTTGTAACTCATTTTAGCCACAGAGACACGTTCTCAAGAGCCTTCTAGACACCGGGTCTGCCACTCAGCACAGGCACCATTTCTCCAGCCTCACACCACTCAGAACGATGGGCATGCCTCCTGCCGGCTTCACCAGGTTCCAGTCAACAGAGCTCAACAGGCTGAGCTGACAGAGTACTTCCGGAGGAACTGTGGGGAGTCCTGTAGCAGCAGCCACACATGGACAAGCAGGTACTTCTGCACTCAGGCCAAAGGCCTGGTCTGGTGGGCTGCGTTTCCTGGAAGAGCGGCCCCATCCGCCATGGGCTGCAGGAGCTCCAAGACATCTAGCTCATACCAGGGACCCCTGGACTCACCTTCAGCTTCTTACAGGCCAAGGCTGCCGCCTTATTCTCAGCCTCTGCTTTGCGGCGCCCTTTGGCGACAAAGGTCATGGGACAGGGCCAGAGCAAGGTGAGGGTGGAGAGCTTGGTCTTGGTGCCCACGGTATGGAACTGCATGAGGTTCTACAGGGAAGGCAGGGAGGTGGTTATAAAAAGGCCAAGAACGAAAATGTCTTTGGAGGTCTCCGAATGCCAAGAAATCCAGACACAGAATTAGCCCGAGCTCAGCAGGTGCCGAACACCAGCCACACGAGCAGTGCTGCTGCACAGACAGAGGCTGGGCCCTCGGCTTTCCTGTGCTGTGGCTGCGCGGGCGACAGTGTCTGGGCAGTGCCACACTCGCTCTCCTCACCCCGTACCCTGGGCACCTCCAAGGCGCACAGGTGTGGTGGCAGCTGAGGCAGAAGCTAGGCGGAAGCTGTCAGAGTATGCCAGCTCGGCACGTCCTGGGGGGCAAAAGGGTCTTGCACCTGGAGCGCAGCTCTGCTTAGCCAGGGCCCCTTGGCCTGGCAGCGAAGATGCAACTCACACCTCAGCAAGACGGCCGCCCGCTCTGTGATCCCCTCCACTGCTGCCTGTGTGCTGAACAGATACGGCCTCCCACGCCCAGCTTCCCTGGGCTCCTGTGTGACTTCCGTCTGTCCTTGCGCTCCGCCCTCCCACGCCCCTGCAGTTCCCTCTGACCTGACCCCGAGGAGCTCCAGACACGGCCCAGCCAGCTCCCTGCCCACATGTGCTTCTGGGAGACCCAGCTCACCTTAGCTGTGGAGGACGATGTCGCTATTTGGATCACCTTGGCCAGAAGGTTCTTGGGAAGCGGAAACTGCGTCAGAGCCCTGATAGCACTGTCATCGTCTGTCATTTCAAGGGAGCCCCCCCTGGGAGGACCAAAAGTCTAGGTGAAAAAGCTTTATCTCTTCCAGGGCCAATTCCCCTCCAGCCTTGGGACCCCAGGGGCAGGACACTAAGTGGTTGCAGCAGGCAGGGCCTCTCTGCTGGCCTAGAGCCCTCAGAGACTCACAGCATGGCTGGGCGCCCTCGGTGCCCCACGTACATCAGAGGGCAGGGCCAGGCAGAGGGGCTGCTGGCCTGCTAGGGGCCAAGTGTGCGCTGGAGGGCAGGGCCGTGCTGCCGCTGTGCAAAGGCCCCGCCACACAGTACAGGGTGGCTGCAGGCTACCCCAGGAGCGCGCACACGTGCCAGGGAATGGCAGCACACAGGTGGGGCCTGCTTCCCCAGAGCGCTCCCAGGGAACCCCCACTCTCGGTCAAGGTGCACCCGACTCCCACGCATCCCCTGCCTCCAGCTGTACCGGAGGGCAGTGTGGGAGTCCTGCTGGGTCATGGACAAGAAGTCAGTGACATCGATGGTCCCCTCTTCTAGCTCTTCCTCCTCATCTTCCTCTTCTTCTCGGCCCAAGGAGCGGGACAGGCCCCCAGGTCCCCCTGGCCGGATGCTCTCAGGGTTCAGCTGCCGCCAGGAAGTGGGTGGCATGGTGGGTTCTGGGCGCCACCAGCTATCAGCTGGAGAGCCAAAGCGGTCGGCGAGCACACGGTATTTGGCTGCATCAAACAGCTCGTTCCGGGGCCCCAGCAGACCCCAGCCCTGTGGGGAGAAGGGCGTGTGAGAGTCCAGAGCACCCCGACACCTCGGCCTGCCTGGAACCTACCCAGTCACACTAGGCCCCCCATGTAGGAGCCGCACTTTCCATTTGTCCACCCGCCTCAGGCCCTACCTAGTCCAGAACCAGGCACAGAGAGAACACTAAAAATGTCTAGCTTTTCTTAAAAACAAACAAGAAACAACAAAAAAAATCCTCCTTGGATTCATTAAAAAAAAAATCTAGCTTTAACAGAAGAAAATGACAAGGGAGTTGCTTATACTTATTGGACAAAACACAAAAACACAACCCCCAGACCCCACAGGGCAACAGCTACGTTCACTAAGTGATCTGAGAAGCCTCGTGAATACGGCAATTAGGACCGTGTAGCCCACACCACAGAAGAGATATCCCTTCTGACACAAGAACCCTCCACTCCACGAGAAAGCTCGGAGGACCCAGTCCCCCACTGCGGTGAGAAGCCGAGCGGGCGCCCGCGTCGCCAGGCTGGCGGGAACCGGGCTGCCGCGACTGGTGCTTGCTGCAGGAGACGCCTGCGCTGCCAACACTCTCCAGAAAAAAGCAGTGTTTGTAAAGCCATTTATACAAAAATAATACTATACAAATGTATTATAGCATCACTGGTCTCTAGAGAAAATACCAAACGGAACATATATTGACTCTCTAGCACGTACAAAACAACGTGCTGGCCACCCTGATCTTCACGGTGACGAGACTTGGTCCCTGTCCCCAGGAAGCTCAGAATCAGAGGCAGAACAGAAGTGCAGGCGACCAGGTCTAAGGAACAAAAATGTAAGAAACTAGAACAAGGAGCAGAGTTAAGAATAAAGCATAGGTTCGGGAAAGTGAAGCCGGGAGTGGTGAGACAACACAGGCAAGACACGGGCGGGTCAAGCGGGTTTCTGCTGTTGACGCCACATGAGGGTGGACCGCAGGTGCCAGAGTCCAAGAATCTCTTTACAGTGAGGCTTCAGCTCCATCGGACTCATGACAAGCTGAAGCATGACCACATCCTTCCTTCTTAAAACTCCTCAGGTTTAGCCTGACTGGTGGCGGCACAGTGGACAGTGTTGATCAGGGACTCTGAAGACCCGGGTTCAAAACCCCAAGGTCGCCAGCTTGAGTGTGGGCTCATCTGACTGAGCGCAGGTTCACCAGCTTGAGCATGGAGTCACCAGCTTGAGTGTGGGATCATCAACATGACCCCATGACCCCTGGCTTGAGCCCCAGGTCAATGACTCGGCTGGAGCCCCCCTGGTCAAGGCACATATGAGAAGCAATCAATGAACAACTAAACTGCCATAACTACGAGTTAATGCTTCTCATCTCTCTCCCTTCCTATCTGTCTCTCTCGCTAAAAAAAAAACCCCAAAAATAAAAACTACTCAGGTTTCTGATATAAGTGTAATTTTTAAAATATTCTACTCACAACAGCAATAAAAACCATAAGCTGCCTGACCAGGTGGTGGCACAGTGGATAGAGCGTCGGACTGGGATGCGGAGGACCCAGGTTTGAGAACCCGAGGTCACCAGCTTGAGCGTGGGCTCATCTGGTTTGAGCAAAGCTTACCAGCTTGAACCAAAGGTCACTGGCTCAAGCAAGGAGTCGGTCTGCTGTAGCCCCCCGGTTAAGGCACATATAAGAAAGCAATGGGCCCTGGCCAGTTGGCTCAGTGGTAGAGCATCAGCCTGGCGTGCGGGAGTCCTGGGTTCGATTCTCGGCCAGGGCACACAGGAGAAGCGCCCATCTGCTTCTCCACCCCTCCCCCTCTTCTTCCTCTCTGTCTCTCTTCCCCTCCTGCAGCCAAGGCTCCATTGGAACAAAAGTTGGCCCGGGCACTGAGGATGGCTCTGTGGCCTCTGCCTCAGGTGCTAGAATGGCTTTGGTTGCAACAGAGCGACGCCCCAGATGGGCAGAGCATCGCCCCCTGGTGGGCATGCCGGGTGGATCCTGGTCGGACACATGCGGGAGTCTGTTTGCCTCCCTGTTTCCAACTTCGGAAAAATACAACAACAAAAAAAGAAAGCAATGAATGAACAACTAACGTGCTGCAACAAAGAATTGATGCTTCTCATCTCTCTCCCTTCCTGTCTGTCCCTATCTGTCCCTCTCTCTCTGTCACAAAAAAAAAAAAAAAGGTACAGATGCTTAAAGTACAAATTTTAGCAAAAGATACATGATCTTATGTTCAAGGACACAAAAGCCTAAACCATGAATGTATCAAGATTCTACTCAGTCTTAAGAGTCTTCTTGAGCTTGACAAATTGCTTCCAAAGTGTGTGTAGATGGACAGATACAGAACAGCAGGCCTCGGAGACAGAAGGGAGGGAGCAGAGCAGCCAGTCTGCCCACAGTGGAGTGATCACAGACAGCAAGCCCCCCCCCCCCCCCCCAGCCAGCAGGACAGGCCTGTTTCAGTCCTCGCTCCCTGTTGTTCCTGGTGAGGACCCTGCGATGCCCCTCTTGCTTGCTGCTGTTCCCTCCATGGAACTCACCCCAATCTGTTTCCCTTCCCGAGCTCCTATGGGGGCTCACACTTCACCAACCCCTCCTCCTCCCTCTTCCTACCTGACCAGCCACTATCTTTTCTACCTTTAAAACACTCCTTGAAGTAGTGGTTCTCAATAAATATGTATTTTCCGATGGCTTTAGGCAACCCCTGTGTTTTGGTCTTTCGACCCCCGCCGGGGTTGCGACCCACAGGTTGAGAACCGCTGTCTTAAAGAAACCTGTAACTGCTGCAGCTACTGGCATCCTGGCCTGACCTTCTCTCTGTTCCTGACCAATCCTATTTCTGTTGGTGACTCTTCCTAAAGGCAAATGTGGCCATATCATTCTATCAATTAACACCAGTCAGCAGACCCAGCATCCACAGGATCAAATCAAAATTTCTAAATTCCGACCTGTGACATTAAGGCGTGGTGTTCCGGTGCATGCCCACCCGTCTACACCACAGCCAGTTCTGAGGACCCACATCCACCCTCTCTCAGTTGCTCACATACACAGGGGTCTTACGCCTCTGGGCCCAGTGTCTGGACTGCCCTGGTCCCTGGCAAACTTCTACACGAATAGCGTGCGTTCCAGTCAGGAGGCCGAGTACACATCTTTCCCCCGGGGCCTTCCCTCTGCGCAGCTCGGAGGGCACTCAGCTACCTCTGTGCTGCCAGGGCCTCACACCAAGCCTGAGGGCAATGCTTAATGAACACATCTGGCTGGGGAAGGGAAGAGAGCTGAGGAACTGTGGGCACAGGTCAAGGAATACCAGGGCTATGAAGTCCAGAATATATAAAGAACTCCTATAACTCAACCACAAAAATATCCAAACAACTTGGTTAAACAGTGGGCAAAGGACTTGACATTTCTCCAAAGAACATAAACAAATGGCCACCTAGCACATGGGAAGATGCTCAAGATCATTAGTCATTAGGAAATACAAATCCAAGCACAATGAGATACCACCTCACAACCATTGTGATGAACACTTACAAAAAAAGAAACAAGAAATGAGTGCTGATACAATGTGGAGAAACCGGCACCTTGTACACTGCTGGTGAGAACGTAGAAAGGGGCAGCCGCTGTGGAAAACCAGTATGGCAGTTTCTCAAAAAATTACAAATGAAATTACCATACGATCCAGCAGGTCCACTTCTGGGAACTGAAAGCAGAGTCTCAAAGACCTACTTGTACGTCTATACTCAAAGCACCATTATTCACAATAGCCACAAGGTATAAGCGACCTAAGTGTCCACTGATAGATGAATAAACAAAATGTGGTCTATCCATATAATGGAATACTATTCAGCCTTAAAGAGGAGGGAATCCTAACACATGCTACCACAGGGTTGAACGTTAACAACATTGTGCTAAGTAAAACAGGTCAATCACAAAAATCCTAGAGATTAGTTATGCAGCAGCGGGACTGTGCTTAATACTACTGACATGTACACTAAAAAATGGTTAAGACGGTAAATTTTAAATCTTGTGTAATTTTACCACAATTAAAAATACAAACAAAGAAAGACTGTGAGATGTCTGGCCTGTGGTGGCGCAGTGGATAAAGCATCGACCTGGATCACTGAGACTGCCAGTTCAAAGCCCTGGTTTGCCCTGTCAAGGCCCATACGAGAAAGAACTATGAGTTGATGCTTCCTGCTTCCCCCCACTCCTCTTTCTAAAAAAAAATCAATAGATAAAAATCTTAAAAAAATAAATAGCAAATGATTTGACCCTATGATCCAAAGGAAAAAAAAAGCTAGGAGTTAATGTAGGCTATGGAACAGAGAAATGGCTGTGGAGAAGTGTGATCATGACTTGCGGCACAGAGGCTGGGTTTAAAAGGCCTTCACACATCCAGGTAGGGAAGAATTACTTCCTAAACTCGCCACCATTGAAAGTACCCCATGTCCAACCACTGGGAAGTGAAAGATGCGACCTCCAGGCTTCCACTGCAAGTAAGTAAGAGATCTATTTGGTGGGAAAAGAAAAACAGAAACCGCAGTGGAAGCATATCCAGGGAGCTGCACGTAGTGTGTTTTTCATACAGGGGTCCTGAGAGTTAGTAACTACAGTGGGGAGAAATCTATTTCCTAGGTGGTCAGGCAGCAGGACGGCAACCACGAGGTGGGCAGGACTCAGTACAGGTGCGTGGTGAGCACCCTGTCCACTTCTACCTGAACGACCATCAGAGGAAGGGGCAAGCAGCTTCCCAGGAGGGAGGTCGGCATGGCTTTCACTAGGGGAGGGTCACCTTGAACAGCTGGCACGCCGCGGCGGCGGCCTGCCGCTCAGCATCGATCTTCTTGCTGCCATAGCCTTCCACCTCCACGCTCTTGGGCCACTTTATGTGGAGGGTGACTTTCTGAGGAAGAGAAGAAAGGATCAGGACCATTGCCTCTCCAGACTGCAAAGTCGCTGCACGTCTCAGGGAGAACCGAGAGCACAGCCACGGACCGCCCGGCAGCAGAGCTGAGCGCAGGGCATGACCACCCTACCACTAACTGCGCAGGGCTCTGACTCTCCCATCCGCACGCCATTCGCCCCACCTCACGTTGCTTTGCTTCTTCAAAGGGCCATGCGCTAGCCAGAGAGCAAGGTGGAACCCATCTTTAATGTTAAAAATCTTCATGCAGAATGGTTTGCCTGCAGGCTTCAGTGGGTCCCAGGGCCTACAAGACTCTAGGAGCAGGAATTCCATCATCAATCCTAACCCTCCGTAGTCACAGTTAGTGGATGGGAGTCTAAAACCAGGCATCAGTGCAGAGGCCTGTGTTATACAAGATGAGAACTCCTCACCTCACCTGCCCTGTGTTCCCATTCCCCAATCCAGGCTCTTTTTCAAACCTAGCTTTGCTCTGAGATTGTCTCCTGCCAGTTTTCAATGAAGAAACGGCCTCTTTGACAAAGAAATCTGAGGGAGAAAAGGACAGCCTGTCTCCATCCTGAGAGTCAGACCGACACATCCTGCGCCGCCAGTAAGTTACCTTTTTCTTCGGTCCATTTGTGTGCACGTAGACCAGTTTGTCTTTTGCATGTGAAATGCCAAGGGCTCTTCCAATCACACTGTTGAGAAGGTTTTTGGGCTGTGGGAACTCTTTTAATAGGTCCCTAGAAGCTAAGAAAATAAGAAAAGCATTATAGCCATTCTTTTTCTTTAAAAAATTCCATGGGATGTGTATCAGGGCAACGGCTATTTACTGAGGATGCTGGCTCGTGACCCAAACTACCCAGGAGCATCTTAGAAAAGGAAGGAGGATTGGCTTCAGGGTTTACCAGGGAGAGTGGAGGCAGACCCACTTGCACAACCATCTCCTGAAGGAGAGGTGCCAATGACACACACCACAGAGAGGAACCAGCCAGCATCCTCTTCCCACCCATGCTCCTGATCTAACACATCAGCTACAGAAGTCTAGATGGCAACAAAGCCCTGTTCCGATGTTTGGAAGAAGGCACTAAACAAAAACAAAACAAAACAAATCCACCACACACACAAACTGGAGATCAAGACGATGCAAGGCCCCACCTAAAATAACAAACTATAGAAATGATCCCTGAAAGTATAGTCTTCCCACCTAAAATAAAAAGGGAGGATTGACCCCAGAGTCTTGACAACCCAGCTTTTAACTGTACCTCAGCACCCTGCAGAAAGCCTCCCTACAGTCAGATTATGTGTAGGGACACTGATCAAAGACCTCTGTAGCTGAGACACAGGCATGAGGTATTCCTTCCTCAAGTTCACCGGGGTCAAGTGGTGGCAGGAGAAATCACACACCTTTGAGAAGTACCTCACTTTTTTTACTTGGATCAATCTGAGAGCACAGATGAGTAAGATGTCCACCTAGAGGGAGCCTGTGTCAGACACAGGGCTTAGCCAGACCATAAAGAAGCCTGCTGGGAGCTGCTAAAAATAGAAGGGCCCCAAAGCATGAGAGTAGCCCTTAAGAAACCCACAGAGACCAGCGGAGGAGGTGGGAAGCCTTTTCCTTCTCCACTCGGCATCTGGCATTATATTGAACTTTAAAACAGCTCCAAAAAAGAACTTTGTAGGGGGTACATATAACACATGTGCACCTGCATGAATCAACCATAAATCACCTGGGGAGCTTTATCATATCTCTGGACAGACACCCTGATACCTACAGGGCACTTAAGAATGATGGTGATGTTGGGGAAGGTTCTGTACTTTGAAAAAGCTCTTCCAAGAGTTCTGATGTAACCCTGCTGCCTGGGTTGAGACCGCTTCCTTGGGGCAAACTCCTGTGTCAACTGGCCAAGAGGGAGGATTTGTCTGGCTCTGGCTCCTTCTTAAATGGTAACATGTAAAGCAACCAAGAATCAAGTGGTCAAAAAACAGTACTATCTAAAAAAAAAAAAAAAAAAAAAAAGGTACTATCTAAGTAGACCAAAAGGTTTGATTCCATAGAGGGACTCAAACATTAAGCAGCCCGCAAGACCCACAGGTATAAAATGGTGGCAGTGGATAAAGGATCAATCGACCTGGAATGCTGAGATCTTTGGTTCAAAACCCCAGGCTTGCCTGGTCAAGTCACATATGAGAAGTAACTACTACAAGTTGATGCTTCCCACTCCTCCCCACCCTTTCTCTCTTTTTCTCCTCTAAAATCAATTTTTAAAAAAAGTAAACAGATGTGCACTGGTGCCCCTCCAGCACTACAGGGCAGACAGAGGCCAGCCTTATCCACCCTTGATGGACAGGGATGCTCTCACCATTTTCAATCCCTGCACTTTTCAGAAGGCACAGTGCTGGGGTCCGTTAGAGCAATTACTCTGTCTCTACTTGAGAGCCTGAATTCCCAGGTGTATTTTGGGCTCTTTCTCACACTGCTGAGGGTTGTGCTTACCCTTGATGCTCTAACCCGTTGACCACCTATCCTGGCAGGATTGGGACGTTTCCCTGTTTTTCCCCTCTCCCTCGAGGTCCCGCAGCTCTCACCTGTTCTTGCCAGGTACAGGTGCACGAGTCCCATAACCTGGGCGCTCGGGATCCATTTGGGTCTCTATACCACACTGAGCTTCACAACAGCAGCGTGAGGCCCGCCAGCGGGTGGCGGTCTCTGCCACTACGGGAGAGGGAGCCCAGCCCGCCAGGCCCGCGCCCCTAGCTCTGCCATCGCCAGGAGTCAAGGGCATCCCGGCCCGGCCGCCCTCGCCACTGCCCTCACCGTTCACCATGCTTCCGTCGCCTTCCCCGGGCCCGCAGGCGGCCACCCCTGTCTCGGCCTCGGCGGCTTCCTTGGCGCAGTCGGGGCGGGCGCAGCCTGATGAGAAGCCGCGCGAGCGTGCTTGTCGCCCGGTGCCACGGGGAACGGGCAGCCGCAGGCGCGGAGAGACGCCGGCGGCTAGCACCATGAACCTCCTGGCGGCCGCCATCGCGCTCCCGCCGGCCCCCGCGGCCCCGGAGCCGGGCCGGGACGGCGCCGAAGGGCGGGAGCGGCAGCCCGTGCGCCCTCTGCCGGACAGGCGGACCCGGCGCCGAGACCGCCTCCCACGGCTGGGGGAGGGGGGCGGGGCGGGGGCGCCAGCGCCTGGGGCTCCAGTCAGGCCGTGGAGCCGGGGCTCAGACCCTGCCGAGATCACTCCCACTGTCTTGCCGTGGGAATTTGAGGCAGGAAGAGGTACTGAGATGTTCTGGGAAATGGTGCGGGCCTTAGCTCAATACTCATCCAAGGGAATGAAGAAGTTCCCTCCCAGTCCTACCCATCCCTTGTAAGTCCCTCTCCTTACTGGCTTGCTCTCCCGGTCGGGAAAACCTCTTGAACATAAGCAGACCACATTTATTCCAGGGCTGGAGTCAGAAGTGAAAAGTACCCGACTTAGGCACTGTGCCCAGAGCCGAGCTGGTCCAGCAGCAAGTCCGCCCTCCCCTGCTTGTTTGAAAGCCAGATAGGATTCTGTTTCCAAACTACTATGCCTGGGTTCTCGCCAGGCTCCTTCCTCTTCTACCTGTCATGGCGCTGAGGAGCAGGGCACTGGGTCAGCTGGGAATCAGACTGAATCCACAGGTGGGGGCAGGGACACGACAGCAAGGGGGCCTCCATCACTTAGAAGAATGTCTTGGTCAGAGGCTGGCAAGTGTAGTCGGGAGTAAGCTGAGAGGGAGGGTTTTGTTTGCTTGTTTTTAAACTCTACATAGGACACTGGTGAACCCCTGGAGAGTTTATTAAAATATGCTAGGAGCCACCCCCAGTTTCCTAGTCATTAGGTCATCAGGTCTGGAGTGGGGCCTGAGAACCTTCAGCTTTAACTCTTAAACAAGTTCCCAACACTGAGAACTGCTGGCCTATGGCAAGAACATGGGATTTGGGGGCTAAGCCCAAGTGGGCTTAGTCCCAACGCTACCACTTGCCAGTTGCGAACCTTGGGCAATGTCACCAATTAGGAAAATCAGGACAAACTCGCTGTACCCATTGCTGGCTGTGGTTAAGATATGGCGAGGCTATCTGGAAGGCAGCTCAGCAGAGTGCCCTCTGAGAAGACCGTGCCCTCCGAGGTCTGAGACAACAGCAGACAGGTCCCTTAGGGACAGAACCAGGCAGAATGGGGCAACGTCAGCTCCTGCTCCTCCACTCCCTCCTCAGCGGGCATGCACCAGGAAAGAGGCAGAAGGAAAGGCAACCTTGGCAGCAATAATCTGACCTCACCAGGGGACACCACAAGCGGTGTGTGTCCCCCCAAAATCATCCACATTGGGATGGCAAAGTCCTTGGGCACAACATGATTCTACAATGGCTCTGAATGTGGCCAAGTGGCACTTTAATTTACCAAGTGAGGCATCCACCCAGCTTCAGGAGTGGTTTTCAAGGGTCATTAGCAGCCCAAATTCCCTCAAAAGAATCCAGAAGCTTACCAATCGGCTAGTGTTAGCAGGGGCTGAGGCCAGAGTTTGAAAACTGTGGTGTCTGAAAGCTGAAGGAGACGACAGCCAACACAGAAGGACCCCATCTGGAAAGCGGGGCCTAGGCCCATCACAGCACTTCCGAACCCGACTGCAGCCTCTGCTCGACACAGCCGCTTAGCAGGCTGAGGTGGACATGCTAGGCTTTCATGGATCTGCTTTCAAAGGGGCCAAAGTGGAGGGACTGGCCATGAGCTGTTCATCGTTCAAGCTGGATAACAGGTACGTGGTGGTTCCTCGTACTATTTTCTCTATTTCAAAAAATGTATTTCAAACAGGTGTTTGAATTTTTTTTTTTTTTTAAAGCATCAAGTGAGGCCAACCAACTTGTTGGAGCTCCCTGTTCCCTTTTCCTATTTCACTTACTTCATCTGGGCTCTAACAGCTGGTGTCACCTTGAGCTAATACTTCATGTCTGTAAGTATACCTCTGTCTCTTGTAAAATGAGGACGACTCAGACCAGCTCTCGGAACCCTTCTGCTTCTGCGATCTCCCCCTTGGTCTAGAACAGGGGTTGCCTAGCAATAGCCTGATGATCAAATCCACCCACTGCCTCTTTTTATAAGTAAATTTTTATTGGAGTATAGGCACGCTCATTTCTTTGTGTTTTTCTGTTACCACTTTAACATTATAATGGCATGGTTAATAGCTGCAAAAGAAACCGTATGGCTTGCAGAGCCTAGAATATTTACTCTCTGATCCTTAAAAGAAAGTTTGCCAAATCCTGCTTTGGGACCTGAAAGAAAGAGGACCTAGTGCAGCCCCCCTCCTTCCCACCGACATTGAGCCTCCTCCTCTACTCCATTCTCTGGGGAGAGAGTATGGACTCCTCTGCCTGGGAAAAAGAAGGAAAGTTCTGAAAAGAGAAAGGGTACTGGCTCAGAGATCTCTCTCCATTCACTTCTGGATCAACTGTATCACCTGGTACTAAAGTGCTAGCAGCAGGGAACTAAGGTGCAGAGGGTCCGCCGATACACAGGAGAGACACAGGACGATGTTTTAGGACCCTGAACTCTGGAGGCCCTGGGAAACAGGAAGAAGCCCAAGATAGTCCAGACTCTGGGCAGACCAGAGAATTTCTGGAGGGGAAGTGAGAGGGACACGGCACCTGAAGAAAGCAGGGGTCTTGGCCACGCCTACCAACTGACTCAGCCAGAGTTAGATATTTTATGGATGGTCAAAATGGCAAGAAATGGTCCATTTGGTTGTCAACAAGAAAGGTAAGGGAAATGACAGGGGCTGGGTGGGCACCCGGACCACCCTACCCATCCTCCTGGCTTTCCCTTTCACTATGTAAGGTGCAAAGTCCCTTGAGGGAAACCGCCACACAAGAGGAGGGACACATCTGTCTGAGAGAACGGACAGGAAGGACCAGTCCTGTGGTATTACTAGCCCATGCTGCTTTCTAGTGTTCTACGTCTGGGAGCGGGGTGGGTGGAAAAGATCTGCAGTGGAGGCTTAAAGGTTTCTTAGTTTATTCACCCTTTCCCTTGGAAAGAGGCCTTGGTCAGAGGTTGGCAGTAGAGTGGGGGGAGATTGGGAAAGGTGATAATTTTTTCAATTCCAAAATTGACTGATAGGTTCTGTAATCTAGTCAAGTGGGCACGGTTTTCTGAGCGCTGCTTTCCTATCTGAACACCAGAGAGACCGTTTCTGCCACATACTTCCTTCGTGAAAGCAAAGGCCCCAGCGCAGCCTTTGGGGAATGAGACAACATGAAAGAAAGTCCCACGTTAAATGTGGTCTAAGAAGTCTGTTGCTCCTGAGATGAAGAAACAGACAAGAACCCTTTCTGGCTTAAAAGAAAGAGTGAAAGTAAGACAGAGAGACAGAGATGGAGAAGGCACGGAGGGAGGGAGAGAAGGCAGAGATGCACACACCCACAGATGCCTTCTGGAGGCGCAGCTGTGAGGCAGTTGGGCTCAGGGCCGATGGCCTCTGGGGAAGACACTGGGGCCTTCAGGCCGCCCAGGGGAGCAGCTGTCCCTCCCAGGGCAGTGAGCTTCTCCCCTGCATGTGCTCAAGGAGGCACTGCCTGCCCGTGCGGCCTGGTTCATCCCAACTAGCCATCTTTATGCTTAACCAAAGCACATCTGACATTCTCAGAGCCACTCACCTGCCATGTTGGAAATGTTAACGTTCAGCCTTTTCGAGTTACAGGGCATTTTAAGAAAGAAAAAAAAAAAGGGCAATCAACTCTTGTTTTGGCAATGGTAGGGGGTGGCATTTCTTTAATACCTAAGTCAAATGGTCAGAGGGGCCGGAAGTACGTATTTCGACACCACTGTCCTTAGGACTCCTGCAGCAGGAGGGCAGGCAGTGCAAACCACTCGGGGCCGTGGTAGCCGTGAGTGCTGCAAAAACTGAAGTGTTTTGTGTCCCCGCACCCTTCCTGTGCTCTTAACCTTCAAAGCACTTTACAGACAGACCCTAAAGGTACATGCTGTCTCCACAGGCTGCAAAGACTCCATGACCTGAAATGGTATTCTTCCGCTAGGCAACTGGGGATGGGTGTGAAGACGTAGCCAATGGGGTGAGAATGGCAGCTGTCGGAAGAAAGAGGCCCAGGAGCACTAGTCCTAGCAGACCTGGAAAAGAGCTAAGTCTGAGGCAAGAAAGGAGATGCTTCTGGGAGGGGTGCCTCCCTGGGTCCCATTACTAGGCCTGTCCCTGGGTATCAGTGGGACCTGAGTGTCACTGTCCGGGGCTCTGACAATCTCCCCAGTCAAAACGAGAGCCTACCTTGCCAAATGGACTGAGGCAGATTTTCATGTCAGTAAAGTGCTTTGAGGTGCTGGGAGAATGATCTGCCTGGCATCCCCAGAGCCTCCAGGATGGGTGGCATTAGGCTGAGTCAGGGCTCTCTGCTCTGGCCCTGCTATGAGTGCCCTGCACTGTCTAAGCCACCTGCATCAGGGACTGCCTAGAAGAGCCAAACCCTACGGCTTCTCCACACTGCTGCTCAGCATCCAGACCGGGCCTAGGCTGAGTCAGGGCTCTCTGCTCTAGCCCTGCTATGAGTGCCTTGCACTGTCTAAGCCACCTGCGTCAGGGACTGCCTAGAAGAGCCAAACCCTACGGCTTCTCCATGCTGCTGCTCAGCATCCAGACCGGGCCCAGGCTTCAGTCCTCCGCATACGGCGAGGCTCGATGACACTGTATGCTCAGCCACGTGGCCAAGGATCATGAACTAATCCAACCTCTCCCATGCTCTGACCCTGAGGGCTCCAACTGCTCTGCTAACCCCACTCCTCCTCACACACTTCCCAGAGGCCCCCGGTCCTGGCCCCGGGCTCCCACCGTGGCCCACCTCCCCGCAGATCCCGGACCAAGCTGGCGCTGGAGGCAAGGCCCCCCCTTACCTCGAGAGATGGTCCCTCCAGGGGCAGGGTTGACACACATGGGTGGAAGGCGGGGTGGGGGAAGTTTGCACTGACGCTGCCTGTGCTGGGCCCGATCTGGGGAAAGAGAGAGGGCGTCAGGGCGGTATGTTCTCACCCCTCCATTATAGACCCCTGGACCGACTCACCCCAGAGCGTCTGTGAGTTCTGGGCAGCAGGACTGCTGGGTGGTATCTGGAGCCAGTCACAGGCTCTCAGAAACAGTGTCACCAGTGCCACGTAGAAAAAAGGAGCTGTCTTTTATAGATGTGATGCATGATAGCCTTGTAGCGATCCCTCCTGGCCCTCAAAGCCGCCCTCAGACCCTCCCTGTTCCCTGAGCCACCCTCTATGAGTTTAACGGCCACTCCTGTACTTCTCTCTAGTCTGAGTTGTGAGGATGAGACAGGACAACAGCTGAAAACCAAGAAGCCACGGTACCATGGAAATCGTCTGGGTGCTCCCTCCACTACGGTAGTTATCCCCTGTATCTGCTGCGGGTTCCCCAGGTGGCCACTTTGGTCACCAGATCTCAAATTAGTTTCCCTCCAAGAACTGGGCAAGAGAAGCCAGCTGACTGTTGGGATCCTCCCTGACAGCAGCCACCAGATCCACACTTACCAGCCTCCTCCCTCTTTCTAAAAGTTAATGGTTTGCCATTCCAAATATCTCCATTCATTTGGAGACTAAATACACTTATCAAGTGACCTTAGAGTACATTTTAAGAAGTTCCAAAAAATTTGATATACATGACCTAAAATTAAGATCCCCCCACTGAGCCTCTACAAGAAAGAAGGACTGGAGGACTTTAAAACCCCTAAATGGGTGCGGACCAGTGGTGGCGCAGTGATAAAGTGTCAACCTGGAAACACTGAGGTTGCCAGTTCAAAACCCTGGGCTTGCCTGGTCAAGGCACATATGGGAGTTGATAATTCCGGCTTCTCCCTCCTCCTCTCTCCCTCCCTCTCCCTCTCCCTCTCCCTCTCTCTCTCTCTCTCTCTCTCTCTCTCTCTCTCCTCTCTAAAATGAATAAATGAAAAAATCTTTAAAAAAACCCAACCCTAAATAGTGGACTGACCAGGCGGTGGTGCAGTGGATAGTGTCGGACTAGGATGCAGAGGACCCAGGTTCGAAACCCTGAGGTCATCAGCTTGAGCGTGGGCTCACCAGCTTGAGCACAGGGTCGCTGGCTTAAGCGTGGGATCATAGATATGACCCCATGGTTGCTGGCTTCAGCAAGGGGTCACTGGCTCTGCTGTAGCTCCCTGGTCAAGGCACATATGAGAAAGCAATCAATGAACAACTAAGGTGCCGCAACAAAGAATTGATGCTTCTCATCTCTCTCCCTTCCTGTCTGTCCCTATCTGTCCCTCTGTCTCTTTATCTCTGTAAAAATAAAATAAATAAATAAATATATATATATATATATAAATAAAATAAAACCCCTAACTGGTGAAAACGTCAGAGACTCGCTGGTCTGGGCGAAGGTGCAGGAGCCCCTTGCTCTCTTTCCCCGCTGGTTCTGCTTTAACGGATGAGCCAGGGGAGGAGAAAGAACACACTGCCCTACACACCAGAGCACAGCCCATCCTGCTATAATGATGCCCCTTTCTGTAATGCAGATTAGCTCCCCAAAGTTGGCACGTACGGCGATGAAACCAGGAAAACGTAAGAACCCTGGTGCAAGTGTTTTTCTAAGGCAAGGGTACTGAAAAAGTAGTAAATGCATAATTTTCTGCAGGAAAAGTAAAAGCCCTTTCAGCCATATTTTCAAATATTAAAATGGAGTGCCTATAGAGAATTAAGGGGGTAGATACAGGGGTGTTCACCATACAATTCTCTCAACATTTCGGTATTTTTGAAACTTTTCATAATAAAATGCTGAGGGAAAGAGCAAGTCTGTGCCCTCAGGCCCCCCCACACTCCCAGCGGCCTCGCCAGCTCCGAGCTCCACGCTGCCTGAGCGTCCGCAGCCACCGCCGGCTCTGGTCTCATTGGAACGCACTGAGCTGCCGGCCTCAGTGGTCCAGAGCATTTTCCCGGCACCAACGAGCGCTTGAGTCCCGCTCTGGTCATAAAGTGGTGGTGGTTGTATTGCCTCAACACTGTCCTGCCCACAGGCCCCCTTGAAGTGTTACAGGTGTGAGATGTTTGTGGGCGCACAAGCAGGGGGACAGCAGAAATGCCTGCAGGCTGCTCTGGGACAGAGTGTCCAGGCCCACGGCTTGTCTGGGAACTAATTTCAGCTCTGAGTCTGAGGTTGGAATGACCAGCTCAGCCTCTCCACTCCTGGTTGCAGGGGGTCCTTACTCATATCCAGGGACGCTAGATTGCAGAGAAAAAAATGATTTGATGATTATTATCTCATTAAGGAGTTTCAGTAATTGTGGCAAAGTTGTTATAATCCCAAAACTGAGCCCTCTTCTGACCATTGTTGATCCAGTGTTTTTTTGTACTGCCTGTAAAAAAGACTCAGCTTGCAGTGTGTGGCCTGATTCTAATGGCATTAGAGCCGAAAGACAAGAAATCTGTGTCAAAATGCTGGCAAAGGCGATAACAGGTCACTTTGCAGGCACACAAGCTCTAGCTGGGAGGTGTTAGCAGCTTGGTGAAATTACACAATGGGAAAGGCAGTTGCCGCGGGGAACTGCTGTGGCCATCGGCATCAGCACCATCCCATGGTTCAGCCCACTGAGCCCAGAAGCCAGACCAAGCACCAGGCAGCGTCTCTGAGACAGCTCTGCAGCCCGGGTCCTCACGCAGCAGATGCTCTCGGTCGGGCAGCCGGACAGCACAGCGCACACTGAGGCCCGGCTGTCCCTCTCCAGCAAAACATCAGCTACAGCCTGCACCCAAATAGATCAAGCCAGCCACATTCAAGGACCTGCCGACCCAAGACTAGGGGCAAGGGACAGACCACAGCCAAGTGCTTTTCCTATATCCTCTCTAATCTTCACTGTACTCCTGAAGATGGGGGCTGGGAAACAGGATCAGATCAGTGAACACCTAGTGCTGGTGGGATCACATTCGAACCCCAGCCCGTCTGACCCGAGAGTCCGGGCTCACACCGCATTACACTTCCTTTCAAGATTCCTGACAAGGCCCTGGCCGGTTGGCTCAGTGGTAGAGCATCGGCCTGGCGTGCGGGAGTCCCGGGTTCGATTCCCGGCCAGGGCACACAGGAGAAGCGCCTATCTGCTTCTCCACCCCTCCCCATCTCCTTCCTCTCTGTCTCTCTCTTCCCCTCCCGCAGCCAAGGCTCCATTGGAGCAAAGTTGGCCCGGGCGCTGAGGATGGCTCTGTGGCCTCTGCCTCAGGCGCTAGAATGGCTCTGATTGTGGCAGAGCGACGCCCCAAGATGAGCAGAGCATCACCCCCTGGTGGGCATGCCGGGTGGATCCCGGTCGGGCGCATGCGGGAGTCTGTCTGACTACCTCCCCATTTTCACTTTGGAAAAATACAAAAAAAAAAAAAAAAAAAAAAAAACCTCAATGAGAGATAAAGAATAATCCTATATAACAATGAAAGTGTCACAAGGCCACACATGACCAATTGCTGAGGTCATGATGCAAACCGCAGTGATACCAGCATTCAGAAGACAAGAGAGGGCATTCAGCCTTATAGTCAGGTAACCATGGAAAGATAGGTTTGTCTGAAGCAGATATTCAAGGCAGTAAGTCTTTCAGATTAATGGGTTTCCCTGAAATACCCCCAAGCATGCAATGGTTGTTGGTAAGAACACAACACTTACCTGTGTGAAGGCAGGGCATCAAAGGGGACAGTACGAAGTCCCAAAGCTACTTAATTACTACCACAGATTGCGAGTTCACCAGGTGTCAGGCCCTGTTCTAAGCTCTTTATGTGTATTAGCTCATCTGATTCTTGGAACAATCCTATGATGTGGCCCACTTAAATGGTGAGGAAATGAAGGCAGAGGCACTGTCACCTGCTCGGGGTGCTCCTGACTGTGGAGGCAGAGGGGCAGAACTGTGACCGTGAACAGGTATCTGGGTCCAGAACTTTCGCTCAGTGAGGCTGCGCTGCCTCCCACAAAACACTGCTAACGATGTCACCCTGAGGGAAAGCCACTCAAACAAGTCAGTCCCCAGCCTAGAAAGTAAAATAACAAATGCCATAAAGGAATTTTGCCCTCAACTCTCTCACCTGGTACCAACTCCCTATTATACCAGAGTTAAAAAAAACCACAGGAAAAAGGACCATGATTTTATTGGGCCTCCATCTCTACAGAATCTGTGCTATTAAGTCAGACACACTCCCACCACGAGAGAACCTATTTCCTTCCAACTTTGAAATATGGACAAAGCCCACTGGTTAGTAAGTAAGCACAAGGCAAAGAAGTGTGCTCAATTTTTAGCTCAAAATGTGCTGTCCGCCTGACTTGTGGTGGCGCAGTGGATAAAGCGTTAACCTGGAAACACTGAGGTTGCCGGTTCAAAACCCTGGGCTTGCCGGTTCAAGGTGCATATGGGAGTTGATGCTTCCTGCTCCTCCCCCCTTCTCTCTCTCTCTCTTTCCTCTCTATAATGAATAAATAAAATCTAAAAAAAAAAAAAAAATGTGCTGTCCACACCAATCTCAAGTTCAACTTTTTGGACACAGTTAACCCACAACACCAGGAAAATAGAGATGACTCTTCATGCAGGATGAAAACAAACGGAGTGGCTGCAGAGAAGGAGGCAGGAGAGGCTGCTGTGAGCCCTGGTACAGCCAGCCCTCCCGGCTCCATTCGGTGGCTCCACGGGGCACCGCCTGGCCAAGGTCTCCCAGGCCTCGAGGAACATACCTTGGAGAGCAGATACAACTGCACGGACCTCTTTAATCAGCAGTTATGGAAGGACTCTTACAGTTCTCATTTATTTGTAAAATATGCTCAGACAGGAGTCTCACAGTCAGCTTCAAAAGAGGCAACAGGCCTTTACTCTTTATTCCCTTATAGGAAAAAGTTATGCAACTGTCTAAGACAGTGGTGGTCAACCTGGTCCCTACCACCCACTAGTGGGTGTTCCAGCTTTCATGGTGGGCGGTAGCGGAGCAACCAAAGAATAAATAAAGATAGATTTAACTATAGTAAGTTATTTTATAAAGATTTATTCTGCCAAACATAGCGAAAATCCGACATAAAGGACTTGGTAAGTAATTATTAGTATAGGCTTTAACTTGCTGTAACTCTGCTTTATAAATTTTATAAAGTAAAGTTACTTCCCTACTTTATAAATCACTATTACTATTACTGTGGTGGGCGGTTAAAAAATTTTACTACTAACAGAGATACAAAATTGGGCGGTAGAGCCTGACCTGTGGTGGCGCAGTGGATAAAGCGTCGACCTGGAAATGCTGAGGTTGCTGGTTCGAAACCCTGGGCTTGCCTGGTCAGGGCACATATGGGAGTTGATGCTTCCAGCTCTTCCCCCCCTTTTCTCTCCCTGTCTCTCCTCTCTCTTTCTCTCTATCTCTGTCTCTCCCTCTCCTCTCTAAAAATGAATAAAAATAAATTTTAAAAAAGTACCTCTGGCCCTGGCCGGTTGGCTCAGCGGTAGAGCGTCGGCCTAGCGTGTGGAGGACCCGGGTTCGATTCCCGGCCAGGGCACACAGGAGATGCGCCCATTTGCTTCTCCACCCCTCCGCCGAGCTTTCCTCTCTGTCTCTCTCTTCCCCTCCCGCAGCCAAGGCTCCATTGGAGCAAAGATGGCCCAGGCGCTGGGGATGGCTCTGTGGCCTCTGCCTCAGGTGCTAGAGTGGCTCTGGTCGCAACATGGCGACGCCCAGGATGGGCAGAGCATCGCCCCCTGGTGGGTAGAGCGTCACCCCATGGTGGGCGTGCCGGGGGGATCCCGGGCGGGCGCATGCAGGAGTCTGTCTGACTGTCTCTCCCTGTTTCCAGCTTCAGAAAAATGAAAAAAAAAAAAAAAAAAAAAAAATTGTCGGCCTAGCGTGCGGAGGACCCGGGTTCGATTCCCGGCCAGGGCACACAGGAGAAGCGCCCATTTGCTTCTCCACCCCTCCGCCGCGCTTTCCTCTCTGTCTCTCTCTTCCCCTCTTGCAGCCAAGGCTCCATTGGAGCAAAGATGGCCCGGGCGCTGGGGATGGCTCTGTGGCCTCTGCCTCAGGCGCTAGAGTGGCTCTGGTCGCAACATGGCAACGCCCAGGATGGGCAGAGCATCACCCCCTGGTGGGCAGAGCATCGCCCCTGGTGGGCGTGCCGGGTGAATCCCGGTCGGGCGCATGCGGGAGTCTGTCTGACTGTCTCTCCCCGTTTCTAGCTTCAGAAAAATGGAAAAAAAAAAAAATGAAAAAAAAAATAAAAAAATTGGGTGGTAGGTATAAAAAGGTTGACTACCCCTGCTCTAAGACATACAAAGCCCTTGGGGATTTGGCCCGTGAAGTCCTCACCAACTACATCACTTCCGGTAAGCAGCTCTTGCACACTACCCTACAGCCATTGCTTATACCAGTGGTCCCCAACCTTTTTTGGGCCACGGACCGGTTTAATGTCAGAAAATATTTTCACAGACCAGCCTTTAGGGTGGGATGGATAAATGTATCATGTGACTGAGACAAGCGTCAAGAGTGAATCTTAGACAGATGTAATAGAGGAAATCTGGTCATTTTTAAAAAATAAAACATCGTTCAGACTTAAATATAAATAAAACGGAAATAATGTAAGTTATTTCTTCTTTCTCTGTGGACCAGTACCAAATGGCCCAGGGGTTGTGGACCACTGGCTTATACAACCCCTTCACTCCATCTGCTGGAGGGCACTGATTTCAACAGCTCGTATGGCCAGTAAGATAGCAATGACCCGGTCCATTTCTACCAGCGTTTACTGAGGCCCACCATTTGTAAAACACTGCCAGGTACTGTGGATGATAAAACATGCACACAGGCCCTGGCTGCAGGGAGCTTCTAATCTAGTGGTGCAACATTTCATTCATCATATAGACCAAGCTCAAGAAAGTACAGGTATGGTGCTGAGGGAAGTTGGAGAGAAGAGAGGCTGCATTTGGTGGACAGAGTTGAGAAAGGTTCATGGAGGAAATGGTATAAAACACGGGCCTAAGGAAACTGGTAGGATTTCGATAAAGACTGACTATGTGAAAGGGCATTCTGGAGGGCGGCTGGCAAATGTCTACCAAGGCCTGAGCAAGGGATGGCACGAGCACCATGCAAAGGAGGCTGAAGAACACCGGAAGGGGGCTCAAAGAAGTGATCCATGGGACTGGGCACTGGGGAGGGGTCTTCACAGCTGCCCATCACAGGGAGGGAGGGCATGGGGTCACAAGTGCAGGGACATTCTTACCTTTTCTAAATGAGTCCAGGCTGAACATTTCTGGCCAGGAAGGAAAGCTGGAATCCTAAAAGGAGAGACAGCCGAGATGCAATGGTTATATTCCCGGTCCAGGAGCCCACAGACGGCACCGTCCAGAAGATGAGAAAAATGACGCTTTTCACTAAAGAGCCCCAATTGCTGCGTCCCCTCTTAAGGACAGAAGGGCCATCTCCACTCTAGAGTAAGTAGATCTTTGGTTTTTTCTAATTGTCTCTGTCCTAAGCATCCTGAACCCTGTTAGACAGAAGGAAATGCATTTCATCATGAGAGACACAGATTTCCACCTCAGCAGAACAGGTGCAGTTTTCCTGGGACTTCTCGAAGTAAAATTCCACAGGGACCCCTCCCTCAAGCGGCATCAGGAAACAGGACTGATGACTGCCTTAAGGCCAAACTGGTTTACTGGGCTTTCACCAAGCCTCGTTAAACCTCTAGGAATGGGGCTGACAGTATCAAAGACTAACTGTGCAGCGGTTCATAGTAAAAAAACTTTATGAAGGAGTTTCTATGAGATAACAAATGTTAAATTAAAAGTTTAGTTGTTAGCAAAAAAAATGTTGTTGCAGTTTGCTCATTAGTACATTTAACTGAGGAATGTACCTACAAACTTTAAAAACAAGTAACACCTCTGGTTTAACAATTTCATTTAAAACAACAATCTCAGAATCATAGATGGTGCATTAACATTATCAAGCCTTAAGTTAAAAAACATCTGCACAGTACCTCAGCAAATCAAGACAATGTCAATATCTCAGGCAGCTAACGGGGCCTACACTCCTGCCCCTGACTGCTGTTCCCTCGCATTCTCAAATTGTGGGCAGTGGGACGTGGAGGGCTGATCTGGGGCCAAACCTCTCGGGTCCACCACAGGTCTGCCCAGATAACCTCCTTTCCCCAAGAGAGGCTGGAAATTTCAGCCAACAAGATATGGTAGCTCAGAGAGAAAACTTCAATACAATATCAACAATGATTCGATTTCCTTTAAGAAATTACATTCCAGCCTGACCAGGCGGTGGCACAATAGCTAGAGCGTCGGACTGGGATGCAGAGGACCCAGGTTCAAGACCCCGAGGTTGCCAGCTTGAGCGCGGGCTCATCTGGTTTGAGCAAAGCTCACCAGCTTGGACCCAAGGTCGCTGGCTCGAGCAAAGGGTTACTCGGTCTGCTGAAGGCCTGCGGTCAAGGCACATATGAGAAAGCAATCAATGAACAACTAAAGTGTCACAACGAAAAACTGATGATTGATGCTTCTCATCTCTCTCCCTTCCTGTCTGTCTGTCCCTATCTATCCCTCTCTCTGACTCTCTATCTCTGTAAAAAAAAAAAAAAGAAATTACATTCCAAAGATTCCTTCTATCCAAAATAAAAGAAAAAAGGTACAATTAATCTTAAGAAAACTTAAATAGCCTGACCAGGCGGTGGCGCAATGGATAGAGCGTCGGACTGGGATGCAGAAGACCCAGGTTTGAGACCCCGAGGTCGCCAGCTTGAGCAAGGGCTCATCTGGTTTGAGTAAAAGCTCACCAGCTTGAGCCCTACATCCCTGGCTCGAGCAAGGGATTACTCGGTCTGCTGAAGGCCCGCAGTCAAGGTACATTAAAAAAACAAAAAAAGAAAACTTAAATATTATAAAATCTAAAACATCTAAGTGACTATTTAAGAAATAATACTTTCACCCTGGCCAAGTAGCTCAGTTAGTTGGAGTGCTGTTCCAATGCGCCAAGGCTGCGGGTTCTATCTATCTATGGTCAGGGCACATACACGAATCAATCAATGAATGCATGGATGGGTGGAACAACAAATTCATGTTTCTGTCTCTCTATCTCCCTCCCTTCCTCTCTCTCTAACATCAAGCAGTAATGCCCTGGCCAGACAGCTCAGTTGGTTAACAGTGGTCGGCAAACTCATTAGTCAACAGAGCCAAATATCAATAGTACGACTAAAATTTCTTTTGAGAGCCAAATTTTTTAAACTTAAACTATATAGGTAGATATATTTCTTATCGAAGTAGCGCCCACACATGGTAGTTTGTGGAAGAGCCACACTCAAGGGGCCATGTGGCTCACGAGCTGCGGTTTGCCGACCACTGGGTTAGAATGTTGTCCTGATACACAAAGGCTGTGGGTGCAATCCCCAGTCAGGGCCCATATAGGAACAGATTAATAGATTGATGTTTCTGTTTCTCTCTCTCTCACTTCCTCTCTCTCTAAAATCAATAAGTTAATTAAAAATAAATAAAATTTTAAAAAGAAATATTACTTTCTGCCTGACCAGGCGGTGGTGCAGTGGATAGAGCATCGGACTGGGATGTGGAGGACCCAGGTTTGAGACCCCGAGGTCGCCAGCTTGAGCGCGGGCTCATCTGGTTTGAGCAAAAGCCCACCAGCTTGAATTCAAGGTCGCTGGCTCCAGCAAGGGGTTACTCAGTCTGCTGAAAGCCTGCGGTCAAGGCACATATGAGAAAGCAATCAATGAACAACTAAGGTGTTGCAACACGCAATGAAAAAAACTAATGATTGATGCTTCTCATCTCTCTCCGTTCTTGTTTGTCCCTGTCTATCCCTCCCTCTGACTCACTCTCTGTCTCTGTAAAAAAAAAAAAAAAAAAAAGAAATATTACTTTCTTGCTTAAAAAAATTATAATTTGCGCCTGACCTGTGGTGGTGCAGTGGATCAAGCATCAACCTGGAATGCTGAGGTTGCTGGTTCGAAGCCCTGGGCTTGCCCGGTCAAAGAACATATGACAGTGGACGCTTCCTGCTCCTCCCCTCCTCTCTCACTCTCTCTCTTCCCTAAAATGAATAAATTAATAAAAATAATTTAAAAAGGCCCTGGCTGGTTGGCTCAGTGATAGAGCGTCAGCCTGGAGTGCAGGAGTCCCGGGTTCGATTCCCAGCCAGGGCACACAGAAGCACACATCTGCTTCTCCACCCCTCCCTCTCTCCTTCCTCTCTGTCTCTCTCTTCCCCTCCTGCAGCCAAGGCTCCATTGGAGCAAAGTTGGCCCAGGCACTGAGGATGGCTCTGTGGCCTCTGCCTCAGGCACTAGAATGGCTTTGGTTGCAATGGAGCAACACCCCAGATGGGCAGAGCATCACCCCCTGGTGGGCATGCTGGGTGGATCCCGGTTGGGTGCATGCGGGAGTCTGTCTGACTGCCTCCCCGTTTCCAACTTCAGAAAAATACAAATAAATAAATAAATAAATAAATAAAATTATAATTTGTTTATAAATAGACTTTTGGTTTTGCTTTTTATTTTATTTTTTTATTTTAAAGATTTATTGATTTTAGAGAGCAGAAGAGAGAAAGGGGGGAGAAGTGGGAAGTATCAATTCTTGTAGTTGCTTCTTGTATATGCCTTGACCAGGTAAGTCCAGGATTTCGAACCAGCAACCTCAGCGTTCCAGGTCAACGCTTTATCCACTGTGCCACCACAGGTCAGGCAATTTTTTTTTTTTTTTTTTTTTTTTTTTTTTTCATTTTTCTGAAGCTAGAAACAGGGAGAGACAGTCAGACAGACTCCCGCATGCGCCCGACCGGGATTCACCCGGCACGCCCACCAGGGGCGACGCTCTGCCTACCATGGGGCGATGCTCTGCCCATCCTGGGCATCGCCATGTTGCGACCAGAGCCACTCTAGCGCCTGAGGCAGAGGCCACAGAGCCATCCCCAGCGCCCGGGCCATCTTTGCTCCAATGGAGCCTTGGCTGCAGGAGGGGAAGAGAGAGACAGAGAGGGAAAACGCGGCGGAGGGGTGGAGAAGCAAATGGGCGCTTCTCCTGTGTGCCCTGGCCAGGAATCGAACCCGGGTCCTCCGCACGCTAGGCCGACGCTCTACCGCTGAGCCAACAGGCCAGGGCCAGGTCAGGCAATTTTAATTTTTTATTTTAAAAATAATTTTACTGATTGATTTTAGAGAAAGAGAAAGGGAGAGGGAGAGAGAGGAATATAGAGCTATTCCTGTATGCTCTCTGATCAGGGATTAAACCAACAATTTCTTTGCTTTGGGATGATGCACAAACCAACCAAGCTATCTGGCCAGGTCTTGGATCTCCTTTTTAAAAGTCCCCAATCCTTAAATAATTTAGAGATTAAGTAAAATAATATGATGTCAAGTTTTCTTGCTTAATGAAACACACTACTTAACTCCAGGTAGAGTCACTATGGGATGATTAAAAGATAGAGAGCTCCCGTAATGACTAACTAAAAATGACCCTCTTCTTCTAAGACAGTCACAAATAAATTTAATACATGCATTTTGCTTTCCAGTGTGGCTGAACATAAAATCCACGGCTGCTTTGCGTGCATGGCTAAATCAACTCACCTCACAAGAGCAGTGAAAGTCTCAGATTCCGAAGGCTTCTGTGCTGGAGCTGAATTCTCTCCTTGGTATTATTCCTCATCACGAGGCTGGGCCTCCTCCTGGAAGCACAAGGCTGGGTCACTACAGAGATGGCCCCCTCGGGGAAAGGAAGTTGCTCCCCATCATTGAAATTCATTTACTAACTCTGACAACAAGGACAAGTTTTGATAGTGGCATGAAACACACACACACTGGACACAATGACCGGACTTCAGGATCTGCCATGACCCACTCTAGACCCAGGAAATTGTGGGCTGCCCTATGTGGACAGCTGTAAGATACCAAGGAAGAGAACTCATGGGAGAGGGGCTTAGAGTTCTGGAAGCATTTTCTCCAAGCCCAGAGCACAGCCTGCCGCAGTTTTGAGTTCCGTTCCCATCATGACTAAGGCTAACTTATCTAAGGCAGGTACAGCAGCTCTTCCGGTCTGCAGAAAGAACTAGACATCAAACACCATTTTCATAGTTTACCAAGAACTTCAATAGACATTATCTCACTTAATCTATGCAACTACCCAGTGAGGTAGGAATTCTTTCCCAGAGGTTACACAACTTGCCCAAGATCCCACAGCTGCCACAGGGCAGCATATAAATCAGCAGTTCAAAACTGAGCTCCAAAGCTTACCTGGCTTATAATACTACACTACTTCTCTCATTCCCAAGATATCATGCTATTGCGTAGATGTCCCAAGGGTCAGTCTTTGAAATAACAGTTGGTAGTAACGTCTTCAAAAGTTGAAAGGGGCAAGAAGTGTCCAACTGATAAACTTTGGACCACAGCTACATAAATTAAAACACATGGAGAGTAAATGCCTTTTGGAGGTAAAGGGATACTCTTTACAGGTTGGAAAAAAATTAGCAAAGGATGTACTTGCTGCACCTTAAACAGCTACACAAATAAAGAGCACTATTCTAAATTCTAAATACTTTATCAAGAGTCCTCCCTCTTGGAAACTCCAAAAGTCCAAGATGTAAGTGTAAATTTTAAGATGAGGTCAACACCCATAATGACAGTGGGGTTACTGTCTTAAAAGAAACTGCAAAGGAAACCATCAGACAATGTCTCATTTCACTCTGGCCAGTAAGTTGCAGCCAAAATCGGGTTGCGCGTCTGCAAGTGGCCATCTGCGGTCCACCTGCTACAGTGTATGGCAAGCCCCTGTGGACTGGGGGTGCAAAGCGGGGCAACCTCTGCCTTGCAAAATCACAATTAAGGTGACGAATGATGCTACAAGAGGACTAGCTAGACAGCGTGCTGACGCCTTACTCCTGGCTTGAGGGTTCTGACGACCCTTGGAACTCCACTTCACTGAAAACAAAGAACCCAACATGCATGAGGTCCTCTCCTGCGAAATGGGGAAAGGCACCACCAGCAAACAAAGAACACCTCACCCCTTGGCCTCCCCCAGTGACAAGGTCGGTGCAAAACGGGACAACCGAAGGGGGCAAGATTGCACCAGGCTTCCCTTTGGACGAACGGTCCAGGCCGTATGAGGGGCAGACAAAGGTCCCAGGGCACTCCAGGGGCTTTCCCCAGGCCCTGCCCCGGGAAACAGAGCATCCCCAGAGGCGGACGCATCGTTGCGCCAATGAAGCTGCCTCTCCCGCGGCCCCCGCGGAGCCCCTGGCTACCAAGCCGGCCCCTGCGGACCCGTCTGGCCCCCGCCCCCGCCCCGACTCCATGGCAACGGCAGGCCGAGGCCTGGCTGCCCACGGATCGGCCCCGCCGGCTTCCCGGACAGGCCTAGGATGCCCGGCCTGCTCTTCGGGCCCGCCCGCTTCTCCGCCCCACTCTCCGCCAAGCAGACGGTCGGACTCGGACCCCTACTCGCGCCGATCACCCCCAGCCGCGGCAAGCTCCTCAAGGGGGCACGAAAGGGGAAAATAAAAAGCCCAATTCACCTGTTGTTACAGATGTGAAACAAGCCTCGGTGCACCGCGCATGAGCCGCGGGCCCCCCCCCAACCACAGCCGGACTACAACTCCCACCAGCGGTGGCGCGGCAACTTCCGGGTCCTGGGGCGGAAGTCCCGCCGGCCGCCTGGGCGCTCACGGCCTCGCGCCTCGGCTCCGCCTCCCGCGTCCGACTCTGCGTCTCATCGGATCTTGAGCGGGTCACCGTCCTGGGGCTCGCAGTGGTCTTCTGAGGCTCACGCCGGTGGGCGGCCAACCCGCGGCGAGACCTCGGCGCCAGGCCCTATGGGTGATGGCCGGGCGGGCGCAGGCGGGACTTCCGGCAGAGTCGCGAAGGGGTGGGCACCGAGACGGCTGTGGGGGCGCCGGGGTCTGCTCGCAGCCGCGCCTCTCGGCGGCATCCGGCCGCGAGCCTCCAGGTGGGAATTAGGAAGAAAACAGGCCGGGACAGGGTTGAGCCGGGAAAGAAATCCAACTTGGATTCAAGGCTTCCATCCTTCTTCCCCACCACTCCTCGTTGTTACCCTTCTCTTCTGCTCCATATCCCCTCCGATGTTCTCTTTCTTTAGGGAGGTGAGAACTTCTGCCTCACGAGATTGTTAGGAGAGGAAATCAACGAGACAGAGCATTGTAAATGTACCACGCTAGGGAAGGGACCAGGTGGCACTTGGCCGGTCGCGGAGAGACCGCGGGTCAGAGGGCTGCTGGGCGGGTCTGGCGGTCCCGCCCTCCGACCTGTCGCCTCCAGTGGGAAAGCGCATTGTCCCCGCTGTGTGCCGCAGTCCTTCAGAGGAGGCTCCTGGGGGAGTTTAGTGGAATCCAACTTCAGAAGGCGAGAACTCAGTATGGGCAGCTCTGAAGCTGCGTCAGGAGCTTACAAACGGAGAGACGTGGAATATGCTCTTAAGATGGAGCCATTCGGGATCGAGCAAGAATCAGCGCCATATCCTGTCATTTTTGTCCAAATTCAACAGAAATTTATTGTTTCTACTTGGACAGAAGGGTGGGTATGGAACATCATTCATTCATTCAAGTAATTATTACCTT
Source organism: Saccopteryx bilineata (assembly GCF_036850765.1). Lineage (NCBI taxonomy): Eukaryota > Metazoa > Chordata > Mammalia > Chiroptera > Emballonuridae > Saccopteryx > Saccopteryx bilineata. The sequence goes on from NC_089499.1 coordinate 7,549,614, forward strand.
ACTCTGAGCTGGGCATGGTGATACTATTATGTGTGGGGAGTGATCCCTGCGCAGACATTAGAGTGAGCTATATAGCAGCTGCCAAGTAGGGGTGGAGGATACAGACCCTGTCCTCAAGGGGCTGTAGCGCCTGTTAAAGAAGATGAAAACATTGTGTCAAGCAAATAAAAGTGGTAAATGCGAGGAGGACATATACGTGTCTGAGGGGTTGAAAGGAATTTACTCCTGACTGGCAACATCAGGGGAAAAGAACGGTGTGAACAAAACAGTCCAGGTGGAACAAGGGGCAAGTCCTGAAGATAGACACAACAATATGTCCGGAGGGCTGGATGTGTGTACAGGCGTAAACAATTTTATTCATTTTAGAGAGAGGCAAGAGAAAGGGGGGAGAAGTGGGAAGCATCAATGGACAGTTGCTTCTCTCATGTATCTTTTTTTTTTTTTTTTACTATTTTTCCGAAGTCAGAAGCAAGGAGGCAGTCACACAGACTGTCCCGCATGTGCCTACCGGAATCACCCTGCATGCCCACCAGGGGGCGATGCTCTGCCCATCTGGGGCCTTGCTCCTTTGCTCAGCAACCAAGCTCTTAGCACTTAAAGCGAAGGCCATGGGGCCATCCTCAGCATCTGGGGCCAACTCACTCCAGTTCAGCCATGGCTACAGGAGAAGAGAAAGAAACGAGAGGGGGAGGGGTCGACATGTGTGTCCTGACCCAGAATTGAACCTGGGACATCCACACATCAGGCTGGTGCTTTACCACCCAGCCAACTGGCCAGGGCCCTTGAATTATTTTTAATGAACAGTTGTATCTGTTTAGGTGCACTTTGTATTAACGTAGGTGCTAGTTAGTATATCTTTTTCCATTCCTCCCACATATTTCACGTTTCCTGGTCATTTCCTTAGCACTGTCTTTTTGTCCTGTGTTCAAGTCTCTTGATTTCATTCTTTGCTAACATCTCTAGAAACCTCCATTTCTGTTTCCTACTCATTCTGCAGAAATACAGGGATTTGGGTAACCAAGTATAACTTTTCATATGCAGTAACATGGTTATAAAATCGATCTTTTCGCCTGACCAGGTGGTGGCGCAGTACATAGAGCGTCAGACTGGGATGCAGAGGACCCAGGTTCGAGACCCCGAGGTCACCAGCTTGAGCATGGGCTCATCTGGTTTAAGCAAAGCTCACCAGCTTGGACCCAGGGTCTCTGGCTTGAGCAAGGGGTTACTCGGTCTGCTGTAGCCCTATGGTTAAGGCACATATGAGAAAGCAATCAATGAGCAACTAAGGTGTCACAACAAAAAACTGATGATTGATGCTTCTCATCTCTCTCCGTTCCTGTCTGTCCCTATCTGTTCCTCTCTCTGACTCTCTCTGTCCTTGTAAAAAAAAAAAAAAATTTGGTCTTTTCTAGCATTAGCTCTAGTTTATGTCATCAGCCAAACTGTATAAGTCAGTTATCCTCAATCTTATAAAATATTTATTGGTAGCCTGACCAGATGGTGGCACAGTGGGTAGAGCATCAGCCTAGGATGCTGAGGATCCAGGTTTGATAATCTGAAGTTGCTGGCTTGACCATGGGATCATAGACATGACCCCATGGTCATTGGTTTGAACCCAAAGGTCATTGGCTTAAGCAAGGGGTCACTGGCTCGACTGGAGCTCCCCCAGTCAAGGCACATGAGAATGCAATCAATGAATAACTAAGGTGCCACAACAAAGAATTGATGCTTCTCATCTCCCTGTCTGTCCCTGTCTGCCCCCCAAATATATATATATGGCCAAAGGACCAACATGATACTCCGTCTGCTCTGTAAAATCAAAGGACCAACACATAGGATATTTATGTATTTATTTATTTATTTTTTTACAGAGACATAGAGTCAGAGAGAGGGATAGGTAGAGACAGACAGACCAGAACGGAGAGAGATGAGAAGCATCAATCATCAGTTTTTCATTGCAACACCTTAGTTCATTGATTGCTTTCTCATATGTGCCTTGACCGTGGGCCTTCAGCAGACCAAGTAACCCCTTGCTGAAGCAAGAGACCTTGGGTCCAAGCTGGTGAGCTTTGCTCAAACCAGATGAGCCAGCGCTCAAGCTGGCGACCTCGGGGTCTCGAACCTGGGTCCTCATCCCAGTCCGACGCTCCATCCACTGCGCCACCACCTGGTCAGGCTATTTAATTTTTTTTTATTGATTTTTGGAGAGAGAGAGAAACAGAAACATTGATCTCTTTGTGTAGGTCCCCCGACCAGAAATCAAACTGGCAACCTCTGTGTCCTGGGACAATGCTCTACCCAAGATACCCAGCCAGAGCAACACATAGGCTTTTTTCAAAATATGAATGAGCCTGATCTGTGGTGGTGCAGTGAATAAAAAAAAGCATCAACCTGTAATGGTAAGGTTGCTGGTTCAAAACCTTAGGCTTGCCTGGTCAAGACACACACGAGAAGCAACTACTGCAAGTTGATGCTTCCTGTTTTTCTATCTGCTCTGTAAAATCAATAAATAAAATCTTTTCAAAGAAGAATGAATGAAACTGACTTCTGGTCAAGATAGTATTTTATACACACTTTGATGTCACTCTCTTTGTTCCGAACACATGGTAGAATTAATAAGAAAAGATTATTCAGAAACAAGATAATTTTACTCTCCCTCTTTTGCTAAAATCAATAAAATTATTTTTTCTTTTTAAGGTAAGTATAAGCAAGATAACCATTTATGCTGACCAGAAACAAAGAGCTGTAATCTGGCCCTGGCCGGTTGGCTCAGAAGTAGAGTGTCGGCCTGGCGTGCAGGAGTCCCGGGTTCAATTCCCGGCCAGGGCACACAAGAGAAGCGCCCATCTGCTTCTCCACCCCTCCCCCTCTCCTTCCTCTCTGTCTCTCTCTTCCCCTCCCGCAGCCAAGGCTTCATTGGAGCAAAGTTGGCCCAGGCGCTGAGGATGGCTCTGTGGCCTCTGCCTCAGGAGCTAGGATGGCTCTGGTTGCAACAGAGCAACGCCCCAGATGGGCATTGCTCCCTGGTGAGCATGCCGGGTGGACACCAGTTGGGCGCATGCAGGAGTCTGTCTGACTGCCTTCCCGTTTCCAATTTCAGAAAAATACAAAGAAAAAAAAAAAAGAGCATTGCGGCCCTGGCCGGTTGGCTCAGCGGTAGAGTGTCGGCCTGGCGTGGGGGGGACCCGGGTTCAATTCCCAGCCAGGGCACATAGGGGAAGTGCCCATTTGCTTCTCCACCCCCCCTTCCTTCCTCTCTGTCTCTCTCTTCCCCTCCCGCAGCCAAGGCTCCATTGGAGCAAAGATGGCCCGGGCGCTGGGGATGGCTCCTTGGCCTCTGCCCCAGGCGCTGGAGTGGCTCTGGTCGCGACAGAGCGACGCCCCGGAGGGGCAGAGCATCGCTCCCTGGTGGGCAGAGCATCGCCCCCTGGTGGGCGTGCCGGGTGGATCGCGGTCGGTCGCATGCGGGAGTCTGTCTGACTGTCCCTGTTTCCAGCTTCAGAAAAATACAAAAAACAAAAAAACAAAAAACATTGCTTCTCGGCCTTTTGGCTAAGATCAAGTGTAAAAAAAAAAAGCTGTAATCATTTTGGGCTATAGATTTAGAAACAGAAGCAGTCTGGCTTTTATAACCTATAAAGTAATGTTATTGAGGGGATGGGCAGAAGTGCCTTATGTAATTACTAGGGTCAGGATTGCTACTTGCAATTAGGGATTTAGATGGGGCCCCCTAAATTTAACAGAAATTGGGTTTTTTTGTTTTTTGGGGTTTTTTTTTTGTATTTTTCTGAAGTTGGAAACGGGGAGGCAGTCAGACTCCCGCATGCGCCCGACCAGGATCCACCGGCATGCCCACCAGGGGGCGATACTCGGGCTTCGCTCTGTTTGCAACCAGAGCCATTCTAGCACCTGAGGCAGAGGCCACAGAGCCATCCTCAGCGCCCGAGCAAACTTTGCTCCAATGGAGCCTTGGCTGCGGGAGGAGAAGAGAGACAGAGAGGAAGGAGAGGGGGAGGGGTGGAGAAAGCAGATTGGTGCTTCTCCTGTGTGCCCTGGCCAGGAATTGAACCCGGGACCCCTGCATGCCAGGCCGATGCTCTACCACTGAGCCAACCGGCCAGGGCCACATTTAACAGAAATTATAAAGAACTACAAGCCATCCATGTATAAAGATACAGTTTCTATGAAGTTGTATACTTAAGGAACAGATAAAACATTGAATCCACACCTAAATCCAGCTATTTTTTCAGTTAGTGCCTGTATCTCCTCTCTCCCCAATTTCATGGTGGAAACAAAGTCTCAAGTTGCGATTTAAAACTTGTTTCTGCTTTCCTGGAGGATTGAGGAGAGGTTACCACAAAACCAGGGAGAGAGAGAGATGTGTGTTGAATTCCTTTTCAAAGGAGCTTATAGTTAAGCTCCCAAAACATAAAAGAAAACCTTACCAAAAGAAAAACAACAAGATCAGCATCTAGAGATGAATTCACTGCAATTAAAAGAATGAGATGACCTGATAATAACTTTAAAATTAGTATGTTTAGAATATAATAATCAAAGACATAAAGGAAAGATGCCTGTTTTTATTAAATAAGAAATTAGGCCCTGCCCAGCTGGCTCAGTGGATAGAGCATCGGCCCAGTATGCAGATGTCCTGGGTTCGATTCCCAGTCAGGGCACACATGAAAAGCAACCATCTGTTTCTGTCTTCCCATCTCCCAGCCAGTGGCTTGATTGGTTTGAGTATCAGCCTTAGGCGTTGAGGATAGTTTGGTTGATTTGAGCATCAACCCCAGATGAATGCCGGGTGGATCCTGGTTGGGGTGGATGTGGGAGTCTGTCCCCCTTCTCTCACTTAAAAAAAAATTTTTTTTTTTTTTTATTTTTTATTTTTACAGAGACAGAGAGAGAGCAGACAGGAACGGAAAGAGATGAAAAGCATCAATTATTAGTTTTTCATTGCAACACCTTAGTTGTTCATTGATTGCTCTCTCATATGTGCCTTGACCGTGGGGCTACAGCAGACCGAGTAACCCCTTGCTCAAGCCAGCGACCTTGGGTCCAAGCTGGTGAGCTTTGCTCAAACCAGATGAGCCTGCGCTCAAGCTGGCGACCTCGGGGTCTCGAACCTGGGTCCTCCACATCCCAGTCCGATGCTCTATCCACTGCACCACCGCCTGGTCAGGCAAAAAATATTTTTTTTAATTTCTACATTCCATTGTAGGAATGTAGGTTCACTTTTTATTTATTTATTTATTTATTCATTTATTTTATTCATTTTAGAGAGGAGAGGAGAGACAGAGAGAGAGAAGGGGGGAGGAGCTGGAAGCATCAACTCCCATATGTGCCTTGACCAGGCAAGCCCAGGGTTTTGAACTGGCAACCTCAGCATTTCCAGGTCGACACTTGATCCACTGTGCCACCACAGGTCAGGCCAAAAAAAAAATTTTTTTTTAAATAAAAATGGTCAGAGATGGTAACAGGTAAAGAATCAGAGATGCTAGAGATACAAACCTGATAGAAATCCTAAAAATGCAGCCTGATCTATGGAGGCTCGGTAGATAAAGCATTTCCCTGGAATGTGAGGTTGCTTGTTCGAAACCGTGGGCTTGCCTGGGCAAGGCACATATGAGAAGCAACTACTAGGACTAGGTACTTCCTTCTCCCATCCTCCTTTCTCTCTAAAATCAATAAATTTAAAAAGAAAATAAAAGAAAGCCTGACCAGATGGTAGCTCAGTGAACAGAGCATCAACGTGGGATGCTGAGGACCCAGGTTTGAAACCTTGCGGTTGCCAGCTTGAGCACGGGATCATGGATATGACCCCCTGGTTGCTGGCTTGAGCACAAAGGTCGCTGGCTCGAAGCCCAAGGTCACTGACTTGAGCAAGGAGTCACTGGCTCGGCTGGAGCCCCTAGGTCAGGCGTCCCCAAACTATGGCTGCTGGCCGCATGCAGCTCCCTGAGGCGAGGCCATTTATCCGGCCCCCTGCCGCACTTCCAGAAGGGGCACCTCTTTCACTGGTGGTCAGTGAGAGGAGCACTGTATGTGGCGGCCCTCCAACGGTCTGAGGGACAGTGAACTGACCCCCTGTGTAAAAAATTTGGGGGCCCCTGCCCTAGGTCAAGGCACATATGAGAAAGCAATCAATGAACAACTAAGATGCCACAACTATGAGTTAATACTTCTTGTCTCTCCATTCCTGTCTGTGTGTCCCTGTTTGTCCCTCTCTTTTTCACTAAAATATCTAATAAGAAGAAATAAAGAATATAAAGGGTAATGGCAGCCAGATTTTTCAGGAAGTTACACATGTACACTTAGTCAAGCTTGGAACCATCTGAGTTTGTCTCATAAAAATAAACATAAAAAAAATAAAAAATAAATTTTTTTTTGTCATCCTTGCACAGGGGCCATGCTAATCTTCTCTGTATCATTCCAAGTTTAGTATATGTGCTGCCGAAGTGAGCACTAAAATAAACAGAAATTTTGATGAAGAATGGGATGTTTACATATTTTCAAAATACCGCCCAGAAAATACTGATTGATTATAGAGGCAGAAAGGATAGCTTTACAGCACAAAAGCCTGGTAGATAATCTCTTAATCAAGTCATCAGTACTGACAGTGAAGTCATGAGCCACTTGATTGTGTGAAAAGAAGAGAACACAGCATGGAGAACATAGCCAAACTCAAACTGATGGACATTCTACAAAATAAGTGGCTTGCAGTCTTTCAAGTTGTCAGTGTTAAAGACTGAGGAACTGGTCCAGATTGAAGGAGACTTGAAACTTGATCTGATGTATGATTCTGATCTGGAAACTTTGGTATAAGGGACCTTTATGAGGCAACAAGAAAAACTTGACTGGGGTCTGAGGACAGTTTTAATGTTATTGTGATAATTATGTAAGAGAATAGACGTGTGTAGAAAACACGCATTTTTGAGCGATGGGCATGATGTAAGCAACATACTACAGTAATATGATTCAAGAAAAGAATGTTCTTTGTATTGTACTTGTAACTTTTTAAAGTTTGAGGTAATATCAAAATGAAAACTTTAAAAAGTGATGTAGCCATTTTATTTAAAAATGTCCATCTTTAAAATGCACTCTTCAATTATTTAATTTGGTTGGGGTGGGACTTTTAAAATTATCATCTTTAGGCCCTGGCCGGTTGGCTCAGTGGTAGAACGTCAACCTGGCATGCAGGAGTCCTGGGTTCAATTCCCGGCCAGGGCACACAAGAGAAGCGCCCATCTGCTTCTCCACCCCTCCCCCTCTCCTTCCTCTCTGTCTCTCTTCCCCTACTGCAGCCAAGGCTCCATTGGAGCAAAGATGGCCCGGGTGCTGAGGATGGCTCTGTGGCCTCTGCCTCAGGTGCTAGAATGGCTCTGGATGCAACAGAGCAACGCCCCAGAGGGGCAGAGCATCGCCCCCTGGTGCGCATGCCTGGTGGATCCCGGTCGGGTGCATGCAGGAGTCTGACTGCCTCCCCGTTTCCAGCTTCGGAAAAATGCAAAAAAAAAAAAAAAAAAAGTCTCATTTTTAGTCTGGCTTGTGGTGGTGCAATGGATAAAGTGTCAACCTGGAGCGCTGATGTCGCCAGTTTAAAACCCTGGCCTTTCCTGGTCAAAGCGCATTGAGAGTTGATGCTTCCTGCTCCTCCCCCCTTTTCTCCCTTCTCTCTCTCTCTTTCTCCTCTCTAAAGTGAGTAAATTTTAAAAAAGAAAAGGTTGCCTGACCTGTGGTGGCACAGTAGATAAAGCATCGACCTGGAAATGCTGAGGTTGCCGGTTCAAAACCCTGGGCTTGCCTGGTCAAGGCACATATGGGAGTTGATGTTTCCTGCTCCTCCCCCCCTTCTCTCTCTCTCTCCTCTCTCTCCTTTCTAAAATGAATAAATTAAAAAAAAAATTAAAAAAAAAAGAAAAGGTTTAGCCCTGGCCGGTTGGCTCAGTGGTAGAGCGTCGGCCTGGCGTGCGGAAGTCCCGAGTTCGATTCCTGGCCAGGGCACACAGGAGAAGCACCCATCTGCTTCTCCACCCCTCCCCCTCTCCTTCCTCTCTGTCTCTCTCTTCCCCTCCCGCAGCCGAGGCTCCATTGGAGCAAAGATGGCCCGGGTGCTGGGGATGGCTCCATGGCCTCTGCCTCAGGCGCTAGAATGGCTCTGGTCGCAACAGAGCGACGCCCCAGATGGGCAGAGCATCGCCCCCTGGTGGGCGTACCGGGTGGATCCCAGTCTGGTGCATGCGGGAGTCTGACTGACTGCCTCCCCATTTCTAGCTTCAGAAAAATACAAAAAAAAAAAAAAGGTTTAAAATGATCATTTTTAGTCTGATCACATGAAGGACTTCACAGGGAAACACATTGGTTTTTATAAACCAGCATTTATTTGGGGCGTGAAAAAATGTCTTTCTAAAAAAAAAAAAAAAAATTTTGGTTTTCAAAATTAATTTAGAAGTTATTTGAGCAAACAGGTTGGAAAACCACTGCCCTGGAAGTACTGATTTCTCTCTGTTTGGCTCCAAGCAAATAAAATACCTTTTTGAACTCCAGTGCATCTCCTCTGCTTTTCTCACATACTATTACTAGAAAACATTGTATTTGGGAGAGGGAAGAGTAGTACTTCAGGGTCTAACTACTGGGTTCAAAAACTGGACTTCAATAATAGCTAGCAAGTTACTTAACCTCTCTCTGCTTCAATATCCTTATCTGCAGGAATGTAGGTGTATTGAGCACAGGGCACCATAGGTCATAACATAAGTGTGCCATAAACACTAGCTATTATAGTTCTTTTTTATTTTTTATTTATTGAGTCTTTTTTTTTTTTTTTTGCATTTTTCTGAAGTTGGAAATGGGGAGGCAGTCAGACAGACTCCCTGATGCTCCCGACTGGGATCCACCCGACATGCCCAGCAGGGGGCGATGCTCTGCCCATCTGGGGTGTTGCTCTGTTGCAACCAGGGCCATTCTAGCACCTGAGGCAGAGGCCATGTAGCCATCCTCAGTGCCCCGGGCCAAGTTTGCTCCAATGGAGCCTTGGCTGCGGGAGGGGAAGAGAGAGACAGAGAGGAAGGAGAAGGGGAGGGGTGGAGAAGCAGATGGGTGCTTCTCCTGTGTGCCCTGGCCGGGAATTGAACCCAGGACTCCTGCACACCAGGCTGACGGTCAACCACTGAGCCAACTGGCCAGGGCTTATCGTTCTTTTTAAAAAATACTTTTGTACGATCTTACTTATTGATTTTTAGAGAGAGAGAAAGGGGGGAGAAGCAGGAGGCAACTCGTAGTTGCTTCTCATATGTGCCTTGACTGGGCAGTCCAGCCTCAAACCGGCAAACTCAGCATTCCAGGTCAACACTTTATCCACTGCACTATCACAAGTCAGGCTCATTATTTCTAAAGTGTGACGTTTGTTTTTGTTTTTTTATGTTTGTTTTTAAATTTTATTTATTTATTTATTTATTTTTACAGAGACAGAGAGTAAGAGAGAGGGATAGACAGGGACAGACAGACAGGAAAGGAGAGAGATGAGAAGCATCAATCATTAGTTTTTCATTGCAACATCTTGAGTTGTTCATTGATTGCTTTCTCACATGTGCCTTGGCCGCGGGCCTTCAGCAGGCCGAGCAACCCCTTGCTGGAGCCAGCAACCTTGGGTCCAAGCTGGTGAGCCTTACTCAAACCAGATGAGCGCGCACTCAAGCTGGCGACCTCGGGGTCTCGAACCTGGCTCCTTCCGCATCCCAGTCCGATGCTCTGTCCACTGCGCCACCGCCTGGTCAGGCTAAAGTGTGAGGTTTTTTTGTTTGCCTTGTTCTTTTTTTTTTTTGTATTTTTCTGAAGCTGGAAATGGGGAGAGACAGCCAGACAGACTCCCGCATGCGTCGGACCGGGGTCCACCCGGCACGCCCACCAGGGGCGATGCTCTGCCCACCAGGGGGCGACGCTCCGCCCCTCCGGGGCGTCGCTCTGCTGCGACCAGAGCCACTCCAGCGCCCGGGGCAGAGGCGAAGGAGCCATCCCCAGCGCCCAGGCCATCCCTGCTCCAATGGAGCCTTGGCTGCGGGAGGGGAAGAGAGAGACAGAGAGGAAAGAGGGGGTGGGGGTGGAGAAGCAAATGGGCGCTTTTATGTGCCTTGGCCGGGAATCGAACCCTGGTCCCCCGCACGCCAGGCCGATGCTCTACCGCTGAGCCAACCGACCAGGGCCTGCCTTGTTCTTTTTAAAAAATCTTTTTTTTTTTAATTTTTTAAAAAAAATTTTATTAATTTTTAGAGAGGAGAGAGAGTGAAAGAGAGAGAGAGAAGGGGGAGGGAGGAGCAGGAAGCATCAACTCCCATATCTGCCTTGACCAGGCAAGCCCAAGGTTTTGAACCGGCGACCTCAGCATTTCCAGGTCGACTCTTTATCCACTGTGCCACCACAGGTCAGGCTTAAAAATCTTATTTATTGATTCTAGAGAGAAAGGAAGGGAGAGAGGGAGAGAATGAGTAACATTGGTCTGTGTCCTGCATGTGCCCTGAACAGGAATCGAACTGTTAACCTCTGTGCTTTGGAGTGACACTTTAAAACCAACCAAGCTAGCCTGGCCTGTGATGGCCCAATGGGATAAAGCGTCAACCTGGAATGGTGAGGTTGCTGGTTCGATACCCTGGGCTTGCCTGGTCAAGGCAGATATGGGAGTTGATGCTTCCTCCTCTCTCTCTCTCTCTCTCTCTCCTCTCTAAAAAATGGAATAAAGTCTTGAAAAGGATAAATAAAACCAACCAAGCTATTGGACAGGGCTGAAGTCTGAGTTCTTTGAGGGTGCTGCTCATAAGTGCACCATAAACATCAGCTATTATCATTCTTTTTTTCTTTTTTCTTTTTTTAAGCAAGAGGGACAGACAGGAAGGGAGAGAAATGAGAAGCATCAATTTTTTGTTGAGGCATCTTAGTTGTTATAGATTGCTTTCTCATATGTGCCTTGATGGGGAGGGGAGGCTATAGCAGACCGAGTGACCCCTTGCTCAAGCTAGCAACCTTGGGCTTCAAGCCAGTGACCTTTGGGCTCAGGCCAGCAACCTTGGGCTTCAAGCCAGCGACCTTTGGGTTCAAACCAGCAACCATGGTGTCATATCTATGATCCCACATTCAATCCAACAACCCTATGCTCAAGCTGGATGAGCCCGAGTTCAAGTCAGTGACCTCAAGGGTTCGAACCTGGGTCCTCAGCATCCCAGACCAATGCTCTATCCAGTGCACTGCCTGATCAGGCTTAAGGAGAGTTTCTTTTTTTTTTTTCCTTCTGTTTAAAATTTTTTCATTGAGAGGTGGTGAAGGAAGGTTACAGAGAGAGAGAGAGAAGCATCAACTCATTTTTCCACTTAGTTATTCCACTTAGTTGTGCACTCATTAGTGGCTTCTCAGATGTGCTTTAACCCAGGATGAAACCCACAACCTCTGCACAGGGAAGATGCTATATCCACTGAGCAAATCAGTCACGGCCAAGGAGAGTGTCACCACGCATGCTTCACACTTTAATTTTAATTTTTATTTATTTATTTTAGAGAGGAGAGGGGGAGAGAGAGAGAGAGAGAGAGAGAGATTGAAGGGGGGGAGGAGCTGAAAGCATCAACTTCCATATGTGCCTTGACCAGGCAAGCTCAGGGTTTCGAACTGGTGACCTCAGCATTTCCAGGTTGACGCCTTATCCACTGCGCCACCACAGGTCAGGCCATGCTTTCACACTTTAATACCTTTGTTCTTGTTTTTTTCTGTGTGTCAGAAATGTCATTCCTTCCCATCAAATCCTATTCATTTTTATTTATTTAATTTATTTTTTTTAGGAGATAGACAGGAAGGTAGAGAAATCAGAAGCATCAGCTCATGGTTGCGTCATTTTAGTTGTTGATTGCTTTTCATAAGTGCCTTGACTGGGGCTCCAGGCCAGCAACCTCTGGGCTCAAGCCAGCGACCACGGGATCATTGATCCCTGTCTTCACTTAAGGAGATTTTAAAGTGCTTGAGGAAAACCTGTAAGAAATGGACATCAGGGGACCGGCCTTGGGAATCCTGGAGTGGGTCCACAGTGAGAGGCTGGTCAGGAGGCGATCAGCCCCTGGTTCGTCACTGTGCAGTCCTCTCAGTTTCTGAGTTACCTGATCCTCAGTCACCAGCCACTCCAGTGCCAGCACCGCCTCTTCCGCATTTTATTCATTCTTAAAAATTAAGTTTCAAAAATTCACCAGACTGTCACAATTAGTCATTTACTATTCTGGGGTCACATAGCATTATGTTCATAAATCCATAATGGCCATTCATACTTTGTTCATTTCAAATCTGCCTCTCTGTAGGTCGTTTGTTCATTAAATATTTATTAAACGATATTGACAGGCCCTGTTTCCGGCACTGATGGTACACCTGTGAACAGGTCAAGACTAGGTTCTCATGTAGTTCATGTAGTGGATAAGAAAAATACCAGATCGTGGCGAGTGTTATTACGCAGTGAATGTCGAGTTTGATTACCTGTTCAAGATTGTACGGTCAGGGATCGCTTTTTTGGAGTACCTTTATGAATTTTAAAGCGTTTAAGTGACAGTCAGAGGGAAAGAACTGCAGGTCTCGGGAATAGCAGTTCCAAGGGCCCTGAGGCACAAATAAAGCGGTATGGCCGGAGCCATGATGGGGAGGAAGGTGTGTGAGGCCAAGGGAAGTCCCGCATGGTCATCCCAGATGGCTGTTTACAAAGGCTGACGCGGCCACCTGGAATAGAGGGTCGCAGGGCAAGGGGGCAGGCGCCGATTCCCATCCCGCGAGTGGGTTCCTAAACCAGCACTCGACACCCAAAACGGGCTTTCCTTTCGGAATTTCTCACATCAGCCCTTTTCTCTCCTGGTGGCCGGCGACGACGGAGAACCTCCATGCAGTTGTTGACCTCATAACGACTCGACACACGGAGGCCCAGGCTGGATAGCAGACAAGAGCGCAGCCAGCACCAAGCGGAAGAATACGCAAGAGGAAGAGTTGTCCCGGGGCACCCGACTCCAGCGCGAGACGTGCGCATGCGTGCGCGCGTGCCCTATTCGGTTAGGCCGCTGGTCCGCGACGGGGCGGGGCGGTTTCCGCGCCGGAAGGGGGTTGGCTGGGCGGTGCCGGGAGGCGGCCGTGGCGGCACCGCGCGCGCGCGCTGGTGCGAACGGGGGACGCCGCGAGGGCCCGGCCAGGCCAGGCGGTGAGGACGACGGACGGCGACGATGGCCACGGCAGCAGGCGGCGGCGGGCCGGGGGCGGCGGCGAGCGCCGCGGGTGCGGGAGGCGCAGCGGTGGCCACGGGCCTGGCCGCTTTTCGGCGGAAGGACGGGGGCCCGGCCACCAAGTTCTGGGAGAGCTCGGAGACAGTGTCCCAGCTGGATTCGGTGCGGGTCTGGCTGGGCAAGCACTACAAGAAGGTGGGTTTACGCGCTCTTAGAGGCCGGGAGGCCACGCGACAAGGTCCGGGGCCAGCTGCTGGCCTCGCGGGCTCCGGGCCGCCCCTCCCCCCGCACTCCACGAGGAACAACAAAGGCAGGCGCCGGGTTCGCCACGCCCCCGCGGCCGACCTGGAGCCCGCGCGTCCCGGGCTCCAGTGGGCTCCCAGGGTGGATCCTGGGGGCAGGGGACACGCATCTCGCAGGAAGACCCTGCGCACCCCGGTGCGCGGGAACAGTCGTGCTCAGCCCCGCGGGTGTGAATCTTTCTCTTTTGTTAGCTGCGTTAGGTGTGTGAACGGTGATTATTAAAAACTGCCTGAACCAATGGGAAAAAGCTGCTGCTTTTTGTTTAGAGAGTAGTGTTCAAAGTCAAGTGAGGTAACTAAGGCCCTCCTACCTGTTGTTGATTTGCTAGAGAACGAATTTGGATAGCTGTACTTGCAAGGTAATAACCGCAGGTTAATAAATGGAATTACAGTATTGGTGAGAACTAATATTAAAAATTGGTAGTTTTTGTTACTTTATAGTAGTTTCAGTTATTTGTAATGATAGTATAAGACTTAAGTTTTACTTGTACATGTCTGTTTCTCAGTGAGGCCTTGCCTGAGAACCCCATTTATATTAGATCATCCAACTACATCTTTATTTTCTTCTCACCACTTTTTTTTATTTTTGTGACAGAGAGAGGGCTAGATCGGGACGGACAGGAAGGGAGAGAGATGAGAAGCATCAGTTCTTCGTTATGGCTCCCTAGTCTCCTTAGTTCATTGATTGCTTTCTCATGTGCCTTGAGGGGGGTGGCTACAGCAGAGCTGTTGACCTCTTGCTCAAGCCAATGACCTTGGGCTTCAAGCCAGCGACCATGGGGTCATGACTACTACACACTCAAGCCAGTGACCCTGCACTAAAGCTGGTGAGTCTGCTCTTAAGCCATCAACCTCAGGGTTTCTAACCTGGGTCCTCTGTGTCCCAGTCCAATGCTCTATCCACTGCGCCACTACCTGGTGAGGCTCTTCTCAGCACCCTTTTTTTTTTTTTTTTTTAAATTTATTTATTCACTTTAGAGAGGAGAGAGAGAGAAAAAGAGAAAGGGGGAGGAGCAGGAAGCATCAACTCCCATATGTGCTTTGACCAGAGAAGTGCAGGGTTTTGAACCAGCGACCTCAGCATTTCAGGGCGACACTTTATCCACTGCACCACCACAGGGTCAGGCCTCTTCTCACCACTTTTGAAATTATTTTTTCATTAATCTTTCTCCTACCTTTGGGGATGTGAGTTCCTCTGAGTCACTGGTATTGACTCAACTTTCCCTTTATGTAACTATTTAAGAATGTCTCCCTTAGAAGGTATAAGGAAGCAGACAGAAAAACATACTCCCTTTGCCCCCAAATTTCCAGAACCCTTTTTCAGTTCTGTACTTCCCTGTTGAAGACCATAGGAATGGGACAAGGATCTTGTCAGACTCATTCAATACAATGTGTCCATGAACATGGTTGATTCTCATTGCCTCTCCCTTGATACATAGTTGCTTAGTAAATACATTGTTGCTGAATGAATGAAAAAAATAGAGTATCCTTGGAATCTATTTATTTGGGGTGTTCAAAGCAGTGAAGCCTGTCAGTTTTTTCAAGTTGTTAGACATGGGCATGTTTGTTTTGTTTTTTTGACATTACACTGGCACTTCCAGAAATGACAATTTCTTAAGTGAAATTTTAGGAAGTGAGGAACAGTATATGTTATTACTTACAGTATATTTACAGATGCTTTGATTCTTTTCCCTCTTCCTTTAAATTTTGGAGTTACATTTGGGATTGTAGATTTTTCTCATTTATGTGTAAGTAGATAAGAATATTGCTCTCCCTACCCCCATTTTAGAGAGAGGAGAGAGAGGAAGAGAGGACGAGCAGGAAGCATCAACTTAATAGTTGCTTCCTGTAAGTGCCTTGACCAGGCAAGCCCAGGTGTGAACCTGTGACCTCAGCATTCCAGGTTGACAGTTTATCCACTTTGCTACCACAGGTCAGGTATATTGCTCTCCCTTATATAGTGATAAATTGGTCACTTATTTGTGTAGGCACAAAAGCTGGAAGTGGCTAAGGGAATTGAATATATATTATGAAAATAAAAAATTTTTTTTTGACAGAGACAGAGGGACAGACAGGTAGGAAGGGAGAGAGATGAGAACCATCAGTCTTTGTTGCGGCACCGTAGTTGTTCATTGATTGCTTTCTCATATGTACCTTAATGGGAAGGGGGTGTCTACAACAGACTGAGTGACCCCTTGCTCAAGCCAGCGACCTTGGGCTCAAGCTGATGAGCCTGTGCTCAAGCTGGTTACCTCGGGGTTTTGAACCTGGGTCCTCCGCTTCACAGTCCAACACTATCCACTGCGCCACTCTCTCGTCAGGCTGAAAGTATCATTTTTTATCATGTGCCCTTCACGCAGTGCTTTGGGTCTTAAATTCAGTGTTCATTATTGTAGTTTTTGTCTCCCCAGTCTGCTCCCCCTCCAGCTTTATTGAGATATAATTGGCATACTGTATTACTTTATCAGTGTAGCTTTAACAAATAAAAACGCTCAAGTAAAACTTCTTTAGATTATTATTTTTTTGTGTGTGATTCCCATAGGACTGTTGTTTAAAGCAATATCAAAGATTGGAGAAAGAAAGGGAAGTGGCCTGACCTGTGGTGGCGCAGTGGATAAAGCGTCGACCTGGAATGCTGAGGTCGCTGGTTCAAAACCCTGGGCTTGCCTGGTCAAGGCACATATGGGAGTTGATGCTTCCTGCTCCTCCCCTCTTTCTCTCTCTCTGTCTCTCTCCTCTAAAATGAATAAATAAATAAAAATTTAAAAAATTAAAAAAAAAAAAAGAAAGGGAAGTAATTTCTACCTCTCCGATCTCTGCACATCTGTCTGGTCTCTCTCTCTCTTTTTTTTTTTTTCCTTTATTTCTGAAGCTGGAAACGGGGAGAGACAGACAGTCCTGCATGCGCCCGACCGGCACGCCCACCAGGGGGCGATGCTCTGCCCCTCCGGGGCGTCGCTCTGCCGCGACCAGAGCCACTCTAGCGCCTGGGGCAGAGGCCAAGGAGCCATCCCCAGCGCTGGAGCCATCCCCAGCGCCCGGTCCATGTCTGCTCCAATGGAGCCTTGGCTGCGGGAGGGGAAGAGAGAGACAGAGAGGAAGGAGGAGGTGGGGGTGGAGAAACAAATGGGCGCTTCTCCTATGTGCCCTGGCCGGGAATCGAACCCAGGTCCCCAGCATGCCAGGCCGACGCTCTACCGCTGAGCCAACCGGCCAGGGCCTGGTCTCAGTTTTAAGAGGGCAGCCTGAGGTTCGCATAACCCTTCAGAGGTTTGTTTGGGTGCCTGAGGAAGTAGCAGTGAGGCTGACTGAAGGATTTGTTCCAGAGTGTTAGGGCTGGTGGGTTCACGTTGGCACAGTGTCCCTGAGGCCTTAAAGTCAAAGCTAGGTTTGACTTCTCAGTGTTACTTAATGCCAGAGTGTATTTCTAGGGCATACTCAGGTTCTGATTGAATCTGAAAGCCGGAATCCTGTCAGTTTCTGAGCGTGGTGTTGAAGTGGTGAAAGTATTAACTAGAAGGTTCTTTGCTTCCTTTGTACTCACTATCCTTTTACTTGTATACATTGATGGATTTTAACTCAACTTTTCTATTGCATTTACTTTTTTAATTTTAGGGAAAAAAAGAGCCTGACTTGTGGCACAGTGGATAGATGAAGCATCGACCTGGAACGCTGAGGTCGCCGGTTCGAAACCCCAGGCTTGCCTGGTCAAGGCACATATGGGAGCTAATGCTTCCTGCTCCTCCCCCACTTCTCTCTGTCTCTTTATCTCTCTCTCCCTTCTCCAAAATGAATAAATAAAATCTTAAAAAATAAAAAGAAAGAGGGAAAAAACTTGAATTGTTGTTCCACTTATTTATTAAACATTTTTAATGTTTATTTTATTGATTTTACAAAGCAGAAGGGAGAGAAACTGGAGCATTGATCTTTTCCTGCATGTACCCTGACCAGGGATCGAACTGGCAACCTCTGCACTTCAGAATGATGCTCTAGGCAACTGAGTTATCTGGCCAGGGCATGTTCCACTTATTATGCATTCATTGGTTGATTCTTTTTTTAAAAAATTCATTTTAGAGAGGGGGAAGAGAGAATTGTAGGGGGAGGAGCAGGAAGCGTCAACTCCCATATGTACCTTGACCAGGCAAGCCCTGGGTTTCGAACCGACGACCTCATTGTTCTAGGTTGATGCTTTATCCACTGCGCCACCACAGGTCAGGCAGTTGGTTGAATTTTGTATGTGCCCTGAGTGGGAAAAAAACCCTGCAACCTTGTTGTATCAGGACAGCATTGCAACCAAGTGGCTACCTGGCTAGGGCCTATATTGCAGTTTTTTTCCCTAAAGATTGATTAATTTTAGAGAGAGGAGACAGAGCAAGAAAGAGAGAGAGAGAGAGAGAAAGGTGTGTGTGGGGGGGAAGAGCAGGAACCATCAACTTGTAGTTGCTTCTTGTTTGCGCCTTGACTGGGCAAGCTGGGGCTCTGACCAGGGCTTTGACCAGGTGACTTCAGTATTCCAGGTCGACACTTAATCCACTGCACCACCAAAGGTCAGGCTGTACTTCAGTTAATACTGCATTTTCAGATTGATAAATCTCTGTAAATCTGTGAAATAAATATGACACTGGAAGTCATATTTTATTTTATTGATAGGTCTATCCATGCAGTCAATGAACAACTGCACATCTACCATATCCAGGCACTTAAAACATAACTCCCTTATGGCCCTGGCTGGTTGGTTCAGTGGTGGAGTGTCAGCCTGGCATGTGGAAGTCCTGTTCGAGGAAATTGGCCCTGGCTGCTGAGGATGGCTCCATAGCCTCACCTTAGGCGCTAAAATAAACTGCTCTAAAAAATTAGGGGATATTTTATTGCTTCATGTTCATTTTGAAACATCCCCTAATTTTTGTGAGCAGTATAGCTCGGTTGCCTGAGCAACAAAGCAATGGCCCCTTGGGGGCTCGCCTGGTAGATCCCCTGCTGGATTTCCTTTGAGGCACATTCGGGAGTTTGTTGTCTGCCTCCCTGCTTCTCATTTGATAAAATAAAAAGAAAAAAAAAATCCCAAAAAGAACATGAGTCACTTAAATCCTCACAATATAGACCTGGTCTGATAGCTCAGTTGGTTAGAGCGTGTCCTGATACACAAAGGTTGCAAGTTCAATCCCCAGTGTGGGCACATATGGGAATAGATTGATGTTTCTCTCTCTCTTTCAAATCAATAAAAATTTTAAAAAAGTAAATGAACAGTGCTGTAGAGGCTACCTTACAAAAAGAGAGAAACATTTAAATAAAAAAATCCTCGGCCTGACCTGTGGTGGCGCAGTGGATAAAGCGTCGACCTGGAAATGCTGAGGTCGCCGGTTCGAAACCCTGGGCTTGCCTGGTCAATGCACATATGGGAGTTGATGCTTCCTGCTCCTCCCCCCTGTCTCTCTCTCTCCTCTCTCTCTTCTCTCTCTCTCTCTCTCTCTCTCTCCCCCCTCCTCTCTAAAATGAATAAATAAAATAAAATAAAAATAAAAAAATAAAGTAAAAAAATCCTCATAACAGTCTGGAATGATAGACTTCATTGTACACATTAGAGGAACCCGAGGCTCTGGATTCGAGGAATTTCTCTAAGATTACAGTTAGGAGTGGCAGATTTGCGATTCAGTGGATCCTGCCTGGCTCCAAATTCTGATTACGCCCCCTCCTTTTTTTTACTACACATCCCTCTCTTTAAGGATCTCACACTTTGTGGAAAAGATAGACAAAGACACCTACTTGTAAAACCCAGGTGGTTGCAAATTGATGGAGAACTTCCTTGTATTGTTTTCATTTTTTAAATGCCCTCAGTAGGTGTTCAGTAAATATTTGTTCAATGAGTGAACAGATTAAACTAGTCTCAGAACCTAGGTTTAGCAACACAAGATAGAGTGAATACCTTTTGACTGGGATAAGCTTCAGCTAGGCCAGAGGAGTCTGGAGAAGGTGACCACTTTAGATACGAGGAAGCAAGACCAGAGAGTTTATTTGCCTGAGGTTGCATTTTAGGTCTAGTGGCAGTGCAGAAGCTTGTTCACCTACCTGGTTGCCCCTCTTTGTGTTGTTTACGTCTCTTTCATCCTAACTTTGATCAAAATGAGGCTGCATTTCTGTCTTTTTTTCTCAGTGGTTTTCAGATTATGAAACTTGATTGATCTCATATTGATTCAACTCAGACACCTTGGAGGTGAAGTATGTAGCCATAGCTGTTCCTGAAGTTTGGCTAGTTCCTGATAGAAGATTTAAGATATCAGAATGATTTAGATTTAAGGATGATCACTAAAAAAGACTAGATTGCTTAAGGAAAGCATTTAAATGCTCTTTACATAAATTATTTAACAATTAAAGACAGGTTTTTGTTTTGTTTTTTGCGGGAGAGAGAGGGATACAGGAAGGGAGAGAGATGAGAAGCATCGGTTCTTTGTTGCGGTTCCTTAGTTGTTCATTGATTGCTTTCTCATCTGTGCCTTGACCATGGGGCTACAGCAGACCAAGTGACCCCTTGCTCAAGCCAGTGACCTTTGGGCTCAAACCAGCACCATAGGGTCACGTCTATGTTCCCATGCTCAGGCTGGTGACCTTGCGCTCAACGTTGTGAACCTGCGCTCAAGCTGATGAGCCCCTGCTCAAGCCAGCAAGCTCGGGGTTACAAACCTGTGTCCTCAGGATCCCAGCCCAGTGCTCTATCCACTGCACCACTGCCTGGTCAGGCAAAGACAATTTTTTTATGGACTGTTTGCTACAATAAGATTATTTTGGGAGAAGTTAAAAATATCCTGCTCACAAAAATTAGGGGATATTTAAAAAAAATATGAAGCGATAAAATGTCCCCTAATTTTTGTGAGCAGTATACTTTATTAATGCCATATGTAATATAAAGCAGATTTATCAGTAAAACTTTTTAAACATATCTTCCTAACTTTCTTAACCAAGATACTAAAAAAATTGTCTTAAGTAAAATATGACGTTGAACTACAGACCGACAGGAACAGAGGGAGATGAGAAGCATCAATCATCAGTTTTTCATTGTGACACCTTAGTTCATTGATTGCTTTCTCACATTTGCCTTGAATGCGGGTCTTCAGCAGACCGAGTAACCCCTTGCTTGAGCCAGCGACCTTGGGCTCAAGCTGATGAGCTTTGTTTTTTGCTCAAGCCAGATGAGCCTGCGCTCAAGCTGGTGACCTCAGGGTCTCGAACCTGGGTCTTCCACATCTCAGTCTGACGCTCTATCCACTGCACCACCACCTGGTCAGGCAATCTTTTTTGACTTATTCTCAAGTCACATAGTATCACTTTTGTATTCTGTTAGTTACAAATGAGTTCCTGAAGATGATCCTGATTACATAGAAGAGGGCATAGATCACACCTCTTGGTGAGAGGAGTGTCAAAGAATTTCTGGCTAGCGTGCGGAGGACCCGGGTTCGATTCCGGCCAGGGCACACAGGAGAAGCGCCCATTTGCTTCTCCACCCCTCCGCCGCGCTTTCCTCTCTGTCTCTCTCCTCCCCTCCCGCAGCCGAGGCTCCATTGGAGCAAAGATGGCCCGGGCGCTGGGCATGGCTCTGTGGCCTCTGCCTCAGGCGCTAGAGTGGCTCTGGTCGCAACATGGCGACACCCAGGAGGGTCGCAACATGGCGACGCCCAGGATGGGCAGAGCATCGCCCCCTGGTGGGCAGAGCATCGCCCCTGGTGGGCGTGCCGGGTGGATCCCGGTCGGGCGCATGCGGGAGTCTGTCTGATGTCTCTCCCTGTTTCCAGCTTCAGAAAAATGAAAAAAAAAAAAAAAAAGAATTTCTGGGCCTGTTTTAAAACAACAAAGTTTGCTCTCTGGCGACAGAATATTTACATCCACTCCACATACAGAATACATTGGCCAGTAGATCTCATCCTGTTGTAGCGTCGGGCTCCAGGTTGAGGTCCGGAATCTCACCATCTAAGGTACAGGTGAGACAGGCTGGGTTTACTTTCTTAGGCAGGGGATTTTTCATTCTGAAGATCTGTTAACTAAAGAGCCTCTTAGGAGGTGGTGCTTGGGGGAGGGTGGAGGAGTTGATTAAAAAAGAAAAATTTGTGGACATGGACAACAGTGTGGTGATTGCCAGGGGGCATTGGGGGGACTTGGAGGAGGGTGTGGGGGATAAATAGTGATGGACGGAGACTTGACTTGGGGTGGTGAGCATGCAGTAGAGTACAGATGATGCAGAATTGAAACCTGTATAATTTTGTTACTCAGTGTCACCCCAATAAAAAAGGGGGGTGAAGCCCTGGCCTGAGAGCTGGGTTGGTTAGGGTGTCGTCTTGAAACGGAAGTTTGCTGGTTCAATCCCTAGTTGGGCACGTACAGGAACAGATCAATGTTTGTGTGTCTCTCTCTCTTCCTCTCTAAAATCAATAAAGAAATTAAAAAAGA
This sequence comes from Saccopteryx bilineata, assembly GCF_036850765.1. Taxonomy (NCBI): domain Eukaryota; kingdom Metazoa; phylum Chordata; class Mammalia; order Chiroptera; family Emballonuridae; genus Saccopteryx; species Saccopteryx bilineata. The sequence goes on from NC_089499.1 coordinate 7,571,578, forward strand.
GAAAGAGACTGTTGTCTCTCCCTCCCTGCTACCCCAGTATTTGTTTTTGTAAGCTCCTTTTCAGCAGTGAGCACATCTCATTTGTAAATCTGCCCCCATGCCAGTGCTTAGAGGTCCTGAGAAGTAAGGTAACCTTCTCCTGTATGACTGCCCCAGTTTTTGAGTTTCTGTCTTTTCTTGCAGTATGTCCATGCAGATGCGCCTACCAATAAAACCCTGGTTGGGCTCGTGGTGCAGCTTCTCCAGTTCCAGGAGGATGCCTTTGGAAAGCATGTCACCAACCCGGCCTTCACCAAACTCCCTGTAAGTACCTCAGCTTTTAGCTATTGAACGTCACTGCTTTTTCACTGTAGGAATTTTCCCTAGAAGGAGTCATTTAACATTTACATTAAACATCACAATGAGCCTGACCAGGCAGTGGCGCAGTGGATAGAGTGTTGGACTGGGATGCAGAAGGACCCAGGTTCGAGACCCCGAGGTCGCCAGCTTGAGCGCGAGTTCATCTGGCTTCAGCAAAAATCTCACAGCTTGGACCCAAGGTCGCTGGCTTGAGCAAGGGGTTACTCAGTTTGCTGATGGCCTACAGTCAAGGCACATATGAGAAAGCAATCAATGAACAACTAAGGTGTCGCAATGAAAAACTGATAACTGATGCTTCTCATCTCTCTCCTTTCCTGTCTTTGTCTGTCTGTCCCTATCTATCCCTCTCCCTGACTCTCTCTCTGTCCCTGTAAAAAAGAACAACAAAAAATACACATCACAATGGTTATTAGGTAGGTTTAGCTATTAGTGTTTTATCGTGTTGTAGTCACCTTGCAGTTTCTGCTGTGCCGGATCTTTTCCATGCTTTCAGTTCTTGTGGCTAGAATACAACTCAGTGGAATTTTTATATTTTGTAGGTAAGAGTCTTCTGCGCTTGTCTGAGAATATAATTTTGTTCTAGCAATTGACATTTTGATAGTTTGGCTTGGTATAGAAATGTGGGGTTATTTATTTTTGTTTGCAGTCTGTAGGTAGGGATCACTTCTTGGTCTTTTGGCTAAGATCAAGTGTTGAAATCTGTAGGTTTTGTTCTCGCTCTTGTTTTTAGTTTATTGTGTTTGTTTTTTTTTTTTTGCAGAGACAGAATGAGAGTCAGAGAGAGGAATAGATAGGGACAGACAGACAGGAATGGAGAGAGATGAGAAGCATCAATCATCAGTTTTTCATTGCAACACCTTAGTTGTTCATTGATTGCTTCCTCATATGTGCCTTGACCATGGGGCTACAGCAGACCGAGTAACCCCTTGCTCAAGCCAGAGACCTTGGGTTCAAGCTAGTGAGCTTTGCTCAAACCAGATGAGCCAGCGCTCAAGCTGGCGACCTCGGGGTCTCGAACCTGGGTCCTCTGCATCCCAGTCCAACACTCTATCCACTGAGCCACCACCTGGTCAGGCGGTTTTGTTCTCTTTTTAACATCTGATTTTGTAGAGAACAATCTCTTGATTACCCCTTCTTTTTTTATGCTTTTTATTTGAAATTTAGAAAAATATTTAGTTATGATAAGGTATGATCTGAAGACTTACTTATATTTCTTTAGCTCAGGGACCATTCAGTCTCTCAGTCTTCTCTGTATTTTGGTTTTTGGGGTTTTTTTTGGTGGAGAGTCAGAGAGAGGGACAGATAGGGACAGAGAGGAAGGGAGAGATGAGAAACATCAATTCTTCGTTGCACCACCTTAGTTGTTCATTGATTGCTTTCTCATATGTACCATGACTAGGGGGGCTAGAGCAGAGTGAGTGACCTCTTGCTCAAGCCAAGTAACCTTGGGCTCAAGCTAGCGACCAATTCTACCAGTGTATGGTAGAACATGGTGAACCAATTCTACCATGTCTATGATCCCACGCTCAAGCCAGGAACCCTGTTCTCAAGCCGGATGAGCCCTCACTCGAGCCAGCAACCTTGGGGTTTCGAACCTGGGTCCTCTGCACCCCAGGCTGATGCTCTGTCCATGGTGCCACCACCTGGTCAAGCTTGTATACTTTTATTTATATATATATTAAAAAAAATTTTTTTTTCTAATTTTTTTCTTATTTTTTAATTTTTTACAGAGACAGTGAGTCAGAGAGAGAGAGGGATAGACAGGGACAGACAGACAGGAACAGAGAGAGATGAGAAGCATCAATCACTAGCCTTTCATTGTGCGTTGCAACACCTTACATATTCATTGATTGCTCTCTCACATGTGCTCTGACCGCGGGCCTTCAGCAGACCGAACAACCCCTTGCTTTAGCCAGCAACCTTGAGTTCAAGCTGGTGGGCTTGTTGCTCAAACCAGATGAGCCCGCGCTCAATCCGGTGAGCTCGGGGTCTCGAACCTGGGTCCTCCGCATCCCAGCCCAACGCTCCATCCACTGCACCACTGCCTGGTCAGGCACATTTAACTTTTTAAGAAACTGTCAAATTGTTTTCTAGATGGTTATTCCATGTATCATCCAGCAGTGTGTGAGAGTCCTGATTACATCAGTGGTAGTCAATCTGTTTCCTACCACCCACTAGTGGGCGTTCCAGCTTTCATGGTGGGCAGTAGTGGAGCAGCCAAAGTATAAATAAAAAGATAGATTTAACTATAGTAAGTTGTTTCATAAAGATTTATTCTGCCAAACTTAACGAAAACCCGACATAAAGTACTTGGTAAGTAATTATTATTATATGCTTTAACTTGCTGTAACTCTGCTTTATACATTTTATAAAGTAAAGTTACTTCCCTACTTTATAAATTACCACTACTGTGGAACCAGTGGGCAGTTAGAAAATTTGACTACTGACAGATACAAAGGTGGGCGGTAGGTATAAAAAGGTTGACTACCCCTGCTTTACATTCTCTGACATGTAGGACTTAGCTTGTACAATTTTACCCTTTATGATGGGTATGTACTGGAATTTCATTGTATTTTTTTAAAACAGTTTTTATTTTCGTTTGCATGACCAGTGGTGGCACAGTGGGATAGAGTGTCAACATGGGACGCTGAGGACCTAGGTTTGAAATTCCAAAGTTACTGGCTTGAGTGTGGGCTCATCTGGCTTTAGCGCAGTCTCATTGGCTTGAGTGTGGGATCATAGACATGACCCCATGGTCACTAGCTTGAGTCTGTGGTCGCTGGTTTGAACAAGGGGTCACTGGCTCAGCTGGAGTCCCCCAATCAAGGCACCTATGAGAAGCAATCAGTGAACAACTAAGGTGCCACAACTGTGAGTTGATGCTTCTCATCTCTCTCCATTCCTGCCTACCTGTCTCTCTCACCAAAATATAATAAATAAATATTTTTTTATTGGTTTTATAGAGAGAGGAGGGGAGGAGTAAGAAGTATTAAATCATAGTTGCTTCACTTTAGTTGTTCATTAATTCCTTGTTGTACATGCCTTGATGAGGCAAGCCCAGGGTTTTGAACCGGTGATCTCAGCATTCCAGGTCAATGCTCTTATCCATTGTACCACTGCAGGTTAGGCTCATTGTCCTTTTTTTTTTTTTTTTTTTTTTTTTGAGACAGAGAGAAGGACAGTTAGGGACACACAGGGACACACCAGAAGGGAGAGAGATGAGAAGCATCAATTCTTCGTTGCAGCACCTTGGTTGTTCATTGATTGATTTCTTTTATGTGCCTTGACCGGGGGGCTACAGTGGATCGAGTGACCCCTTGCTCAAACCAGATGAGCCCGCGCTCAAGCTGGGGACTTCGGGGTTTCAAACCTGCGTCCTCTGTGTCCCAGTCTGATGCTCTATCCTCTGTGCCACCTCAGGGTCAGGCCAGGCTCATTGTACTTTTAATTAGTAATTTTACAGGGACTAATGATAATGATGTTAAACATCTTTTTATGTGGTTATTGACTATTTGTACATCATCTTTTGTGAGTTGTTCATTCAAATGATTTTTTTATTTGGTCCCCAAGATCAACCCCACATTTAGAGATTTCCTAGAAAGATTCGTGGAACTCATGGGACAGCTGTACTCACAACTAAGATTTGTTACAGCTGTTGTATATAGTGAGTATATGATGCCTGGCCTGTGATGGCGCAGTAGATAAAGAGTTGACCTGGAATGCTGATGTCACCTGTTCGATACCCTGGGCTTGCCTGGTCAAGGCACATACAGGAAGCAGCAACTACAAATTGATGCTTCTTGCTTCTCCTCGTCTTTCTCTCTCTCTCTCTCAAAAAAGTGTATGATGTAGTCAGATCACAAGGGGAAACAACATGGGTGTGGTCTGGGGGAATCCCTGCTGCATACTTCCTGCTCTCCCTCACAGGAGGGGTCACGCAGAGAGCACTCTTCCTCCAACAGCGAGAAGGTGCAGTGCATGTGTAGTGTTGCTGCCCGGGGAAGTCCATTAGAGACTCACACCCAAGGTTTTTGGAGGGTTTATACCTTTTTATTTTCTTTTTAAGCAAAAGAGAGACAGAAAGGGAGAGAGATGAGAAGCATCACCTCCTACTTGCGTCACTTTGGTTGTTCATGGATTGCTTCTCATATGTGTTTTGAGCGGGGGTGGGGGAATGGGGGCTTGAGCCGAGTCAGTGACCCCTTGCTCAAGCCAGCGACCTTAGGCTTCAGTGACCTTTCAGCTGAAGCCAGTGACCATGGGATCACTTGAGCTGGTACCTTTTGCCTACTTTTGCCTAGAGGATATGAAAATTCCAGGCTCCCAGAAGGAAAGCAGGAATTCATCGTAAACCACACTGCTTGCACAAATAGTCTGGACAAAGTGAACCACCCTTCCTATCTGTTAACTTGATTATGAATACTCAGAATCAAATTCCCAAGTGGCAGTCAAGAGCAAATTGTCAGGCAGGACTTACCAAGGATAGTAATCTCAGGCCTGCTGCAGTCAGTCTTTCCTGCACAGTTGTTTTTTTGTATTTGGAAACTGGAATAGACAGTCAGACAGACTCCCGCATGCGCCCGACCGGGATCCACCCGGCACGCCCACCAGGGGTGCTGCTCTGTCCACCAGGGGGCGCTGCTCTGCCCCTCCGGGGTGTCGCTCTGCTGCGACCAGAGCCACTCTAGCGCCTGGGGCAGAGGCCAAGGAGCCATCCCCAGCGCCCAGGCCATCTTTGCTCCAATGGAGCCTCGGCTGCGGGAGGGGAAGAGAGAGACAGAGAGGAAGGAGAGGGGGGGTGGAGAAGCAAATGGGCGCTTCTCCTCTGTGCCCTGGCCGGGAATCAAACCCGGGTCCCCCGCACGCCAGGCCGATGCTCTTACCGCTGGGCCAACCGGCTAGGGCCCACAGTTGTTTTTTATTATTATTATTATTATTTTTTTAGAGAGAGGAGAGAGGGGGAGAAAGAGAGATAGAGGAGAGAGAGAGAAGGGGGGAGGAGCAGGAAGCATCAACTCCCATATGTACCTTGACCAGGCAAGCCCAGGGTTTCGAACCGGCGACCTCAGCATTTCCAGGTCGACGCTTTATCCACTGTGCCACCACAGGTCAGGCCAGTTGTTTTTTATTAAATAAAAAAGTTTTTATATAGGTTGGATAAAACTTTTTTTATGATATATATATATATATAGCGCAAATGTTTTCTCCCAGTCTGTGATTTACCTTTGTATTTTCTTATCAATATCTTTATTGGACAGAGGAGAGGAAGGGAGAAAGGAAGAGAAACATGGATTTGCTGTCTCACTTCTTTATGCATTTGCTGGGTGATTCTTGTATGTGCCCTGACTGGATATTGAACCCATAACCTTGGCATGTTGGGATGATGTTCCAATCAATTTAGTTACTGGGCCAGGGCCTTATCAGTATCTTTCCAAGAGCAAAATTTTGAGTTTTGAGGATGTTTCCAGTTTATTGATTTTTATAATTTGTGCTTTTTGTGTTCTAAGAAACCTTTACATACTCCTATACTTTTTTTCTAGAAAATTTATTTATTATTTTTTTATTTTTATTTAAAAAAAATTTTTTAATTCATTTTAGAAAGGAGAGGGGGGGGAGAGAGAGAGAGGAGAGAGAGAAAGGGGGAGGAGCAGGAAGCATCAACTCCCATATGTGCCTTGACCAGGCAAGCCCAGGGTTTCGAACCGGCGACCTCAGCATTTCTAGGTCGGTGCTTTATCCATTGCGCCACCACAGGTCAGGCTTTTCTAGAAAATTTATAGTTTGTTTTTACATATTTTGGGTTAATTTTGGTGTACAGTGTGAGGTAAAAGCTGAGGTTCTCATTTTTAATAATATGTCTAGTTATTTTAGTGCCATCATTTGTTGAAAAGATGTTCTTTCCTGTTTGAATTTTCTTGGCACATATACTAGAAATTGGTTGACTAGATGTGTGTGGTTCTACTTATATCTAGATTCTGTTTTCCCTTATTGATCAAATGTTCATCTTTTTGCTAATACCAATTTTTTTTTTTGTTATCATAACTTTGTAAGTTTTTTTTCTACTCTGACCTTTCTGCTTTTTTCCTTGCCGTACTCTACTGGGTAAGTAGAACCTTTGACTCCATATTGAATAGACATGGTTAAGGGAGGAATCTAACCTTGATCTTGTTCTCAGGGGAAAAAAACATTTAGTTTTGTGCTGTTGAGTCTGATGTTAGCTCTAGGGTTTTCATATCTGCCCGTCCTTGAGATTGTGGAAGTTCCTACTATTCCTGGTTTGCTGAGACCCTTTATTATGAATGACTTGAATTTTGTCATGTGCTTTATCTGCATTTTTTGAGATGATCAAAAGGTTTTCCTCCTTCCTTCCTTCCTTCCTTCCTTCCTTCCTTCCTTCCTTCCTTCCTTCCTTCCTTCCTTCCTTCCGTTCTTTAATTTTTTGAACAGAGACAGAGAGAGTCAAAGAGAGGGATAGATAGGGACAGACAGGAACAGAGAGATATGAGAAGCATCAATCATCAGTTTTTCATTGTGATACCTTAGTTGTTTATTGATTGCTTTCTCATATGTGCCTTGACCATGGGCTACAGCAGACCGAGTAATCCCTTGCTCGAGCCGTCGACCTTGGGTCCAAGCTGATGAACTTTGCTCAAACCAGATGAGTCCGTGCTCATACTGGCGACCTTGGGGTCTTGAACCTGGGTCCTCTGCATCCCAGTCCGACGCTCTATCCACTGAGCTACCGCCTGGTCAGGCTTCTCAAGCTGGTAGCAAGACTTTCTCCCAAGAGTAAGGTGCTATTATAAAACTACAGTTGTCCCTTGTACAACATGGGTTTGAACTGCATGGGTACACTTATATTTTTAAGTAAATAACTGAATGGCCAGAGCCATTCTAGTGCTTGAGGCAGAGGCCATGGAGCCATCCTCAGCGCCCGGGCAAACTTTGCTCCAATGGAGCCTCAGCTGCGGGAGGGAAGAGAGTGACAGAGGAGAGGGAGAGTGGGAGAGGTGGAGAAGCAGATGGGCGCTTTTCCTGTGTGCCCTGGCCGGGAATCGAACCTGGGACTCCTGCAGGCCAGGCCAACACTCTAGCACTAAGCCAACCGGCCAGGGCCTTTTGTGTTTTTCTTATTAGTATTTTCTTTCCTCTGGCTTACTTTATTGTAAGAATAGAGAATATAATACATATGTATTTATCTACTTTTTATGTTGTTAGTAAGACTTCTGGTTAACCTAAGCTATTAGTAGTTTAGTTTGTGGTGGAGTCAAAAGTTACAATATATGCAGATTTTCAACTGGGCTGGAGGCCGGTGCCCCTAATCCTCATGTTGTTCAAGGGTCAACTGTTATTATTTCTCTTGCTGATAAAATTGGGAGCTATGTCTAGAAAGCACTATTTCAGGGGTCCCCAAACTACGGCCCGCGGGCCACATGCGGCCCCCTGAGTCTATTTATCCGGCCCCCACCGCACTTCCAGAAGGAGCACCTCTTTCATTGATGGTCAGTGAGTCTTTCACAGGTGCATCTGCATCCTGTGCTCCTCTAGTACTGTATATGGTGGCACCGCAAAGCACGGTGTCGCTCATGTACAGTACTACTTCTGGTGACGCGGGACGTACGCGTCACAGCTCCGGAAGCGTGTCATATCACTTGTTACGGCTAGCAGTGACAAATATGGAACCGACATTGACCATCTCATTAGCCAAAAGCAGGCCCATAGTTCCCATTGAAATACTAGTCAGTTTATTGATTTAAATTTACTTGTTCTTTATTTTAAATATTGTATTTGTTCCCGTTTTGTTTTTTTACTTTAAAATAAGATATGTGCAGTGTGCATAGGGATTTGTTCATAGTTTTTTTATAGTCTGGCCCTCCAACGGTCTGAGGAACAGTGAACTGGCCCCCTGTGTAAAAAGTTTGGGGACCCCTGCACTATTTTAAACGTTAAAGTGTACAAAGAAACTTATGAATTATTGATTGTCATACTTTTAGGTAAAAGGGTTCTGGAGTCAAAGTGTTGTGTTTTTATCCCCAGAATTGTTTTCAGGTGTGAAGATGACTGAATTTTTTAGAGCCTTCTTGGTTTCTTGGATACGCTTAGTTTTTGCTCCTTCATTCACTTCTCACATTCGTTTTCTAACACAGCCATTTTTTTGATAAATAGGCCAAATGTGACATTTTAACATGTGTACTCAGCCCACAGAAACACACTGTCCTGTCCCTCTCCTTTTCACCACTTGTTAGCGCCACCTTGTCATTAATTAATTAGTCAAAGAGATAAGGACGCCTGACCTGTGGTGGCGCAGTGGATAAAGCGTCCACCTGGAAATGTTGAGGTCACAGGTTCGAAACCCTGGACTTGCCTGGTCAAGGCACATATGGGAGTTGATGCTTCCAGCTCCTCCCCCCTTCTCTCTCTCTCTCCTCCCTCCCTCCCCCCCCCTCTCTCTCCCCCTCTCCCTCTCCTCTCTAAAATGAATAAATAAAAAAATTAAAAAAAAGAGATAAGGACACGGGCACATTTAAAACCTTAGATGTAGTTTTTCTAGGTTTCATTCTGCTCTGCAAAATTTTATATGAGCTATAAATAGGATGAAACCATTTACATATATCAGAATTAGATTAGACTGAATTTCTAATTTAGCTGCTAGAGATAGAACAGCTTATCAAAAGCAAAGTGGCCACAGAGCTGGGATTAGCTGCAGCCTGCTAGAGCTGTCTCTGACCCCCAGAGTCTCTGACTGGGGTGTGCAGCTGCTGAGATCTCTCCTAATCCGGGGTCTCGCTGGCTCTGGACACGTTAGGTTTTGGTACACTGTTCATTCTTTAGGTTTTTAAAATATTAATCAAGAGGAATTTACCATTAATCTGTGCTTCTGCTTCAGAGGATGTTTAAGAACATGAGCTTTGGTATTTGAAGCGCATCCATCCCGGCAGTCAGAGCAAGGCCTCTGCAGGGTGGGGGTAGATGGGATGAGGGTTGAGAGGGGAAATGCAGTCAGGGCCAAGTGGATGTCCCTGTTTCTTGTCTGCCTGCAGCTCTGCTTCTTCTGACTCAGGTCTGTTACTTTCTTTATCTGGGTGAGTCTGATACTGAGCTTTTCATGAGGATCGGAACCCCAGATCCACTTTTATGCAAGCTCTAAGAATCCTTGATGTATGATGTGTGTTCCTTTTTGTATTTTATTCTGTGACATACATTTTTCTTGTATTTTATTACTGGAGCTAGTGCCCACCACAAGTTCCTGAACTTCTCTTTTGATTACATCTTAACACTCGAAAATTGAAGGGCTCAGTTTTCTACTTTTTCATTTATCGTTTGTCTATATAGTGGATGATAGAAGTTATCTGTCTTAAGTGTATATGATAATGATTTAAGTTTTCAAATTTAGTATCTGTCCAAAAATTGACCTTAATATTTTATTATTCTGGTCTGTTCAATATATATTTCCCAGTTAGCATAGCTCTGACTTTTTAAATTATTTTAGTACAGTTGACCTTGAGAAAGTTTTTATGGATTACCTACATTGTCAGGCATTCTGCTGAATATTAGTGTTAAAGATTTGAGTACAACACTGTTCCTGTCCTCCAGGAGTTCATATTGCAGAGAAATCTGTCAAGTAGTCATGTCAGTATTGTGCTGTGAGTGGTGTGAAGTGTGTAGTAGTGATGATGTGCATATGTGGTGTGAGAGAACATTTTGGCCCAATAACTGGCAGTTCTGGGAAGGCTTAGTAGGAGAACTAAGTCTCATTCTACTCTAGTAAATATAGACCTAACACATTATTCTAATTTAAGATGTGAATGCTACAAAATTAAAGACTTGCACATTTTTTTGGTAAATAACAAGTTGTCAATATGAATTTCATTCCAATATTCTTTTTTATTTTTATTATTTTAAAAAGTATTTCTATTTATTGATTTCAGAGAGAGAGAGAGAGAGAAACATCAAACTGTTTCTGTGTGTGCTCTGACTGGGGATTGAACCAGCAGTCTTTGAGTATTGGGATGATGCTCTAACCCAGGGGTCGGGAACTTTTTTGGCTGAGAGAGCCATGAACGCCACATTTTTTTTTTTTTTTTTTTTTTCATTTTTCTGAAGCTGGAAACCGGGAGAGACAGTCAGACAGACTCCCGCATGCGCCCAACCGGGATCCACCCGGCGCGCCCACCAGGGGCAACGCTCTGCCCACCAGGGGGCGATGCTCTGCCCATCCTGGGCGTCGCCATGTTGCGACCAGAGCCACTGTAGCGCCTGAGGCAGAGGCCACAGAGCCATCCCCAGCGCCCGGGCCATCTTTGCTCCAATGGAGCCTTGGCTGCAGGAGGGGAAGAGAGAGACAGAGAGGAAAGCGCGGCGGAGGGGTGGAGAAGCAAATGTGCGCTTCTCCTGTGTGCCCTGGCCGGGAATCGAACCCGGGTCCTCCGCACGCTAGGCCGACGCTCTACCGCTGAGCCAACCGGCCAGGGCATGCCACATATTTTAAAATGTAATTCTGTGAGCGCCATACAATGACCCGTGTACATTACGCATTATCCAATAAATATTTGGTGTTGTCCCGGAGGACAACTGTGATTGGCTCCAGCCACTCGCAACCATGAACATGAGCGATAGAAAATAAATGGATTGGAATACATGAGAATGTTTTATATTTTTAACGTTATTATTTTTTTATTAAATATTTGCGAGCCAGATGCAGCTATCAAAAGAGCCACAGGTTCCCGACCACTGCTCTAACCAACCAAGCTATCCAGCTAGTGCTAGATACTCTATTTTTTTTAATTTATTCATTTTAGAGAGGAGAGGGAGACAGAGAGAGAGAGAGAGAGATGAGAGACTGAGAGAGAGAAGGGGAGGAGGAGCTGGAAGCATCAACTCCCATATGTGCCTTGACCAGGCAAGCCCAGGGTTTCTTTTTTTTTTAATTTATTCATTTTTAGAGAGGAGAGACCGAGAGAGAGAAGGGGGAGGAGCTGGAAGCATCAACTCCCATATGTGCCTTGACCAGGCAAGCCCAGGGTTTCGAACCGGCGACCTCAGCATTTCCAGGTCTACGCTTTATCCACTGCGCCACCACAGGTCAGGCTAAGCCCAGGGTTTCGAACTGGCAACCTCAGCACTTCCAGGTCGACGCTTTATCCCACTGCTCCACCACAGTTCAGGCCTCTTATTTTTTTTTTTTTAATAGATTGATTTTAAACAGAAAGGAAGGGGGAGAGAAAGAGAAACATTAATTTGTTGTTCAACTTATTTACACATTCATTGGGTTTTTTTGTGTGTGTGACAGAGAGAGGGACAGATAGGGACAGACAAGAAATGAGAGAGATGAGAAGCATCAATTCTTTGTTGCAGCACCTTAGTTGTTCACTGATTGCTTTCTCACATGTGCCTTGATGGGGCGGGGGGGGGGGAGGGGGCTACAGCAGACTGAGTAACCCCTTCCTCAAGCCAGCAACCTTGGGCTCAAGCTGGTGAGCTTTGCTCAAACCGGACGAGCCCACGCTCAAGCTGATGACCTCGGGGTCTCGAACCTGGGTCCTTTATATCCCAGTCCGACGCTCTGTCCACTGCGTCACCTCCTGGTCAGGCTTATTTATTACTGAATAAAATTTTTGCGAGAAAATATACATAACATAAAATTTAACGTTTTAATCATTTTTTAAAAACTTTTTGAAGCCTCAAGTGTGGAATTTTTTTTTCTTTTTTTAATTAATTTTTAGAGAGGAGAGAGAGTAAGAGAGAGAGAGAGAGAGAGAGAGAGAAGGGGGAGGGAGCAGCAGGAAGCATCAACTCCCATATGTGCCTTGACCAGGCAAGCCCAGGGTTTTGAACCGGTGACCTCAGCATTCCAGGTCGACACTTTATCCACTGCGCCACCACAGGTCAGGCATCATTTAAAAAAAAAATTTATTGATTTCAGTGAGAGAAGAAGAGAGAGAGTAGGAGAGATACAGGAACATAGAGCTGTTCCTGTATGTGCCCTGACAGGGAATTGAACTGACAACCTCTGTGCTTCAGGACAATGCTCTAACCAACCAAATCATCCAGCCAGGGCAACATTTTAATCATTTCTAAGTGTACAGTTCATTGGTATTACATACATTTATATATTTGGGAAACATTGCCACTATCCATCTCCAGAACCCTTTGGTTTTCCCAGACTGTACCTCTGTAACCATTAAATGGTAACTCCCCATTTCTCCTCCTTTCCAGCCACTAGCAACCACTATTCTATTTTCTGTGTCTCTTGATACCATGTAGTTCTTTTCATTATACTATTTTGTCACAATAATTTTTTTTTTTAACTCAGACCAGGATCCACCCAGCAAACCCACTAGGGGACAATGCTCTACCCATCTGGGGCCTTACTCCATTGCTTTGCAACCGAGTTCTTAGTAGCTGAAGTGGAGGCCATGGGGCCACCTTGCTCCAGTAGAGCTATAGCTGCAAGAGGAGAAGAGAGAGAGAAGCAAGATGGGGAGAGAAGCAGATGGTCGCTTCTTCTGGGTGCACTGGCTGGTAATTGAACCTGGGAGATCCGCATACTGGGCTGATGCTCTACCACTGAACCAAATGGCCAGGGCCAGTAGTTTTCAGAAAAAAAAAATTCATGATGTATTTCTAACTTCATATAGCCTTTTGATGATCAGGTCATACTAACTTGCCTGACCTGTGTGGTACAGTGGATAAAGCGTTGACCTGGAACACTGAGGTCGCCAGTTCAAAACCCTGGACTTGCCTGGTCAGGGCACATATGGGAGTTGATACTTCCTGCTCCTCCCTCTCCCTTCTCTCTCTCTCTCTCTCTCTCTCGCTCTCGCTCTCTCTCCTCTCTAAAAATTAATAAAATAAAAAAAATAAAATAAAAAGGTCATACTAACTTTTACTTCTGTAATGTGGAAATCACTCAGCACTTAATTTATTTGAGATTTTATAATTTATTTGATTTTATTTATAATCCATAAAATGCAAATCTGATAAATTGTACAGATATTAGTTATAGGTTTATATGTAGTTAAATATAGTGTATAGTGTTTCAGTGGTTGTTAAAGTACAGCAAGAATCTAGTTATAATTTTTGGTAATTAAAGTCAGGAAACTAAATGGGAAAAAATTTAATCTGTATATATCTTATTCTACAAGAAAACCATATTGTTGGAAATTGTTACTGGAATTTTATATGCTCTAAAATTCAAATTTTATACTTACCAATGGAGTTTGTCATGTATCTGTTTTGTCCATTATGTTTCCTGCTGAAACATTTTGATGTCTCTTTTGTAAGTCTTTTTTTTTTTACAGACTTGACTTAAAGAGTAATATATTAATTGAATTCGAAAAGAAATGTTTTTATTTTTAGAAAATTTTCTTTATACCTCAGTTTGTTCCAGAAAGTATTTGAGTTGTTGATATCTTTGAGTTTATAAAACTTAGAATTTAGACATAAGTAATTTTGTCGGAATCTTTATTTTTCTTATGTGTAACTTGTATCATTTTTAGGCAAAATGTTTCATGGATTTCAAAGCTGGAGGCAGCTTGTGTCACATTCTTGGGGCTGCTTACAAGTATAAAAATGAGCAGGGATGGTAAGTTTTTATATTTCTTTACATGTTTTGATGTGATATAGAAGTTATTTTATTATTAATTTTTTTTGTATTTTTCCAAAGTGAGAAATGGGGCAGAGGGCAGCAGACAGACTCCTGCATGTGCCCAACTGGGATCCACTTGGCATGCCCACCAAGGGGCAATGCTCAGCCCATCTGGGTTATTGCTCCGCTGCAACTGGAGCCATTCTAGTTCCTGAGGCAGAGGCCATGGAGCCATCCATCTTCAGCGCCCGGGCCAACTTTGCTCCCATGGAGCCTTGGCTGCAGGAGGGAAAGAGAGAGAGAGGAGAGGGGGAAGGGTGGAGAAGCAAATGGTCTCCTTTCCTGTGTGTCCTTGTCAGGAATTGAACCCAGAACTTCCACATACTGGGCCGACACTCTACCACTGTGCCAACCGGCCAGGACCTAGAAGTTATTTAATGTTAAATCCTGTTCCTTCTTTCTACAGTGTTAGAGACTTCTATAAGTATGTTATGATTAACATGCAAAGTAGGATATCTTGTTAGAGCCCTAATGAACTTTGTGTTTATATCCAAGAAAAACATCAAATTATTGCGTTTATTAAGCAAGTTATTTCTCATATATGGTTGTATATAGACAATAGATGAGTGTGTATTATTAGCAAATTATAAGGTAGGCTCACTGTGAAATACATGTGTGTATTATGAACTTAAAATGTGTGGAAAGGTAGCAGACTTAAATGTGCTAGTGAACCAGGCCTTGTCATCCTGCTGGCCCTCCTCAGGACGGACAGCAAGGGAGTCTGGCTCGGAGGAGTCCAGACCCTTGTTAGGCGTGCTGGAAGCAGGATGTCCCTGCTCCTGTTCCTACACTGTTGCTCCGGCTTGCACTCTTTTTTCTTTTTTTCCTTCCTTCTTCCTCTCCCTTCCCCTCCCTCTCTCTGGCCACCACCTCCCTTTCCTTCTGTTCTTTCTTTTTTCTTTTTTTTATTTTATTTAAATTTACTCATTTTTAGAGAGGAGAGGGAGAGACAGAGAGAGAGAGAGAGAGAGGAGAGACAGAGAGAGAGAAGGGGGAGAGGAGCAGGAAGCACCAACTCCCATATGTACCTTGACCAGGAAGTCCAGGGTTTCGAACCGGCGACCTCAGCATTTCCAGGTCGACGCTTTATCCACTGTGCCACCACAGGTCAGGCTCCTTCTGTTCTTTCTTGAACTTGGGTTTTCATCTCAGGTTTAGCTACTAAGACCAGTGAGTGTGTAATGATGGTGGTTATTTATTTTTTATTTTTTTAACAGGGACAGAGAGAGAGAGAAATAGACAGGGACAGACAGACAGGAACGGAGAGAGATGAGAAGCATCAATCATCAGTTTTTCGTTGCGACATCTGAGTTGTTCATTGATTGCTTTCTCATATGTGCCTTGACCGCGGGCCTTCAGACTGAATAACCTCTTGCTCGAGGCAGCGACCTTGGGTCCAAGCTGGTGAGCTTTTGCTCAAACCAGGTGAACCCGCACTCAAGCTGGCGGCGACCTCGGGGTCTCGAACCTGGGTCCTCTGCATCCCAGTCCGACGATCTATCCACTGCGCCACCGCCTGGTCAGGCTGATGGTGGTTCTGAGTTCAAGGTGGTGGGCAGTCATTTGGCAGGGAGGGGTTGAGGGGATGCTGCAGTGTATTGAGTTGTGGTTTTTTGGTGGTTTTGTGTTACAGTTTGTAATTGTAACATTTTTCAGAAAATACTCATATGGCCTGACCTGTGGTGGCGCAGTGGATAAAGCGTCGACCTGGAAATGCTGAGGTCGCCGGTTCGAAACCCTGGGCTTGCCTGGTCAAGGCACATATGGGAGTTGATGCTTCCAGCTCCTCCCCCCTTCTCTCTCTCTGTATCTCTCTCTCTCTCTCTCTCTCTCCTCTCTAAAAATGAATAAATAAAATTATAAAAAAAAAAAACACAAAACAAGAAAATACTCATATAGCTAATTCAATACTTTATGGCTGCAAAATACAAATAAGCATTCACATCAATAATCAGGACAAGTTTATAAGTAAACAATTTATTTATAGTAAATGAAAGAATTAATAGAGTTATGTGTGCGTTGCTGGAACCTTTACTTTATGGGGGAGTCGAATAGATACCGGCTACTTGATTAAGTGAGCGTGAGGGTTTCTTTTATCAGAGGCAGCCTTCTACTTCCAGCTTTAGTGTGACAGATCTTAGCAGAGGATTCGCTGATCTCAGTTGACAACGTGCTTGAGTGTTTCCAGATGCGATTTGGACCCTTGCTCTAGATTCCTGGTTGTAACCTATTCTCTACTTGTTTTCTTGTTCATTTTGTATCCCAAGTGCTGACCTGGACTCCTGAGGACAGAGTCTCAAAGTGGAATGACTTTTCCTAAGTCACCTGTGATGGAACTCACTTTGTGTGCCAGCACAATGAAATATTTTTATCTAAAAGGTTTAAGGTGGCCCTGGCCGGTTGGCTCAGCGGTAGAGCGTCGGCCTAGCGTGCGGAGGACCCGGGTTCGATTCCCGGCCAGGGCACACAGGAGAAGCGCACATTTGCTTCTCCACCCCTCCGCCGCGCTTTCCTCTCTGTCTCTCTCTTCCCCTCCCGCAGCCAAGGCTCCACTGGAGCAAAGATGGCCCGGGCGCTGGGGATGGCTCTGTGGCCTCTGCCTCAGGCGCTAGAGTGGCTCTGGTCGCAACATGGCGACGCCCAGGATGGGCAGAGCATCGCCCCCTGGTGGGCAGAGCATTGCCCCATGGTGGGCGTGCTGGGTGGATCCCGGTCGGGCGCATGCGGGAGTCTGTCTGACTGTCTCTCCATGTTTCCAGCTTCAGAAAAATTAAAAAAAATAAAAAATAAAAATAAAAGGTTTAAGGTGATTTAGAAGGGCATATAAAATAAATGGTCTTTGCCTGACCTGTGGTGGCGCAGTGGATAAAGCATTGACCTGGAATGCTGAGGTTGCCGGTTCAAACCCCTGGGCTTGCCTGGTCAAGGCACATATGGGAGTTGAAGCTTCCTGCTCCTCCCCCCCCTTCTCTCTCTCTCTCTCTCTCTCTCTCTCTCTCTCTCTCTCCTCTAAAATGAATAAATAAATAAAATTAAAAAAAAAGATTTATCAAAATAAATGGTCTTTAAATTTTATTTTTATTTATTTTTTTAGTGAGAATGAGAAAGGGGGACAGATAGGGACAGACAGGAAGAGAGATGAGAAACATCTACTCGTAATTGCGGCACCTTAGTCGTTCATTGATTGTTTTTCATGTGCCTTGACTGGGGGAGCTTCAGCCAGTCCAGGGACTGTGGGCTCATGTCTGTGATCTCAAGCCTGAGATCCTGTGATCAAGCTGGTGAGCCTGCGCTCCAGCCAGTGACTGACCTAGGGATTTCAAACCTGGGACCTCAGCATCTCAGGTCGACGCTCTATACTGCACCACCACCTGGTCAGGCTGGTATATGTTTCTAAATAGAAACTGTGCATCAACAGTTGGAAAGACACAATAAATACTTGATTCTCTATTAACAGATTTATTTAGCTTTTAGTATTCAGATCAAGCTCCACTATTTAAATTTGTTTAATGACTGATTTCAAACTATTTCTTACATTTGTAAAACCGGTTAATTCTCTTCAGCCCCATTATCTGAATCACTTATTAAAAGAAGCCGTTGCTCTGCATGATGAGTGAACGCTGTGTAAGCGCTTCTGTGTGTGATGCCCTCCTGGATATAGTTTTGTTAACAGAACCTGTGAAAGAATGACCTTGTGTTTTGGAAGGGGAGACCACCATACACAGGTCTCTCTCTTTTTTTTTTTTTTTTTTGTATTTTTCTGAAGCTGGAAACGGGGAGGCAGTCAGACAGACTCCCGCATGCGCCTGACCGGGATCCACCCGGCACGCCCACCAGGGGGCGATGCTCTGCCCATCCCGGGCGTTGCTCTGTCTCGACCAGAGCCACTCTAGCGCCTGGGGCAAAGGCCACAGAGCCATCCCCAGCGCCCGGGCCATCCTTTGCTCCAATGGAGCCTTGGCTACAGGAGGGGAAGAGAGAGACAGAGAGGGGGAGGGGTAGAGAAGCAGATGGGTGCCTCTCCTGTGTACCCTGGCCTGGAATCGAACCTGGGACTTCCGCACGCCAGGCTGACACTCTACCACTGAGCCAACCGGCCAGGGCCCACAGGTCTCTTGATCGTGCTCAAAGAACTACGGAAAGCTATCAAGAGTTTTCCGCCCTGGCCCGGTGGCTCAGTGGTAGAGCGTCGGCCTAGCGTATGGAGGACCCGGGTTCGATTCCCGGCCAGGGCACACAGGAGATGCGCCCATTTGCTTCTCCACCCGTCCGCTGTGCTTTCCTCTCTGTCTCTCTCTTCCCCTCCCGCAGCCGAGGCTCCATTGGAGCAAAGATGGCCCGGGCGCTGGAGTGGCTCTGGTCGCAACATGGCGACGCCCAGGAGGGGCAGAGCATCGCCCCCTGGTGGGCAGAGCGTCTCCCCATGGTGGGCGTGCCGGGTGGATCCCGGTCGGGCGCATGCGGGAGTCTGTCTGACTATCTCTCCCTGTTTCCAGCTTCAGAAAAAAGAAAAAAAAAAGAGTTTTCCACTTAGTCGACTGGTAATCTGTCGTCCTGCCAGTTAATGAAAATTGTTTGGAATCTCAAACATACACCTTCCTCAGGAAAGGTTACGGAAGGAGGATACCCAGAAGCCGAAAGGATGGGATTTAAGGAAGAGTTCTGTGTACCTGAGTTATGTCAAGAAACGGTTACTCAGGGCAGGTTTTGCCATATTTATACATGCCATTTTTTTTTTTAATTTTTATTTATTCATTTTAGAGAGAAGAGGGTGAGACAGAGAGAGAGAGAGAGTAGAGACAGAGAGAGAGAGAAGGGAGGAGCTGGAAGCATCAACTCTCATATGTGCCTTGACCAGGCAAGCCTAGGGTTTTGAACTGGCAACCTCAGCATTTCCAGGTCGACACTTTATCCACTGCGCCACCGTAGGTCAGGCTACATGCCATTTTTAAAACTGCAACTAGGTCTATTTTAAATTACCTTAAAATAGTGGACACTTCGCTTAATTACTTCATTGGAATTATTTCAGGAAGCATTTCAGTCTTGTCCTAGCACAGTAATTAAAAAGGCATAATAAATATTAGACCTTGGTCATATTAAATATTATTTTATTGAGTGGTTTGGTTCTTAAAGACACACATTCTATTATCCACTAGGGCTACTTAAGAAGAACTGAAAAACCCTGGTCCTTGTTTTCCAGGTATCTAGTGAGATGTGTCCCCAACAAGGTGGCTCTGGAGTGGGGTGTAACAGCAGTGTGCACAGGATGTGTTAGGACGCGAAGGAAGACAGAAATAGTTTCAGAAAGGAAGTGACTTGTGGACTGATTCTGGAAGTGATAGTGTCAAGCCCTTTGGGTGGTGACATCCCGGAAAGGCTGCAGAGTATAGAGAGAAGGGTTGGCGGTGTGGGAAGCATCTCTAGGGTAAAACAGGGTGACATGAGAATTAGTCATGAGCACTGGACTCAGGCTGCCTGATCCTGGTTAGTATATGGTAGTAGTGATTTTTTTAAGAGTTATAACTTTCATTAACATTTTATTGATCAGTTACTAACAACTTTAACACTATACTGTGCTCTTAATGTATATCTCATTCAGCCCTCATAAAGTCCCATAATGAGCCATTGTGTCATGAAGAAATTAATTCTTAGATTAGTAAGTCACTCCAGACTTTGTTAGTAAAATTGGGTCAGGTTAGAACACAGTGCAGTTTGACTCCACAGCCCACATTGAATCATTAAGCTATATCCTTCTCTCTGGAATTAAAATAGAGCAAAAGCAGAGTAAGTTTGGATAGACAATATGGAGAAAGCTTCAGATTCATAAAGTTTTAATCCTATGAAAATGACTAAGAATAGGTGAAGGCAACATTCAAGTGTTATGCTTGGGACCTTATATAAAGAGACATTGGGGAAAGATTCCAAGTAAAGGTAATAAGATGAATTTCTCTATATTTAGGACAATAGTAATCTCACAAAGAACACAGACATTGTTGGATTTAAAAAAGTGACTTAAATTTTTTATTTTCCATTTATTTGAGAGAGAAAAGGAGGGAGTGAGAGAAGCATCAACTCGTTTTACTTAGTTGCTTCACTCATTTGTGCCTTCATTGATTGCTTGTATGTACTCTGACTGAGGATTGAACTCATGACCTCAGCACACCTGGATGATGCTTTATCCACTGAGCCTCCTGGCCAGGGCTGAAGAATGACTTTTGTTTGTTTGTTTTTTATTTTTCCGAAGTTAGAAGCAGGGAGGCAGTAAGACAGACTCCCACATGCGCCCAACCGGGATCTACCCGGCATGCCCATTAGGGGCACAACCATCTGGGGTGTTGCTCCATTTCAGCCAGAGCCATTCTAGCACCTGAGGTGGAGACCATGGAGCCATCCTCAGTGCCTGGGCCAACTTTGCTCCAATGGAGCCTTGGCTGTGGGAGGGGAAGAGAGAGAGAGAGAGAAAGGAGAGGGGGAGGGGTGGAGAAGCAGATGGGCACTTCTCCTGTGTGCTCTGGGAATTAAACCCGGGACTTCCACACACTGGGCCAATGCTTTACCGCTGAGCCAACCGGCCAGGGCCGAAGAATGACTTTTAAGCATCTACAAAGTTGGTAGACTTTCTTACACTTGAAGAATAGTATAGTAGTTTATTGCCTTTGGATCTATTGACTGCTTTTCTGTATGATGTAAAATACCTTAGATTTATGAAAAATGGGATACTTATAAAACATACTTCATTTTGACTGAAGTGGATCATGGTATCTTAAAATTTAACCATTTAGGTGTTGACACTGCTTCCTTATACTACTGAGAGAATACCCTTATACGTTTTGTAGTCTTATTTTAATTTCTAAATCAGTCCAGCTCATTTGTGTTGAATGCTACAACCAAGTTTTCACTTTTTTTAAAGGTGGGAGAGGCCTGACCTGTGGTGTGGTGGCGCAGTGGATAAGGCGTCAACCTGGAAACACTGAGGTTGCCGGTTCAAAACCCTGGCTTGCCTGGTCAAGGCACATATGGGAGTTGATGCTTCCTGCTCCTCCCCCTTCTCTCTCTCTCTCTCTCTCTCTCTCTCCTCCCCTCTAAAATGAATAAATAAATAAATAAAAATTATATTTAAAAAAAACAAAAATAATGGTGGGAGACAAATAACAAATTATTTTCTTTTAGGCGGAGGTTTGATCTACAGAATCCATCCCGAATGGATCGTAACGTTGAGATGTTTATGAACATTGAAAAAACATTGGTGCAGGTAACTTAGGAAGCTAAATTATTACAAATTTTTTCCTTGGATATACTTTCAGTTCCAAGATTAGTTTCATTAGATTGCCAAAAAATTAGTCGAAGAAAAATTTTCTGAAATCTGTTGTTCTGCTCTTTTTAATGGGTTTTGGAGAGATTAGAGCCATAAAGTAAGATTAAAACTTGTCATTTATGTAATATTGACCTTAAACTTCTGGTGAAATGATCTATGATATTTTTCTTTATTAATTTTGCTAAACCCATTATTTGAATCTTTTTTATATTTACTATATACACTCCCTCATCCCGCTAGTCACTTGTCTATACAGTGATTGTCTTTGGATTGGTTTCATGGTTGTGCCGTAAATATAGATCTTATTTCCCCAACTAGATTATAACCTGGGGAGAAGACACTTAAATTTTTTTCTCTTCTAGTTTTTTATTGATTGGTAATTTATGGTTATTAAATTAACATTCCTACGGAGAGGCAGCTTGCAAAATTTTAGCTAGATATTATCATAACTCAGTGCCTAAAACTTGTCTTATGGACTGTTGGCTACAGAAATAACTGAGTGATTTTTGTTTGTTGGTTGGTTTTGATGATTGCTTGGGTTAATACGTATGTTTTAATCACTGCTATGTGGGCAAAGATGAGCTATAATTTGTAGTCGTACATTTTAAGTAATGTATGTGATTAGCCAGAATGAGGGCACACCGCCTCTCAGGTATAGAGGAGAACACTCACTGCATCAGACGGTTAGGGTAAGTTCAGGTGTAGAGGAGAACACTCACTGCATTAGACGGTTAGGGTGAGTTCAGGTGTAGAGGAGAACACTCTCTGCATCAGACGGTTAGGGTGAGTTCAGGTGTAGAGGAGAACACTCTGCATCAGACGGTTAGGGTGAGTTCAGGTGTAGAGGAGAACACTCACTGCATTAGACGGTTAGGGTGAGTTCAGGTGTAGAGAACACTCACTGCATTAGACGGTTAGGGTGAGTTCAGGTGTAGAGGAGAACACTCACTGCATCAGACGGTTAGGGTGAGTTCAGGTGTAGAGGAGAACACTCTCTGCATCAGACGGTTAGGGTGAGTTCAGGTGTAGAGGAGAACACTCTGCATCAGACAGGGTGAGTTCAGGTGTAGAGGAGAACACTCTGCATCAGACGGTTAGGGTGAGTTCAGGTGTAGAGGAGAACACTCACTGCATCAGACGGTTAGGGTGAGTTCAGGTGTAGAGGAGAACACTCACTGCATCAGACGGTTAGGGTGAGTTCAGGTATAGAGGAGAACACTGCATTAGACGGTTAGGGTGAGTTCAGGTGTAGAGGAGAACACTCACTGCATCAGACGGTTAGGGTGAGTTCAGGTGTAGAGGAGAACACTCACTGCATCAGACGGTTAGGGTGAGTTCAGGTGTAGAGGAGAACACTCACTGCATTAGACGGTTAGGGTGAGTTCAGGTGTAGAGGAGAACACTGCATTAGACGGTTAGGGTGAGTTCAGGTATAGAGGAGAACACTCACTGCATCAGACGGTTAGGGTGAGTTCAGGTATAGAGGAGAACACTGCATTAGACGGTTAGGGTGAGTTCAGGTGTAGAGGAGAACACTCACTGCATCAGACGGTTAGGGTGAGTTCAGGTATAGAGAACACTCACTGCATTAGACGGTTAGGGTGAGTTCAGGTGTAGAGGAGAATACTCACTGCATTAGACGGTTAGGGTGAGTTCAGGTGTAGAGGAGAACACTCACTGCATCAGACGGTTAGGGTGAGTTCAGGTATAGAGGAGAACACTGCATCAGACGGTTAGGGTGAGTTCAGGTGTAGAGGAGAATACTCACTGCATTAGACGGTTAGGGTGAGTTCAGGTATAGAGAACACTCACTGCATTAGACGGTTAGGGTGAGTTCAGGTGTAGAGGAGAACACTCACTGCATCAGACGGTTAGGGTGAGTTCAGGTGTAGAGGAGAACACTCTCTGCATCAGACGGTTAGGGTGAGTTCAGGTGTAGAGGAGAACACTCTGCATCAGACAGGGTGAGTTCAGGTGTAGAGGAGAACACTCACTGCATCAGACGGTTAGGGTGAGTTCAGGTGTAGAGGAGAACACTCACTGCATTAGACGGTTAGGGTGAGTTCAGGTACAATTGGCTGGGTGGATTAGTAGGTTGGCGGATGAATTTCTTTAGGTCATAACTCTCAGCATTTTTTTTTCCAGGTTAACCTACTTGCAGAGAAGGGAATGTCGTTAAGTAGCCTGCTGAACACCTAGGTTTTATATTGACATAAGACTTTGACATGCCAAAGTCTGTCTTCTCATTTTAAACACTATGGCTTTGAATGCGAGCTTTTGCCATTAGGGTGATGCATAAATAATGTGACATTATTTCAAAACCAGGAGAATTTAAAACTCTGTTCTTTCTTTCTCAGAGCAATTGTCTGACCAGACCCAACATATACCTCATTCCAGACATTGATCTGAAGTTGACTAACAAATTGAAAGATATCATCAAACGACATCAGGTAACAGACATGATCACTTAAGAAACATTGTGAAGTAGTAAACTTATCAGTCTCAACTATAACATCTTTTTTTTTTTTTTTCATTCCTCCGAAGCTGGAAACGGGGAAGCAGTCAGACTCCCGCATGCGCCCAATCGGGATCCACCCGGCACGCCCACCAGGGGGCGATGCTCTGCCCATCTGGGGCGTCTCTCTGTTGCAACTAGAGCCATCCTAGCGCTTGAGGCAGAGGCCACAGAGCCATCCTCAGCGCCCGGGCCATCCCTGCTTCAGTGGAGCCTCATTTGCGGGAGGGGAAGAGAGAGACAGAGAGGAAGGAGAGGGGGAGGGGTGGAGAAGCAGATGGGAGCTTCTCCTGTGTGCCCTGGCCGGGAATCGAACCCGGGACTCCCTCACGCCAGGCCGACGCTCTACCACTGAGCCAACTGGCCAGGGCCTATAACATCTTTTGATTTCTGTTCATATCTACATTAAATGAAAGTTTTCTCTGTGTGTGTGTTCTTACACTACCAAGTTTTTTTCCTCTTCATTCACCTCCAATTCTTAGCCTAGCATTATTGAGATCTAATTGACACATAACATTGTATAAGTCTTTTTTATTAAATTTATTGACTTTAGAGAGAGAGGAAGGGAGAGAGAGAGGCAGAAACATCGATCTCTTCCTGCCCTGACCGGGGATTGAACCCACAACCCTGGTTTATCAGGATGATACTCTAACCTGCTGAACTATCCAGCCAGGGTAATATTGTGTAAGTTTAAGATGCATTATGTGATTTAATACAAATGTAGGTCCTAGAGTGAGTGGCATTTAATTAAGTCATTGGGATGGAGTCATCATAGTCTTAGTGTGAAGTGTGTTCATGGAGAGTAAGAGACCAGTGAGTATGTGTTCTTCGTCACTGTGATCACCAAGTCAAACAGTGAGAGTTGGCGACACAATTATTGGTAGGTAATAAAATGCTGCTTAAGATAAACATGGTCTCCCTTTCACTATATGTATTTTTATATTTGTGGCTTTTAAAAAATGACTGAGAAACTCTGTTTTCCTTACAAGTTTACTATTATCTTGATTCACATGTTACCAGTGCTGTCTTCTAATATCTTCACCTCTTCCCTCCCTCTCCCTCTTTCTTCTTCCCTCTCCCTCCTCTTTCCTCCTTCTCCACCTCTCTCCCTTCGTCTGTCTCTGTAAAATCAATTAAAATAATTATTAAAATGGATTAGAGGTATTATATTTCTGTAAGGTTACCCCGAGAGAGTCATAGAGAATGAGCTAAGGGTACTTGTATCATTTTTCTTTTTCTTTTTTTGCATTTTTCTGAAGCTGGAAACAGGGAGAGACAGCCAGACAGACTCCCGCATGCGCCTGACCGGGATCCACCCGGCACGCCCACCAGGGGGTAATGCTCTGCCCATCCTGGGCGTCGCCATGTTGCGACCCTCCTGGGTGTCGCCATGTTGCGACCAGAGCCACTCTAGCGCCTGGGGCAGAGGCCACAGAGCCATCCCCAGCGCTTGGGCCATCCTTGCTCCAATGGAGCCCCGGCTGCGGGAGGGGAAGAGAGAGACAGAGAGGAAGGCGCGGCGGAGGGGTGGAGAAGCAAACGGGCGCTTCTCCTGTGTGCCCTGGCCGGGAATCGAACCCGGGTCCTCCGCACGCTAGGCCGACGCTCTACCGCTGAGCCAACCGGCCAGGGCCATTTTTC
Organism: Saccopteryx bilineata; assembly: GCF_036850765.1. Classification (NCBI taxonomy): domain Eukaryota; kingdom Metazoa; phylum Chordata; class Mammalia; order Chiroptera; family Emballonuridae; genus Saccopteryx; species Saccopteryx bilineata. Next base: position 7,597,057 of record NC_089499.1, read on the forward strand.
TATATAGTACTGTAAATTGTGTCTGTAACTCCTGCCTGGTTGGCTCAGTGGTAGAGCATTGGCCCAGCATGTGGAAGTCCTGTCCTGGGTTCAGTTCTTGGTCAGGGCACACAGGAGAAGTGACCATCTGCTTCTCTACCCTTCTCCTCTCCTTCTTTCTCTCTCTCTACCTCCCTCTCTCTCTCCCACCCTGTCTTCCCTCCTCTCCCCCTCGCCCCTCCTCTTCTGCAGCCATGGCTCGAATGGTTTGAGCAGTTTGGCCTTGGGCACCGAGGATAGGTCTTTGGCCTCACTTCAGGCACTGAACTGGCTCCCGTTGCTGAGCAATGGACCGCAGCCCCAGATGGCCAGAGCATCACCTGGTTGGGGGCTTGCCAAGTGGATCCCAGTGAGGGCGCATGCCAGAATCTGTCTCTGCCTCCCTGCCTCCCCACCTTTCACTTAATAAAAAATATATAAATAAAATAAATAAATAAACTATGTCTGTAGATTCTTTTTTTTTTTTTTTTTTTACAGGGACAGAGAGTCAGAGAGGGATAGATAGGGACAGACAGACAGGAATGGAGAGAGATGTGAAGCATCAATCATCAGTTTTTCGTTGCGATACCTTAGTTGTTCATTGATTGCCTTCTCACATGTGCCCTGACTGTGGGCCTTCAGCAGACTGAGTAACCCCTTGCTCGAGCCAGCGACCTTGGGTCCCAGCTGGTGAGCTTTTGCTCAAACCAGATGAGCCCGCGCTCAAGCTGGCAACCTCGGAGTGTCGAACCTGGTTCTTCTGCATCCCAGTCCAACGCTGTATCCACTGTGCCACTGCCTGGTCAGGCTGTAGATTCTTTTTGTTTGTTCTTGTTAGTCACTGTCCCTTTCCTTGCCTAAAGTTAATAAAAATATTGTCTAAGAGTACTACTTTTAAAAGGTAAATAGAGTAATGCTTTTATAATCCTTAGGCAGTTTGCATCTGGCATCTCCTAGTTTGTCAGCCACATGCTTTATTTTAACATTGTTTGTTCATTGCTTTTCAGGGGACATTTACTGATGAGAAGTCAAAAGCTTCCCACCACATTTATCCGTATCCTTCCTCACAAGAAGATGGTAAGTTAGTTTTTGGGTGTGCATTGATAAACTCATGCTTCACTGGTTTTTAAGTTATATCAGCAGAGGTTTAAACAATATTACCAGCTGTTTTAGAAAGAAAGTTGCAAGTATAAATATTAAATTCCACAGATTATTTAAATTTATAATTTTTTATTTTTATTTTTTGAGTTGCTCTAAAGAAACTATGTAATTCTGTAATGTCCAACTCTAATTAGACTTTTCTTTGTTGGTAGTTATTACCTGGGTATTAAGTCTAGGCATATTTTGTATATTAACTTAGTTAATATTTACTATTTCCCTTGTGTTCTGAAAATTTAGAGATATTGTAAGATAGAAGAACATCTCTAATGATGGGTGGGTTACTGTTTGTCTAAACAGGATCACTTAGAAGTACGTTAGTTTGGTGAACTTATAATGGTTCAGATTCTGATTTTCAGCCTTGCTATTCTGAAAGTTGATTTGTTCAGTAGACAGTATTTATTAGACCTATGACAACTGATTTGTGCTAACCATTTTTTCAAAGGTCAGAAAGTTGGGAAAGAAAATATGAATTACTAATTAACCAAATTCATTAATTTAGATTAAGAAATGGTTCTATAGGGAGATCTGTATTGCTAAGCACAACATATCCTTATAGAACATTTACATAAGAAACCAAATTATATCAGATTTGAGTTGCTGATTACCCTATGTTGAGTTTTTCTTACCAGTGTAGATATGCTAGATGTCAATAACAAAGATTATCAGACAATTTCCATATGCTTGAAAATTAAGCAACACCGGTATATTACTGTTTAATTCATAGATCAGCCTGACCAGGTGGTGGTGCAGTGGATAGAGTGTCAGATGGGGACAGAAGACCCAGGTTTGAAACCCTGAGGTCGCTGGCTTAAGCATGGGCTCATCTGGCTTGACCATGGGCTCATTAGCTTGAGCGCGGGGTCCCTGAATTGAGCATGGGATTGTAGACATAACTCCATGGTCGCTGACTTGAGCCCAAAGGTCACTGACTTGAGCAAGAGGTCACTCGTTCTGCTGTAGCCCCCCGGTCAAGGCACATATGAGAAAGCAATCAGTGAACAACTAAGGAAACAAAGGAGCTGTAACGAAGAATTGATGCTTCTCATCTCTCTCCCTTCCTGTCTGTCCCTCCCTATCTGTTCCTCTCTATGTCTCTGTCCCAAAAAGAAAAATAAAATAAAATATGGATCGAAGAAGAAATTGCAAAGAAAATGGAATATTTTTGTATTTGAATAATTACGAAATTAATAAAATATAAGAAAGTTAACTTTTTAGGATGCAGCTGATACTAAATCCAGAGGGCAATTTATGTCTAAATGTATAAATTACGGAAGAAGAAAGACTAAAAAATCAGTTTAGGGAATTTTTCTTTTTAACATTTATCTTACTGATTTTAGAGAGAGGAAGGGAAGAGAGAGACAGGAACATCAATATGTTCCTGTATGTACCCTGACCTGGGGATTGAAATGGCAACCTCTGTGCTTCGGAACGATTCTCGAACCAACAGAGCTATCTGGCCAGGACACAACTTTCTTGAGAAATTAGAAAAATAATTTTAAGTTAATGCTGAAGAATAAAGGAGATAAATAGTTAAGAACAAAAATGAATGAAGTACAAAATATATAATAGGATGGTGCTCTACAGTGTCAGAAGTGGTTCTTAGAAATCACAGAAGAGTAATGAATTGTGCTGCAGCCGAGAATAAAGAACAGTGTCAAGAATGGAAGGAGAATATTACTAACTTCTACAGAGATTAAAAACAATTACAAGATGTTAGGTTGGTTTGCTTGGGTGACTGCTGGTGTATTAAGTACACCAGCAAATCTAAGAAACCATTTCCTACGAGTTGTGAAATTTTACATCTAAAAGTTTTGGCTGTTATATTTAGGTCTTTTCATAATTAGTTTTGATAGCTGAAAGTTTGATTTTTATTTGTAACAGTTACAATTTTATCTCTGTGATTATCCTGCTTTTATAAAGTGAAAAACCTTGCCCTGCTGTTAGAATTTATGTTTTTGTCCTGTTAGGTAGTATCAACTGGTTGCCACCAGGTGGAGGTGTTGGATAGCTGTGTATGTTCTAATACTGATTCTGTTGCTAGCTAACTCTAAGGCCGGGGTCTCCAAACTTTTTACACAGGGGGCCAGGTCACTGTCCCTCAGACTGTTGGAGGGCCAGACTATAAAAAAAACTATGAACGAATCCCTATGCACGCTGCACATATCTTATTTTAAAGTAAAAAAACAAAACGGGAACAAATACAATATTTAAAATAAAGAGCAAGTAAATTTAAATCAGCAAACTGACCAGTATTTCAATGGGAACTATGATCCTCTCACTGACCACCAATGAAAGAAGTGCCCCTTCAGGAAGTGCGGCGGGGGCCGGATAAATGGCCTCAGGGGCTGCATGCGGCCTGCTGGCCGTAGTTTGGGGACCCCTGCTCTAAGGTTTCTTTAATAAAGCTCATATAAATGCTTAGATTGTGAACTCTTTTCTTTTTTTTCTTCTCCCCCCCTTTTTTTCTTTTTTGTATTTCTCTGAAGTTGGAAATGGGGTGGAGGGGGGAGGCAGTCAGACAGACTCCCGCATGTGCCCGACCGGGATCCACCCGGCACGCCCACCAGGGGGCGACGCTCTGCTGCAATCAGAGCCATTCTAGCGCCTGCGGCAGAGGCTACAGAGCCATCCTCAGCGCCCGGGCAAACACTGCTCCAATGAAGCCTTGGCTGCGGGAGGGGAAGAGAGAGACAGAGAGGAAGGAGAGAGGGAGGGGTGGAGAAGCAGATGGGTGCTTCTCCTGTGTGCCCTGGCCGGGAATCGAACCCGGGACTCCCTCACGCCAGGCCGACGCTCTACCAGTGAGCCAACCGGCCAGGGCCTCTTTTCTTTTTTTTAGTGAGAGAGGGACAGACAGGAAGGAAGAGAGATGAGAAACAGCAACTTGTTGTTGTGACACTTCAGGTGTTCATTGATTGCTTTCTCATGTGTAACTTGACCTGGGGACTCCAGCTGAGTCAGTGATTCCTCTTTCAAGCCAGCGACCTTTGAGCTTCAAGCCAGTAATCTTTGGGCTCAAGCCAGTGACCATGGGGTCATGTCTGTGATCCCACGCTCAACCCAGCGACCCTGTGCTCAAGCTGGTGAGCCCGTGCTCACACTGGTGACCTCCTCAGTGGCCCAGGTCAATGCAGTTGTTATATCCACTACACCGGTGGCCCCCAACCCCTGGGCCGTGGACTGGTACTGGTCCGTAGGCCATTTGGTACCGGTCCGCAAAGAAAGAATAAATAACTTACATTATTTCTGTTTTATTTATATTTAAGTCTGAACGATGTTTTATTTTTTAAAAATGACCAGATTCCCTCTGTTACATCCATCTAAGACTCACTCTTGATGCTTGTCTCGTAAGTTCGACAATTATATTTAAAAATGCCACAGTTTTGCCTGACCTGTGGTGGCGCAGTGGGTAAAAGCATCAACCTGGAACACTGAGGTCGCTGGTTCGAAACCCTGGTCTTCCCTGGTCAAGGCACATATGGGAGTTTGATTCTTTCTGCTCCTCCTTCCTTTCTCTCTCTCTCTCTCTCTCTCTCTGTCTCCTCTCTCTAAAATGAATAAATAAAATCTAAAAATAAAAAAAAATAAAAATACCACAGTTTTTACGCCGGTCGCATAATTTTATTTTGTGCATTTATCCGTCCCACCTTAAAGGCTGATCCATGAAAATATTTTCTGACATTAAACTGGTCCGTGGCCCAAAAAAGGTTGAGGACCACTGTACTACACCACTGCTTGATCAGGAAGATTGTGAACATTTTTTTATTTGTTTGTTTTACAGAGACAGAGTCAGAGAGAGGGATAGACAGGGACAGACAGACAGGAACGGAGAGATGAGAAGCATCAATCATTAGTTTTTCGTTGTGCATTGTGACACCTTAGTTGTTCATTGATTGCTTTCTCATATGTGCCTTGACCGTGTGCCTTCAGCAGACCAAGTAACCCCTTGCTCAAGCCAGAGACCTTGGGTCCAAGCTGGTGAGCTTTTTGCTCAAACCAGATGAGCCCGTGCTCAAGCTGGCAACCCGGGGTCCCGAACCTGGGTCCTCGGCATTCCAGTCCAATGGTCTATCCACTGCGCCACCGCCTGGTCAGGCAGATTGTGAACATTTTTTTAAAACAATTGCCTTTTACAAAAGATTTGAATTGAAGTTGTTACATCTTAGCTACTTAGTAATTTCCTATTCATGTAGAATTCAGTAAAGAATATGGTGGTTATGGTTTGTGTAGAAGTGGAGACAGATAAGACAGGTGGATGGGAAGGATATAACTACTCCACTGGACAGTTGGTTTTGTCAAGAGTAGTGATAATAGTTCTAGAATCTACTGAGTCTGAATCCACAGCTGGAAAACTTTACTTTAACCCTTTGGGTAGTGAAATTTTTTCATGTTCGCTCACCCCCGGAAGTGAGTTATTTTTCAAAAAATGAAATTAGTTCCAGTTCCAGTTTTATTAACTTAAAATCATGTTTGTTTGATAACCAATTTATGGAAACAAGAAGAACATACTTTTTCCTTTTTTTAATGTTGCCTTACACACGTATGATCGTACTCTGGATTGTCAGAAGGCATGAGGACGTACATGAACATTCGTACTACTCAGAGGGTTACTAGGTGATAAATAGCCTGACCTGTGGTGGCGCAGTGGATGAAGCATTGGCCTGGAATGCTGAGGTCGCCAGTATGAAACCCTGTCAAGGCAGATAGGAGAAATAGCTGCTACAAGGTGATGCTTCCCATTCCTCCCTCACCTCCTATATCTAAAAATCAATAAAATCTTTTAAAAAATAATTTATTAAGAAAAAATGGAATAAATAACATTCAGTTATGAGAGAACTTTTTTCAGGGTAGCTTCTTAACAAACCAAAACTTTTTTTTTATTATTTTATTTAAAAAAATTTTTTTAACTTTTTTAATTCACTCGTTTCAATTTTATTTTAGATTTTATTTATTCATTCCTAGAGAGAGAGAGAAGGGGGGAGGAGCAGGAAGCATCAAATCCCATATGTGCCTTGACCAGGCAAGCCCAGGGCCTTGAACCGGTGACCTCAGTATTCCAGGTTGACGCTTTATCCACTGCGCCACCACAGGTCAGGCCAAACCAAAACTTTTTGAGTAAAAATTAAGTCTAAATAATAGCTTGACTAAAGTATTTTCTTTTTCACTTTCAGAAGAGTGGCTGAGACCCGTGATGAGAAAAGATAAGCAGGTGTTGGTACATTGGGGCTGTTACCCAGACAGGTAATGTTGATTTTGACTGAGACCTGGTATAAAGGTTTTTGTCAGCATGAGCCAGAGTTACTGACATGGAGTTTCACTTTATGAATAGTGGCAACTTTGTTGATTAGTTTTAGTTATTGCTCTCATTCTTCTAAGTCTTATTTTATTGGCTATTGTTTAAGTTATAGGATTGATGAAGTCACATGGCTTTATATTTGCTCATGAACTGATATGTTTGCTGCCTTTGCCAAAGCAGTTCTTCAATACAATCTTAGACTGCTAACTTAGATTTGTTTCCTTAAAGAAATGTTTTCTTCTTGAAATTTTATGACTAGTTTTTCCAGAAGCTACTCATGCTGTACAGTTAAGGATGACATTGAATGTCTGAAATGAGTTTTTCTTTGCAGAAATTTATTTTCCAAGTGGTGGTGGTATTTTTATATATCATAACTCATGCTGTGTTTCAGCATCTGAATATGAATGAAGAAGATTATGAACAATAACTAGATGTTAGTGAAAATGGTGTCCCTTGTTTAATAGTATGCCTGCATAAGGCACTGAGGAATAAAGATCATGTATTGATTGTGAAACCAGGTTATTTTCCCTGCAGTTTACCAGTGTGAATTTTTAAATGGCATCTCTTGTATATTTGAACTTGTTTCTCTGTTTTCTGTATTTCCTTTAATTTGGTGATTGGACCTAGAGTTACTCAGAACCCGTTTTAGTTAGTGAAGGAACAAGGCTTGCATTGAGATGTGCTGTGTGACCTGACCTGTGTGGTGGCGCGGTGGATAAAGTGTTGACCTGGAAAGCTGAGGTCGCCGGTTCAAAACTCTGGATTAGCCCGGTCAAGGCACATACGGGAATTGATGCTTCCTGCTCCTTCCCCCTCCTTCTGTATCTCTCTGTCTCTCCCCTCTCTCTAAAAATAAATAAATAAAATCTTTAAAAGAAATAGGTGTACTTTGTCAGGGTACATGCAGTGTCTGCTTGTATGCTAGGTTTAGGTAATCTATTTGAGTAACTGTTTTACATGTAAATATATATATATTTTTTAATTTTTTATTTTATATATTTTTAGATTTTTATTTATTCATTTTAGAGAGGAGAGAGAGAGAGAGAGAAGGGGAGGGGCAGGAAGCATCAATTCCCATATGTGCCTTGACCAGGCAAGCCCAGGGTTTCGAACCAGTGACCTCAGCTTTGCAGGTCGATGCTTTATCCACTGCGCCACCACAGGCCAGGCCTAAATATTTATATATTTTTAAAGCAGGCAGTGTCTCTAGATACATTCAGAATTTTCAGATTATATGCAGAGTCTTTATACATTTGAGTTCATTAAATTAAATTAAGTCAGCTTGCAAATCAGCCTCTTTTGAACCACAATTGACTACTTTAAATGGACAGTTTTTAAAATGCTTTCTATAAACAATTCTAGTCTTGAGGCTTCAAGCAGTTCTTGGCACTGTTAAAAGCTTTCAGTATTCTAGGAATTATTCTAGAAAGTCAGTTTGCCCGTTAAAACACTTAGATCAAAACTCAAATCTATGGTGATAAGCTACGTAAGTAAAAAGTTTAATAAATTTTATAACAACACATTATAAGACATAATAGGCTGTTGGCTAACCTTTTCTTGTGTGTTAAGTAGAATGTAATGACTGGCTCAAGTCTAGTCTTTTCAGGAGGCCTTGTTAGTTCACTTTGTTAACTAGTTTGTGCCTTTACTTTTACCTATGTAACATTTTCCACTCAAAACCTTTAAAGAGTATAAAGTTACCAATTTTTTCTTACCATTGTAATCTTTACCTGGTATAGTTAATTAATTGGCAAAGGAATTGTTTTTCTCTGGCTTCTGTTTGTGTTCCAGGAAAACTTAACCAGTGTGATGTTAGTAGATATGTAGAACTGTGTTTGTTCCAAATGCTCTTTTTTGTGTTGCTCTTTTGTGTGTGTGTGTGTGTGTGTGTGTGTGTGTGTGTGTGTGACAGAGAGAGAGACACAGAGACAGACAGCAAGGGAGAGAATGAGAAGCATCTGTTCTTTGTTGCGGCACCTTAGTTGTTCATTGACTGCTTTCTAATATGTACCTTGATGGGGGGGGGCTACAGCAGAGCGAGCCACCCTTTGCTCAAGCCAGCAACCTTGGGCTCAAGGCAGCGACCATGGGGTCATGTCTATGATTCCATGCCAAACCAATGACCCTGGGCTCAAGCTGGTGAGCCCCCCGCTCAAGCTGGCGATCTTGGGGTTTTGAACCTGGGTCCTCTGTGTCCCAGTCCAATGTTCTATCCACTGCGCTACCGCCTAGTCAGGCTGTTCCAAATGCTTTTGAATTGACTTCTGAGTAGTGGATACAGGAAGCTAGTGCTTGTTGCATACTTGTATTTCATTTAGATACCACCATTGGCTAATATAGTAGCATTAACAAAGTTTTGATTTGGTAGGTAATTTGCTTGTTTCAAAATTGTGGAGGCAAAAGGGAATGATACTAGTGAGTTGAACATCACTGACATGAACCTTTGAGCTAAGAGATAGTAAGATATGAGGGAGTGAGCCATATGGATGTCTAGGTAGTGAGGAGCATATTTAAAGGGCATGAAGTGCCCACTGCCTGGCTTTTTTAGAGAATGCTCCTAAAGCCTCATGAAAGTGGTTCAGATATATTGAGGGAGGGAAGAACACTGGAATTACAGGCCTTGGCAGGCCACTGGAAGTATTTTGACTATCAGTCTGAGTTAGGTTTTGAGCAGTGGAGCGATGTGGACTGAGTTTTCAAAAGGACTGCTCTGAAAAGTGGACTCTCGGCTTTGGGCAGAAGTGGTCAGCTGAGAAGTATATAGATTCTGGACATATTTTGAAGGTAAAGCTAGTAGAAATGTTGATGATTTGATTATAGGACATGAGTGAGAATGAGGTCAGGATTTTAATGAGAATTTTGGCTAGAACAACTGCAAAGATGGAGTTGGCATTTACTGAGATGGGAGTGATTGGCTATGAACATTGTTGGGGTAAGGAGGGCATTATATATTGAATTCTGAGTGTGTTTGGTTTGAAAGCCTTATTAGACTTGTAAGAGGAGATGTGAATTCACAGCTGGGTTTATGAGTTCAGAATTCAGAGAAGGGACAGGTAACAGATTTTGAGTGGTCAGTTTATGTATATTTGAAGCCATGGGCTTCAGGAGATTACCAAGTGAATGAGATTGTTCCAAAAACTAAAATGGGAAGTGGGGGCTTTCAGTGCTGATGAAGTTGGGAGAACCTCAATAGAGAGACTAAGGAGGGGCTGGTGACTACCGGCAAGCCAGCCGATAGCACTGCCTTGGAAGCCACGTGCTAGAAACGCTTTGAGGAGAGTGATCATCCTGTTCAAGTTCTGTGGACCGAGGCTTGCATTTTAGGTTTAGCAACATGAAGATGACTGTGGACTTCTACAGAAGAGTATTCTTGTGTGTAGGGGGGAGAAAAGTGTCGATAAATTACTAGTACTGGATCCTAATAATCTCTCTCAAATATATTTTTACATTTTGATAAGAGTCTTTTTAGTGAATGAATGTGGGATCTAATTTACGTTTCCTCTTTTCATTTCATTTGTAGCTATGATACTTGGGTCCATAGTAATGATGTTGATGCGGACATTGAAGATCCACCAATTCCAGAAAAGCCATGGAAGGTGAAAGATACTTATTTTAAAAAATTTATTCTTACATAACTTAATAATGCTTTTCAGCTATTGTCCACAAGGATGTTTAAGGAGATAATGATTTTCCTTTCTTATCATTCTATTAAGAACTATCCAGTGGCCATGAAGGTCTCATTATCCAGGTCTTAGATGAAGTGTCTACAGTGATGTTTGAGGAGACCCCAAGCTTTAGAGCCTGAACAGTTAGGTTGTGGTTTGAGAGAGGAATGTGAAGAGGGGAATTCAATGTCATTGATGGTGTCATTTAGGAAGCATGGAGACAGCCAGCCTTGGAATGGCTTTTGTTATAATACAGACTTTTTTTCCTATTGATTTGAGAGGGGGTGGAAGGAAGAAAGAAAGAGAAGCATCAGTTCGTTTTTTCACTTATTCCATTCAGCTGTGTACTCATTGATTGCTTTTTGTACATGCCCTGACTGGGGGTCAAACCTGCAATCTCTGGTGTGCTGGGATGATGCTTTATCCACTGAGCCACCTGGCCAGGGCCCAGACTTTTACTAATTATTTTTGTTATAATGGTAAGAGTTCATGCATGAACTCTTTTTTTTTTTTTTTTTTGTATTTTTCTGAAGCTGGAAACGGGGAGAGACAGTCAGATTCCCGCATGCACCTTACTGGGATCCACCCGGCATGCCCACCAGGGGGCAATGCTCTGCCCATCCGGGCGTCACTCTGTTGCGACCAGAGCCACTCTAGCACCTGAGGCAGAGGCCATGGAGCCATCCCCAGAGCCTGGGCCATCTTTGCTCCAATGGAGCCTTGGCTGCGGGAGGGGAAGAGAGAGACAGAGAGGAAGCAGAGGGGGAGGGGTGGAGAAGCAGATGGGCGCTTCTCCTGTGTGCCCTGGCCCGGAATCAAACCCAGGACTTCCACACGCCAGGCCAACGCTCTACCACTGAGCCAACCGGCCAGGGCCCATGCATGAACTCTTATTTTTCACCTTTCATTGTTGAAAGTTGTAAGAATAATACAAAAAGTACTACTTTATACTTCTAGATTTCCCTGTTGTTAATTATTTCAGGAAATTAATTCTTAAAAACAGTATTATCGCCTGACATGGGCCCCATGTTCTTAGCAGTTGTCCCAGTGATGTAGTAAGTTTTATAATAAGTTGTTTCCCTGATCCAGGGTTCGGTTCAGGATTGTGCACTGCATGGTTTTTTCAGTGCTGCATTTACTTCCGGTCTCCTTAGTCTACTTTAATCTGCAATGTCTCAGACTTCTTTTTCTTTCCATGACATTGACATTTTGAAATGTATAGCCTGTTTCTGTTGTTTTTTTAGAACATCTCCCAATGTGCGTTTACGTGCTATTTCCTCAGTATGGTACTCAGGCTTCAGGGCACATATTGTCTGTTTTTTCCATACGGCTGGTAGTTTGATTGTTAAGGTATTATCTGCCTGGTTTTCTTATTGTAACGTTACCATTTTTATCATTGAAAGTAAAAATATTTTATAGAGAAATACTTTGAGGCCATATAAATATTCTTCATTGAATATGTATCCTGAAGTTCACTCCCATTGGTAATTGTTGTCTGACCAAATTTGTTATTACTGGGGCCTTTCTAGCCGTCCACTCCATCTGTGTTTTTAGGTGGCATTTTGCAGTGGGGTGAGATTTCTCTTTCCTTTCTCGTGAATCTACTAGCACTGTGTCCTTGTAGAGCAGTGACATTGCTACCGTTCTTCATTTTGATGAATTGTCTTGAGACTTGGCCATTGGGAACTTTTAAGCTGCCTCATGTGACCTTTTGGTATTATTTGATCTGTGTTTGCATGATTCCTACTTTCAGGGACTAAAAGATCTTACAAACTGCCTTGGTCGTTTTTGAATCCCGGCTCTGGAGTCAGCATTTCAACCCAGCTCTGGTCCTTTTCATGAGCAGTGATGATTATACATGATTTTTCTTGAGCACTTAATGTGAATCAAAATTTTAGATTTTAGATCTGCTTCAACCTATTTCTAATAGTGTGAACTTTGGAAAGACTTGCCTTTGATTTTCAGATTCATATGCGGAGAGAAGGGCTAACAAAAATTAGATTGTGTGCCTTACCTGTGGTGGCACAGTGGATAAAGCATCGACCTGAAACACTGAGGTCGCTGGTTCGGAGCCCTGGGCTTACCTAGTCAAGGCACCTATGGGAGTTGATGCTTCCTGTTCCTTCCCCCTTTTCTCTTTCTGTCTAGCCCCCTCTCTAAAATGAATGAATAAAAATCCTAAAATTAAAAAAAATTAGATTGTTTTTTAAAAACTTTTTATTTGGAATAATTTTTTTAAAGATTTTATTTAATGATTTTTTTTTTAGAGAGAAGGCAGAGAGAGAAAGAGAGGTGGGATGGGTTGGGAAGCATCAACTTATAGTTGCTCCTCATATGCACCTTGACCAGGCAAAATTGGGGCTTCAAACCAGAGACCTCAGCATTTCAGGGTGTCATTCTATCCACTTAATGAAACTTACAAGAATAAAAATAGCACATAGTATACCTTTTTTCAGATTTGCCTGTGTTACCATTTTATTTCCTTTTTGATTTATCATTTATAATGTGTTTATATGTTTTTTCTGAATTACTTAAGATAAAAAATATAAATATATATCATGGGCTTTTACTAAGAAACATAAGTGTGTTTCCTAAGAATAAGTAATTTTTTTTTTTTTTTGCATTTTTATGAAGCTGGAAACAGGGAGAGACAGTCAGACTCCCGCATGCGCCCGACCGGGATCCACCCGGCACGCCCACCATGGGGCGATGCTCTGCCCACCAGGGGACGATGCTCTGCCCATCCTGGGCGTCGCCATGTTGCGACCAGAGCCACTCTAGCGCCTGAGGCAGAGGCCACAGAGCCATCCCCAGCACCCGGGCCATCTTTGCTCCAATGGAGCCTTGGCTGCGGGAGGGGAAGAGAGAAACAGAGAGGGAAAGCGCGGCGGAGGGGTGGAGAAGCAAATGGGCGCTTCTCCTGTGTGCCCTGGCCGGGAATCGAACCCGGGTCCTCCGCACGCCAGGCCGACGCTCTACCGCTGAGCCAACCGGCCAGGGCCAATTTTTCATTTTGGCTCCTTAGTTGTTCATTGATTGCTTTCTCACATGTGCCTTGAGTGGGGGCTACAGCAGAGCAAGTGACCCCTTGCTCAAGTCAGCGACCTTTGGTCTCAAGCCAGCGACTATGCGGTCATGTCTGTGATTCCACCCTCAATCCAGTGACCCTGTGCTCAAGCTAATGAGCCCGTTCTCAAGCCAGATGAGCTGATGCACCAGCTGGCAACCTCGGGGTTTTGAACCTGGGTCCTCTGTGTCCCAGTTCAACGTTCTGTCCACTGTACCACCACCTGGTTAGGCTAAGAAGGCTTCAGAGGTGTAAGTGCTTCTCTCTTTATTCTCATGAGAATATTCTAATAGTTCTTAACCAAGCATGTTAATTGCAACATACAACCCCCATGATGTGAGATGTGAGGGGCAGTCCCACAGTTCCTCCCTGTATTCTTGAGAAACACTATTGGATAAAAAGAAATGTTTTACAGGCTAGGTCTGTGATTTAAATATTTATCTGAATTTATATCTGTCCAACATCCAGAGAACCTTCCATTTTATTAATTTTCACTCAGAAACATTAACAAAACCAGGAAGGAAGTGGCCATGTAAAGGACTAGGAGGAGGCCCGACTTTGACTCTCACCCGTTCAGCCCTCCTCAGGCGTGGCTGTCCCTGGACGGTGTCCGTCAAGCATCATGTACACTCGAAGGGTGCAAAGGGCTCTATGATAGGTCCCTGTAAATGTTCTTGTTCTAGAGCAGGGGCAGTCAACCTTTTTATGCCTACTGCCCACTTTTGTATCTCTGTTAGTAGTAAAATTTTCTAACTGCCCACCGGTTTCACAGTAATGGGGATTTATAAAGTAAGGAAATAACTTTACTTTATAAAATTTATAAAGCAGAGTTACAGCAAGTTAAAGCATATAATAATAATTACTTACCAAGTACTTTATGTTGGATTTTCGCTAAGTTTGGCAGAATAAATCTTTATAAAACAACTTACTATAGTTAAATCTATCTTTTTATTTATACTTTGGTTGCTCCGCTACAGCCTCCCATGAAAGCTGTAACGCCCTCTATTGGGCGATAGGGACCAGGTTGACTACCACTGGGTTAGAGTATTGTTGAATGCCTAAAGCAATGACTGTTTTTGGCCCTGTGTTGTTGAATGTTTTTATCAGTGATTTTCATGAAGATAAAGATGCCATGATTAGTGAAATAGGCCAAAGACAAAAACTGCATGGAATAAATTATATGTGGAACCTCTTTTTAGCCATCACGCCTGACCAGTCTGTGGCACAGTGAATAGAACGCGGACTGGGATGCGGAGGACCCAGGTTTGAGACCCCGAGGTCACCAGCTTGAGCGCGGGCTTATCTGGTTTGAGCAAAGCTCACCAGCTTGGACCCAAGGTCGCTGGCTCAAGCAAGGGATTACTCGGTCTGCTGAAGGCTCACGGTCAAGGCACATATGAGAAAGCAATCAATGTACAACTAAGGTGTCGCAATGCCCAACGAAAAACTAATGATTGATGCTTCTCATCTCTTCGTTCCTGTCTGTCTTTCCCTCTCTAGCCCTCTCTCTGACTCTCTCTCTGTCACTTTAAAAAAAAAAAAGCCATCACATTGCCTAGAAATAGTGGGAGAGTTTTTGCCAGAGGCTTGGAGAAATAGGGAGGGGTTGGTGAAAGTTACCACCTCTAAAATGAAGAAGGTCTGAGACTGATGCAAAATGTGGTGGTGACTGTAGCTGATAACACTAGTGTATAATTGAAATTTGTTAAGAGTAGAACATAAATGTTCTCAAACACACAAGAAAGCTAAATTTTGTGAGGTGATGGATGTCATTGTTCATCTTATGTTTTAAATTTGCAATACAGTTGAGAATTTTAGAATAATAAATCACCTTCTTTGAAATACTTGCAACTGATTTTATTATTTATGTAGATACTCATGCTTTGGTGTGTTTTTAGGTTCATGCAAAATGGATTTTGGACACTGATGTTTTCAATGAATGGATGAATGAGGAGGATTATGAGGTGGACGAGAATAGGAAGCCCGTGAGTTTCCGACAGCGAATTTCAACAAAGAATGAAGAGGTATTTGGTTTGCCACCATTTTTCTCCACTTGGTGTCTGTTCTTCTTTAGCTTGAATGTTGTCAAGTATTCACTGATAACGTCACATACAAACCACAGTGTATCAGCCATCGGGTACATATGAAAGTAACAAAGTGGCTGTTAACAGCCATCTCAGGAGCTGGCATCCCCAAGAAAGCGGCATGAAAATCCCAGGGTCTCTAAGTTTTTTTTTTAGCGAGAGAGAGAGAGAGTGATACAGAAACAGACAAGATGGAAGAGAGATGAGAAGCATCAACTCATAGTTGCAGCACTTTTATTTGTTCACTAATTGCTTCTCTTTTTTTATTATTTCTTTTTAAGTAAGAGACAGACAAGATGGAAGAGAGATGAGAAGCATAAACTCATAGTTGCGGCACCTTATTTGTTCATTAATTGCTTTCTCATGTGCCTTGACCGGGGTCGCAAGCCAAACTAATGACCCCTTGTTCAAAGCAATCTTGGGCTCAAGGCAGCGACCATTAGGTCATGTCTGTCATCCCACTCTCAAGCCAGTGACCCTGCACTCAAGCCTGATGAGCCCGCATTCAAGAGGTTTCGACCCTAGGACCTCTGCGTCCCAGGTTGACACACTATTCACTACAACACCACCTGGTCAGGCTGTTTTATATTTTTCTAGAGTTACTGGACGTGTTTATCCCACTTGGAAGTCCAGAATGTGTACAGGAGTGGTTTTTAGTTGTGGGGGATTTTGGAATGTCTGTTTTGTAGCACAGTTTGAATTATCTGGGAGATAGTGCTCACTTTTTATTGGTGACACATTACCTGAAAAGTCAGGGGAACTCTCTTGACTGCTGGGCCCAGGATGCCTTTCATTTGGTCTGAATATGTGTGTTTGCTACTGTCTTTGTGAAAATTCACCTTTGGGCAGGGGTTTGTAGAAACAGAAACTGAGAAATCAGCAAAGCTCGTTGATATTTCCATTTATTTCTTCCTAGCCAGTCAGAAGTCCAGAGAGAAGAGATAGAAAGGCATCAGCTAATGCTCGGAAGAGGAAACATTCGCCTTCCCCTCCACCTCCTGCACCCACAGAATCACGGAAGAAGAGTGGGAAGAAAGGGTAAGAACCACAGCGTGATTGAAAGAACATTTGTCTGACTGGTGGTGGCACAGCAGATAGAGCCTGGACCCGCGAGCTGGCTGGCTTCAGCATGGGGTTGCCTGCTTGAGTGTGGGATCCCAAGCTGACATGATCCCAAGGTTGCTGGCTTGAGCCCCAGGTTACTGGCTTGAGCCCAAGGTTACTGGCTTGAGCAAGGGCTCGAGCGGCTCGGCTTGAGCCCCCTGGTCAAGGCACGTATGAGAAGCAATCAGTGAACAACTAAATGAAGCAGCTACAAGTTGATGCTTCTCATCTCTCTCGTCCCTCTCTCTCTCCCTTCCTTTCTCTCTCAAAAACAAGCAAACAAACAAATAAAAGGGCATTCAAACAGACTCCCAAGAACTTTTTAGTTTTTTACCTTTATAATGGAAGTTTTGCTGAAAGGAGGTCTTTTTTTTTTTGACAGAGTCAAAGAGAGGGTCAGATAGGGACAGACAGGAAGGGAGAGAGATAAGAAGCATCAATTCTTTGTTGTGGCTCCTTTGTTTTTCATTGATTCCTTTCTCATATATGCCTTGATGGGGGGCAGAGGGGAGGCTACAGCAGAGTGAGGGACCCCTTACTCAAGCCAGAGACCTTGGGCATCAAGCCAGTGATCTTTGGGCTTGAGCCAGCGACCATGGGGTCATGTCTGTGATCCCACACTCAAGCCAGTGACCCTGCGTTCAAGCTGTGATCCCCCGCTCTAGCCTGCACTAAAACTGATGACCTTGGGGTTTCATACCTGTGTCTTTCACATCTCAGTCTGACACTCTGTCTATTGCGCCACCACCTGGTCGGGCAAGGAGGTCTTAACTTTACTTGATTGGATGTTTGCTTTGAAAGCTCATCTTGTTAAGGGTAGTTACCTGATGGGGGGGGTCTCATGTTGTATTTATACAAAGGTGCCCTGAATATTTTTCCCCCATCTAAGTACATATTGAGAAACATGGCTAGTATTATAATTTAAGAAATTATATTTATCCTTGTTAGTGTGTCTTTTTCTCTAATTTAAGGGTTATCTAATTCAAAATATTTTTTATAAAATTTATAAGTAGTATTAAAGAGCCAGTCACAGTCAGAAAAATGATTTTTTTTTAATTTGTGAAGCAACATGTCTGCTTTGTGACATAAAAATTAAAATTGTAAAACTTGGCCCTGGCTGGTTGGTTCATTGGATGGAGCATTGGCCCTGCATGCGAATGTCCCAGGTTCAATTCCTGGTCAGGGCACACAGGAGAAGCGATCATCTGCTTCTCTTCCCCTCCGTCTCCCCTTTCTCTCTCTTTCCCTCTCCCTGGCAGCCAGTGGCTTGACTGGTTTGAGCATCAGCACTGGGTGCTGAAGATAGCTTGGTTGGTATGAGTGTCAGCCTTAGGTGCTGGAGATAGCTCGGTTGATTTAAGCATTGGCTGAAGATGAGAGTTACTAGATGGGTCCTGGTCGACGTACATTTGGGAGTCTGTCTCTTCTCTCACTTAGAAAGTGTAAAACTAGATTTTTTTTTTTTGAATTCAAGTTTTATTCATTATAAAAGTCATACAACTCCTCATCACTGTCAAAACTCCCATCCATTAGCTTGTACTCGTCTGTGTCTGATGACGAATCACTGTCTTCAACAGTGAGCGTAAAGACAAGAGCAAAACGGGATGCAAGTAAAAAAAAAACTACAGCCTGACCTGTGGTGGCGCAGGGGATAAAGCGTCGACCTGGAAATGCTGAGGTCGCCGGTTCGAAACCCTGGGCTTGCCTGGTCAAGGCACATATGGGAGTTGATGCTTCCAGCTCCTCCTCCCTTCTCTCCCTCTCTAAAAATGAATAAAAAAAAAAAAAAGCTACAATCACTGCATAAAACACACCCAGTTTTAGACCCCAGATTTTTTTTTAAATGTGTGTCTTATACATGAAGAAATACTCTTTTTTATCCTTTTATTTTATTATTAAATTTAATGCAGTGACATTGATAAATCAAGGTACATATGTTGAGAGAAAACATCTCCAGATTATTTTGACATTTGATTATGATGTATACCCCTCACCCAAAGGCAAATTGTCTTCCGTTACCTTCTATCTGGTTTTCTTTGAGCCCCTCCCCTCCCCCCACCCCCTCTCTCTCCTTCCCGCCCCATCCCCCCTCTGTTACCATCACATTCTTGTCCATGTCTCTGAGTCTCATTTTTATTTCCCATCTATGTATAATTCATATAGTTCTTAGTTTTTTCTGATTTACTTATTTCTCTCCGTATAATGTTATCAAGGTCCATCCATGTTGTTGTAAATGATCCAATGTCATCATTTCTTATGGCTGAGTAGTATTCCATAGTATGTATGTGCCAAAGCTTTTTAATCCACTCATTCTCTGACGGACACTTGGGCTGTTTCCAGATCTTCGCTATTGTGAAAAATGCTGCCATAAACATGGAGATGTATTTCTCCTTTTGAAACAGTGCTATGGTGTTCTTGGGGTATATTCCTGAAAGTGGGATAGCTGGGTCAAAAGGCAGTTCAATTTTCAAATTTTTGAGGAATCTCCATACTAAAACTAGATTTTTTTATTGGTATCATTGGGAGTAACCTTATTTCTTCTTTTTTTTCTTTTTTCTTTTTTTTTATGTTAAGTGGGAGTCAGGCAGGCAGACAGATGGACTCTTGCATGTGCCCCAACTGAGATCCACCCAGCAGCTCCCTACAGGGCAATGCTCTGCCGATCTGGGGCTGCTCTCTGTTTTTATTTTATTTATTTATTTATTTATTAAGATTTTATTTATTTATTATAGAGAAGGGGGGGGAGGAACAAGAAGCATCAACTCCCATATGTACCTTGACCAGGCAAGCCCAGGGTTTTGAACCGGCAACCTCAGTATTTCCAGGTTGACGCTTTATCCACTGCGCCACCACAGGTCAGGCGCTATTTTATTTATTTTTTTAAATTTATTCATTTTAGAAAAGAGAGAGAGAGGGAGAGGAGAGAGAGAAAAAGAGAGAGAAAGGAGGAGGAGCAGGAAG
Organism: Saccopteryx bilineata; assembly: GCF_036850765.1. NCBI lineage: Eukaryota > Metazoa > Chordata > Mammalia > Chiroptera > Emballonuridae > Saccopteryx > Saccopteryx bilineata. Next base: position 7,616,413 of record NC_089499.1, read on the forward strand.
CATCAACTCCCATATGTGCCTTGACCAGGCAAGCCCAGGGTTTCAAACCGGCGACCTCAGCATTTCCAGGTCGACACTTAATCCACTGCGCCACCACAGGTCAGGCCTGCTCTCTGTTTTTAAACAACTGAGCTATTTGAGCACCTGAGGTGAGGCGCTGGAGCCGTCCTCAGCACCCAGGGCCAGCTTATTTGAACCAGTTGAGCCATGGCTGCAGTAGGGAAATAAAGAGAGAGAGAAGTGGGATGACTGGTGAAGAAGATAGAGGCTTCTCCTGTGTGCCCTGACTGGGAATCGTACCTGGGACTTCCACACACCAGGCCCACACTCTACCTCTGAGCCAACCGGTAGGGTCACCTTATTTCTTAAATTTCCAATCTGAAACTTGATTTTCAAAAATTTTGGAGCTACCTGAAGTCCTTGCGAAAACACTGAAATCACACATGCTCCTTTTCCCACTTAGGGGCTAAGGGCTGGTGGCAGAACGCTAGTGGTTAACTGAACTGAGATGCAGCATCCAGGGGGCTCACAGTGGTGGCATTTGGCCTCTCGTCTTGAGAGTAAACCCATCTAATTGGGTTTTTCTTCATTTATTTTTTCTTCTTTTCCAAGTGATAGGAGGGGAGATGGAGAAACAGACTCCCACATGTGTCCTGACCGAGGTCCGCCCGGCAATCCCCATCTGGGGCCATGCTCGCATCCGAGCTATTTCTAGCACCTGAGATGGAGGCTCCAGGGAGCCATCCTTAGCACCTGAGGCCAACGTGCTTGAACCATTTGTACCATGGCTGCAGAGGGGATGAAAGGAGAGAGGAGGAGTGGAGAAACAGGTGGTTTGATTCTCTTGACCTGGAATTTAACCCAGGACATCTGCATGCCAGGCAAATGCTCTACCACTGAGCCAACTGGCCAGGGCCTTGGGTTTTTCAAAATGATACTTGTTCTTTAGTTGACTACATCTGACTATTATTGAGCAAGCCTTTGCTCATTTTAAGTTTCCCCTTAGGAAACTGTATTTAACCAAAACACATTGAAATGTTTTCCTAATGTTTGTTTCATTCATCCTACCTGCCTCTCTTCTTTCTTTTAAAATATTTTATTTCCTCACTACCCTTAGTTTCATAGGCCTTTTAAAAATTGTCATATAATTTTTTTGTGTGTGTGACAGAGACAGTGGGACAGAGAAGGACTGATAGGGATAGACAGGAAAGGAGTGAGATGAGAAACATCAGTTCTTTGTTGCAGCACCTTAGTTGTTCATTGATTGCTTTCTCATATGTGCCTTGACCGGGGGGCACAGCAGACCAAGTGACTCCTTGCTCAAGCCAGTGACCTTGGGCTCAAGCTGGTGATCCTTCCTCAAACCAGATGAGCCTGCATTCAATCTGGCGACCTCAGGGTTAGTCAACTGTTTTATACCTACCGCCCACTTTTGTATCTGTTAGTAGTAAAATTTTCTAACCGCCCACTGGTTCCACAGTAATGGTGATTTATAAAGTAGGGAAGTGACTTTACATTATAAAATTTATAAAGCAGAGTTACAGCAAGTTAAAGCATATAATAGTAATTACTTACCAAGTACTTTATGTCAGATTTTTGCTAAGTTTGGCAGAATAAATCTTTATAAAACAACTTACTATAGTTAAATCTCTTTTTATTTATACTTTGGTTGCTCCACTACTGCCCACCATGAAAGCTGGAATGCCCACTAGTGGGCGGTAGGGACCAGGCTGACTACCACTGCTCTATCCACTGCTCCACTGCCTGGTCAGGGAAATTGTCATATAATTTTTATTTGAAATTTTTAACTTTTTTTTTTTTTTTTTTTTTTTCTGAAGCTGGAAACGGGGAGAGACAGTCAGACAGACTCCCGCATGCGCCCGACCGGGATCCACCCGGCACACCCACCAGGGGCGATGCTCTGCCCACCAGGGGGCGATGCTCTGCCCCTCTGGGGCATCGCTCTGCCGCGACCAGAGCCTCTCTAGCGGCTGGGGCAGAGGCCAAGGAGCCATCCCCAGCGCCCGGGCCATCTTTGCTCCAATGGAGCCTCGGCTGCGGGAGGGGAAGAGAGAGCAGAGAGGAAGGGGGGGTTGGAGAAGCAAATGGGCGCTTCTCCTATGTGCCCTGGCCGGGAATTGAACCCGGGTCCCCCGCACACCAGGCCGACGCTCTACCGCTGAGCCATCCGGCCTGGGCCCGAAATTTTTAACTTTTATATCTCAGTCTAACCTGTAGCAACATGTTGTCTCACAGAAGAGAATTTGGTGTATTCTCTCAGCCCGTGGGTCTCAGGTTGGTCTGCCATGTGTATCTCCATCCCCACTCCCACTTGTCAGTGTGCTTTAGACTACATTCCCCTGATACAAGTTATTTTCTTCTCTCTTTCTGCCTTTACTCATCAGCCTGAAACATTGCCTACTTCTTAGTTATTACTGTTCCCAAGGTTTAGCTTTACTGTCACCTGCATCAGAACTTTTTCTGAGCTTTATTTTCCTGATACTTTTAGTCATTTCTCTATATTGGTATGCATCACATTGTATGAAATAGGTAATGATTTTTGTCCTGTATCCCTTATAAATCCTCAAAGTAAGTAGTCATTCTATTCTTGTTTGAACTTGAACATGCATTCTGGTATGTATCAGTTCTAAAACTATGAATTAGTGAAAGAGCAATGGCAATTAAACATTTTTTAAAATGTTTTATATATTGGTTTTAGAGAAAGGAAGGGAGAGGGAAAGTGAGCCAGAGATGAATTTGTTGTCCACTTATTTATGTATTCATTGGTTGATTCTTTTATGTGCCCTGCCCAGACATTGAACTCACAACCTTGACGTATGGGGGCGATGCTCTAACTGGGCTACCTGACCAGAGCCTGCAATGGCAAGTTTTATAGAAAGAATTAGTACCATTCTAAGTTATTCTGCTTTGCACTTTCTGGTACTGAAATGCTATAAAGAGCCAGGAAAATATAGTTTTTCATATCTTTGATAAAATTTCTAATGTAAGTGATTGTGATCAGAGAAAATACGTACCACATTTTTTTAGCACTTTTATTACACTATTTAAGCTTAGAATATGGTTTGCAATTTATATAATAGGATTTCTGTGTCCATTTTAATGCTTAATGGACACAGAACTTAATAAAAAAACTTTTATTTTTCTTCTGATTATATATAATTTGGGGAGTGTATTTAATTGTTTGATTTGATTTGTCTTAAAGTGATTCTGAGCATAAATTTTAACAACAATGAAGGTAATGTCTCTGAAGTTGCTTGCTATAAATAGCTATAATAATCTTACTTTTCAGCTTTGCACAGTGGCAGTATCCTAGCCAATGAGGTTTATCCGAGGCGTGATTATTGCAATTAAAATAATTTTAAAAAATAATAATAATCTTACTTTTCATGTATTTTTGTATGTTTTAGCCAAGCCAGTCTTTATGGGAAGCGCAGAAGTCAGAAAGAGGAAGATGAGCAAGAAGATCTTACCAAGGACATGGAGGACCCAACACCTGTACCCAATATAGAGGAAGTAGTACTTCCGAAAAATGGTTTGTATTCTTCTTTCTAGACTGTGGGAGTGTTCGACATGATTTAATTACTCTCAACATTGCCATGGGATTTTTGATACCTTGCTCTGTATCTCCAGTTCTCAACTTTCAAGTATGAATAGATTCCCCCTTTTAATGTAAACATTTATGAAGTTTCTCTTTTCCCATTTTATGGCATACTTGCTCTTTCTTTATTGGGAATATATACTGTGACCAAAAAGTTTTCTAACTTTTGTAATGCTTTAAAACTAACGTTTTTAAAATAATCTATACACGGACACACTGGCTCTATTAAAACTGAAGGGAGCAAAATGTAATTAAAAATTCTTACATGAAAATGTCACAGGCCCACTGTCATACGAGCGCTGAGGACAGTGTGAATAACGTTTAAGTGAGATTTTAAAATTCTGGCCCTCGCTGTTTGGCTCAGTGGTAGAGTGTTGGCCTGACGTGTGGATGTTCCAGGTTCGATTCCCAGTCAGGGCACACAGGAGAAGCAACCATCTGCTTTTCCACCCCTCCTCCCTCTCTCTCTCTCTCTCTCTCTCTCTCTCTTTCTCTCTCTCCCCCTCTTTCCCTCTCTCCCTCTCTTTCTCTCTCTCTCTTTCTCTCTCTCTCTCTTCCCCTCCTGCAACCATGACTTAGTTGGAGCTAGTTGGTCCCGGATGCTGAGATTGGCTCCATAGCCTCTACCTCAGGTGCTAAGAAGAGCTCAGTTGCTGAGCAACAGAGTAATGCCCCAGATGGGCAGAGCATTGCCCTGTAGTGGGCTTGCCGGGTGGATCTTGGTCAGGGCATATGCGGGAGTCTGCCTCCCCTCCTGTCACTGAATAAAAAAAAAATTGTTTTTAATCCTCAGAATTTGTTTCAAACTCACAGAGATGTATTAAAGGTATCAATTCTGCCTGACGTTTGGTGGCTCGGTGGATAATGCTTTTTTTTTTTTTTCTTTTTTTTTTTGTTTTTTTTGTTTTTTTTAGAGGCAGAGATAGACAGGGACAGACAGACAGGAACAGAGAGAGATGAGAAGCATCAATCATCAGTTTCTCGTTGCGCCTTGCGACTTCTTAGTTGTTCATTGATTGCTTTCTCACACGTGCCTTGACCACGGGCCTTCAGCAGACCGAGTAACCCCCTGCTGGAGCCAGCGACCTTGGGTCCAAGCTGGCGAGCTCTTTGCTCAAGCCAGATGAGCCCGCGCGCGACCTCTGGGGTCTCGAACCTGGGTACTTCCGCATCCCAGTCCGACGCTCTATCCACTGCGCCACCGCCTGGTCAGGCGGATAATGCTTTGACTTGGAATGCTGAGGTCGCCAGTTTGTAACCCTGGGTTTGCCCAGTCAAGGCACATACAGGAAGCAACTACGAGCTAATGCTTCCAACTCCTCCCTCTGCCCCCACTTTCTATCCTCTCTCTAAAATCAATCAACCAATCAAAATAAATAAAGGTTTCAGTTCTCCCTCAGTTTATCTAAACAAATGGCACAAAAATGGGAATCAAGAAATGCATACAAAACTAATAATATACTTTTATGAAAGGGATCAAAAGTGTTTTTTTATGTTTTGCTCTATATTGTTTACTTTCATGATGAGAAAATTGTGGTGTTTTGGTAATTAGTTTACAAATGTAGTGTTACCTTAAGGGGCTTGCTCTTCAGTGGGGATTGTGGTCTTTACATGAAGGTGAGGACTGAGGGATGGGCAGTTGTAGTGAGATTCATGTATTTTTAAATCCTTTTCTGCTTTCTTCTTAAAACTAAGTAGAGCTTCCCCCTAAATCAATTTTTTTTTTTCTTCTAGTAAACCCAAAGAAAGATAGTGAAAATACACCTGTTAAAGGAGGAACTGTAGCCGATTTAGGTAAAAAACAAAAAATATATACATTTTTGTGTTGTTTTCTGTCGTAATATATCAGCTTCTCTGATACTTTTGTCTTTACTGAGAGATGTCTCTTTCAGTTTCTCTACTTTCCAGCAGGTATTAACACTAGCTACCTTTAGTGCCGTTGTGGTTTGGTTTTCTGCCACTCGAGGAAATCTGATTTCCTGTGGTCTGCTCTCTTCATTCTTGGTGACCTACTCATGGTGTAACCTTTTCCTGCAGGTTAGCAAAGGCAATGATATTATACCTAAATCAGGAGTTCTGAGTTTTAAAGAAATTGTTATAATTAAGCACTTTCTAATCTCTGAAATATTTGTTTTACAATATATGCAGATTCAATTTGCATCTTTAGAACAAAAATTTGACTATTAATACTTTGTAAGCCAACTTAAGATTTTCTAAACTGTAAAATGAGAGTCACATTATCCTTTTGTATTTTAAAGTTACAGAGTACATTTTACAAGTAAGATAAATTTTTGGATGCACTAGGAGGGTAGAAGAAAGGCATGTGTAGTCACTTGTTCATGTTTTAAAATATTAGGGTAGTTTTAAACATCTTTATTCTTGAGAGCTATGTATAGAATAATAATTTTGATTAATTTCTCCTCATAAAATCAAAGGAAAAGCTGGTATTTTCAGCATAAACTAAGTGTTTGACTTAATGGAGTTTTAGAGCTTAAAGGGATTTTCCAGCTCTCTTAATGTAGAAAAGGAGACTTCAGAAATTGTCTTGACATTTTATATAAAGCAGGGTTAAGTCAACAAAATGGAGTAATTCCCTCCATATCCACTGGAGATACGTTCTAAGACCCCTACCCTACCCCCCGGTGGACGTGTGAAACTGGATAGTACTAAACCCTGTATGTAGTGCTCATCTGTTTATGTCCTGCAAAGAAGGATGGCAGACTTTTTCAGAAAAGAACAGATAGTAAGTATTTTAGGTGTTGTGGGCAGAAGTGCCTGTCACAGCTAATCAACTTTGTCATTGCAATGCAAATGTAATCATGGATAGTATTGAACAAATGATCGTGGCTTATCCCAATAAAACTTTTATTTATGGGCACTCAAACTTGATTTTCAGTTCATTTTTATGTGTCATGATATAGTCTTATGTTGACCTTCTTTTCAACCATCTAGAAATGTAAGACCGTGTGTCACTTTCAGGTGTGATGGGTTCCCTAAGGCCATCCACACATTTGGAGAGTCTCTAGGAGGATTCACGGGATTCAGTATATAGCTGTATGCACAGTTAACATGTATCAGCTATGTAGGAAGCGTAACCGGTCAGATCACAAGAAGACAGGGCACAGAGTGGCTGAAGTTACTTTCATTCTTTCCTTTCATGTGAGGGGCACCCAGAATGTATTAATACTTTCCCTGTAGCAACAGCAGCACATACGCAGTGTTTCTACCCAAGGAAGCCCCAGAGAGGGTCTGTGACCTGTGGTTGGGGAGAGGGTCCTGTTTATGCAGGGTAGCCTCCACCTAGCCCATACCAGAATTCCAGGCTGTGGAGCTGCATTGAGAGTTCCTCATAAGCAGTGTTGTTTGCACAGCCTAGACAGTGAACCATCCTTAACTGTAGCTGTTGGCCAGTAATTAGTCATATTCCCAGGTTCCTACAAAAACAGGCAGCAGCCAGATTGGCTTGTGGGCTATAGATTCCTGACCCTGCTCCAAACAGCTTATTTAGTGCTTTTCAAACAGCAGATTATCTTGGAAATATTTGTTAAGTGAGTTATAAAAAATTATTTTCTCATATTCTTTTTGAACTTCGCAGTGCCTTAGTTACTGCTAACGGTCATAGTAAGTATTAAAAGATAACGTCTATTAGCAGAACTTAATGTAATGATTTGTGCCAGAATCTCTTACCTTTGTCACACTGGCAACTTGCACTGTTTGCGGTGGAAATCAACTGCCTAGTGTAAATTACATGTGGGTTTGCTCCTGTTCTGCTAAGGCCAGCATTTAGGTCCTGGAGTCCCCTAGCCTCAGAGGGTATTAACATTCTTACCAGGACTTCGTCTGTAGGAATGATTGTAACCTCTTTCTTTACTCCTCATTCTTTACACATGTCCTCTGGGATCCAAAATGCCATCACTTATTTCACCAAACCTCAGGAGGCAAAAGCCTTAATCAAGCCCCTTGCCTATTAATAAGTAAGATAGTAACCCAACCAGTAATTAGTTATAAATTCCCTGTTGTTGAAAATTTTTAACTATTTATGCATTGAATTTCTACTTACCTCTGTGATTCTGTGTACAATTCTAATTTACTGAGTTATTTGGGGTGTATTTGCTTTAATACCCCATTTTCTTTTCTCTGTCCACTATCAGTTACTTAAACCTTAAAGTTTCCAAGTAATCTAAACAGCTTTACCTGTTTTTAGAATAAATATGTGTTTTGATTTTACAGATGAGCAGGATGAAGAAACAGTCACAACAGGAGGAAAGGTAATGATTATTTAGCAGAAGTGACTCTAAGAGTCCTCTGTGTTGAGACGAGGGTTACTGAATGAGAAGTGTCCTTAGAAATGTACTGTTTTTAGACCCTCATGATTTTTAAATTTCTTTTTTAACATCCCAGAAATAATTTGTTTCTTTTACCCTAAAGTTTTCTCAAAAAGAAATTTCCATCTTCCCCAGTAATGGATCTGAGGAAGCAGGGATTTTGAAATTACCGTATTAGCAAGTTTAGGTTTTTAGGTGGAATCATTTGCAAAACCTCTATAGTTTCTACCTGATATAAATCAGGTAATTTTTAGTAATGGGAATGATTGAAACTGTAGACCCTTTAGCTGGACTACCTACAGTTTTATTTGGATTATAATTTATTAGTTCTGTGCATCATTTTCTCACCCACCAATCAGATAGTAAATAGTACCTGCTGCTGTTATTGTCAGGAATAAATGATATAATACATATATAGTTGTTAACAGATACTTAATGCTAAATCTTTGGGATAGGGGAAGCCTTCTCATTATGCCTTATTAGTGCCTTGAGTCAACTCCATGCAAATAACTTGAGAGCTAGTATTTTTGATTTGTGTTCCTAGTCAGTTAAAACTGTACAGGTAAGAAACAAAGTATTGTGAAAAAAGTTTTGGGCTGTGAGCCTGAATTCTTTAGAATAGAAATAGCCTTTTTGTAATTAACTTGATATTTACTCTTATTATGAGACATTTATCTTGTAGGAGTTGATTCCCCCATCCCTAAAAGGCAGGATATCACCTGCTATTTCACCTGGACATCTTGTGAAGTACCTTTAAAATTGTGAAAGACTGTTTTGATTTGAAATTTATTTTTCTGGTCCTTGAAATTAGATCAAATAGCTTCATTTTTTTGCGATGTAATATCAGAAGTTTGAAAGCTGTTATGCACCTCTCTGTAGTTCTCGCTCTCTCTCTGAACTTTGGCGTTTCTACAGGAAGATGAAGATCCCAACAAAGGTGATCCGAGTCGGTCAGTAGACCCTGGTGAAGATAACGTGACAGAGCAGACCAATCATATTATTATTCCTAGCTATGCATCGTGGTTTGATTATAACTGGTGAGTGGGCCGCGTATATCTGTGAACATGGTATTTAGGAGTGGGAGAACGTTTCCTGAACTCATATTGTGCCATATTGTTTAAGTCCCCACATCTGTAATCACTGTCACACTGGATGAGGGGAGCTGGAAAGTGATTTCATGTTACCTTTAGAAAGTATTCTTTAAAACAATTTCAGGATAGAAACTTAGGGTTATAAAATGTGTGAGCTTGAAGCTCATTTGGTTATTCAGGCAGGCAAATGCTTAAATACTTAATAATCATAAAATATTGCTGTTTATTGTATGATTTTAAATCATCATGGAAATATATAGACAAACTCAATTCACTGCCCAGTAATGGCTGCATTATAATAGAAAATGCGTTAATTATTAGGAGGCTTTTTATGTACAAATTCTGGTATATAAAAAAATTGAAGAGCCTGACCAGGCAGTGGTGCAATGGATAGAGTGTCGGACTGGGATGCGAGAGGACCCAGGTTCAAGACCCCAAGGTCACTAGCTTGAGTGCGGGCTCATCTGGTTTCAGCAAAAAAAAAAAAAAAAAAAAAAAGGCTCACCAGCTTGGACCCAAGGTCGCTGGCTCGAGCAAGGGGTTCCTCGGTCTGCTGAAGGCCCGTGGTCAAGACACATATGAGAAAGCAATCAAGAACAACTAAGGTGTCGCAATGCAAAACAAAAAGCTAATGATTGATGCTTCTCATCTCTCTGTTCCTGTCTGTCTGTCCCTATCTGTCTCTGTAAAAAAAAAAAAAAATCAAAACAGACTTTTTTTAAAAAATAGAGACAGAGAGAGTCAGAGAGGACAGATAGGGATAGACAGACAGGAAGGGAGAGAGATGAGAAGCATCAGTTCTTTGTTGCAGCACCTTAGTTCTTCACTGATTGCTTTCTCATATGTGCCTTGACGGGGGGGGGGGGGGGGGGCCTACAGCAGACCGAGTGACCCCTTGCTCAAGCCAGCGACCTTGGGTCCAAGCTGGTGAGCCTTGCTCAAACCAGATGAACGTTCACTCAAGCTGGTGACCTTGGGGTTTTGTACCTGAGTCCTCTGTCTCCTAGTCCAACACTCTATCCACTGCGCCACCACCTGGTCAGACCATTGGTATAACTTTAAAAATTCAATTCACCACAAAGTTTCTTAGGGCTGGAAAAAAAGGTTCAGTGTTGTTAACAGCTTGAAAAACTGATTGTTATAAATTACATTGTCTTCTAGCCCATTATTCATTTTACCAGTTGGTTGCCATGCCAACTACTGTGATATTTGTCAGCCAGTCAGCTAATTTCCAAAGAACTCTTTCTGTCATCTAGTCATGAAGTATTACGAAAACAACATAAAATATGTAGCTTTCAATGTATTGATAGCAATTTTTTTTTTGTATTTTTCTGAAGTGAGAAGCAAGGAGGCAGTCAGACAGACTCCTGCATGTGCCTGACCAGTATCCACCCGGCATGCCCACCAGGGGGCGATGCTCAACCCCTCTGGGGCATTGTTCTGTTGTAGCTGGAGCCATTCTAGCACCTGAGGCTGAGGCCACAGAGCCATCCTCAGTGCCTGGGTCAACTTTGCTCCCATGGAGCCTTGGCTGTGGGAGGGGAAGAGAGAGACAGAGAGAAAGGAGAGGGGGGAGAGTGGAAAAGCAGATAGGCGCTTCTCCTGTGTGCCCTGAGTGGAAATCGAACCCAGGACTTCCACAAGTTGTGCCAACACTCTACTACTGAGCCTACTGCCCAGGGCTATTGATAGCAATTTATGAATTTGGTTATAGGAATAGAAAAACTACAGTAAATATTGGGGGTCAGAAAGTGAAAATTTTAATTTTATTACATCCTATTGATACATAGGATTTTGTGCAAGCCAATTACTTTTGCAAGTAGTGCTCAATTTTTGCATTTATCAGGGTATTTTTTCAAGATTACATTAATTTGTTTTACAGAAGGGGGGTAAGAAGTATCAGCTCATAGTTGCTTCACTTTAGTTCTTCATTGCTTGCTTGTTGCTTGTCATATGTGCCTTGATCGGATCAAACTGGCAACTTCAGCATCCCAAGCCGATGCCCTATACACTTTGCCACCACTGGCCAGGCATAGATTCATCAGTTTTGCTTTGAGAATTCAAAAAGTTTAGATCAAATTTTAAGAATTTTATTTTTCAGAGTACTTCTAATCTTTTCTCTTTCTTTTCAGTATTCACGTGATTGAACGGCGTGCTCTTCCTGAGTTTTTCAATGGAAAAAATAAATCAAAGACTCCAGAAATGTGAGTGACATGTAGAGATGTAATCCTGATCCTGTTACATGCTTTAGTGGGCCAATAGGTAGAAAAATTCTGTGTTTGACAGAGGGTTCTTAAAGCATATGTCTAAGTTAATGATTGCGTATGTGTGGTAGTTGGCAAATACCTTACTTTGTTCAGAATAGTGTTCATATCTTTGCTGCACAGAATTCCTTGCCTCAAAGTAAATTGTTTCAGATTTTTATCCCTCAACCTTGAATTAACATATATATGTTAGCTCTTGTAAGTTTTAAATTCCGTAACAATTAGTCAATAAATTTATTCAGGTTTCTAACAGTTTCCACCTTTTGTGTTCATATATGTTATGAGCTATAGCTATTTGTATATAATACTCTAGGAGCAAATGGAATTTTTATCATATTTTCCTGATGAATAACTAGTCCTTAAAAGAATGCAAAGTAGGATGATATAGCTGCACAGGAATTGCTCATCATTGTGTCAGGGATTGTGCATTTGCATTGAAAACGGGAAAATTCACTGGAAGGACGAAGTTGTCAGGACATATTTGTGCCTTTGGTTGGTGACCATTAAATACACACTTCTAGAAACCCTTGCCCCTAAAATAAATGCATATCTATCATACTATAAATATCTTTTCATTTATTTTCATATTGTTAATCTGTTATCTGTTGTATACATGTGATTATACAAATAGATGTCTCTTGTTTAAATTGTTAGGGAAGGATAATTTCCCACATAAAACACATGGTGTAGTATAGATAATTGAATAATAAATGTACTTATGGGAGTCTTCTGTTAAAAGCACAGTCTGTTCCGTTTAACTGTAAGCTCACCTTTCAGTCTGTGTTTATCTACCTGTGCATTCACAGCACCCGTTTTGAGCAGTGTCACTTTTCTGCTTGGATGCATCTAACCTCAGGCTGCCAGAATTTTGTTTTTACTTTTGTGACAAGGACTTTTGCTAGGTCTTATAACTTCTTAATGCTCTTGTTTTAAGTATTTTGTGGCAGAAATGCTTGGGTACATTTTGGAATCTGCTCTGCTCCCCAGTCTGTTATCTCTGAGTTTGACCTCATGGCTTCTACTCATTGCCTAGTTGGGATCTTTGAAAAACTGCCAGGCAGAAGTTATATAGCCACGTCAGAACCCAACCCACATATGGATCTAGGAAGAAGACAGAAATGAAATTGGCAAGGTTAAGAGCCCCACACTGTCTGTGTTGAATTCCAGCTTCACTCTTTCTCGGTCCGTGGTCTAGGACAAATTCTTAAATCACTCGATGCTTAGTTTTCCACTTCTCTATCTGGAATGATAGAACTATCTGGAAAAGATAGTTCTGTTATCTATCTAATGATAATAGAACTTGTGAGGGTTAATTGAGTTACTGCATGGGAAGTGCTTAGAACCATGTCTGGCACACAGTATGTGCTAGATACATAGCAGAATACCTTCTTACCTGCGGGTTGTACCCTCCAAGACCTCCAGGGATGCCTGAAACCACAGATATTACTGAACCCTGTACAGTCGGCCCTTTGAATTCACGGTTTCACATCTGCAGATTCAACCAACTGGATTGGAAAAAGTATTTTCCACCTGTGGTTGGGAATCTACAGATGCAGAGGGCCTGCTGTTGTTAGAGAGAGAACATATGTAGTGGGGTGCCATTCATCTCTATGATGAAATTTGTGTTTATGTTACGTCACATTAACTTCATCAGATTGCTGTATTTCAGTGGTTCTCAAACTTTTTGAAGTTGGGGCGCATTTAAAATCCTACAAATAATTGTTGGCGCACTATATACAAATTTCTGAGAAATATGTTATAATATTTAAGTTAAATATATATATATTTTTTACAGAGACAGAGAGAGAGAGAGTCAGAGAGGGATAGATAGGGACAGACACACAGGAATGGAGAGAGAGGAGAAGCATCAATCATCAGTTTTTCGTTGTGACACTTTAGTTGTTCATTGATTGCTTTCTCATATGTGCCTTGACCATGGGCCTTCAGCAGACTGAGTAACCCCTTGCTCAAGTCAGCGACCTTGGGTCCAAGCTGGTGAGCTTTGCTCAAACCAGATGAGCTCGTGCTCAAGCTGGCAACCTTAGGGTCTCGAACCTGGGTCCTCTGCATCCCAGTCGAACGCTCTATCCACTGCGCAACCGCCTGGTCAGGCTAATTAAGTAAAATATTAAAGAAAAAAATATAAAGTGTGCTTTTATGGTAATTAAAATAAATACAACAAAATTAAATTTATTCTGACATTAAACAACGTTTTATGTTACATTTTTTGAGTTATGCTTTTTAGAATTAGTAAAAAAGGGGTTAAAAAATTTAAAAGAGACAAAAAAGTTATCTTTACATATATATAGATAACATTCTTAGTAAGATTTAGTAAATTCGGCAGGTCCTGACGCAAATCTGTTTTTTCATTCTTGTGTTTATGAGAAATATGAGGCCTGATATGTCCTAGCGATTTCTTCAATGTTTGGGCATATTTTTGAAAGGCAACTCTCATTTCCTCATCAATACATTGAAGAATTTATCTCTTTTTACTCTTGTGTTGAGGGTAGAAAATCCTAGTTCACATAAATAGAATGTTGAAAATTATAGTAAAATGTTTCAAAGCTTTTTTTGGGGTTTTTTTGTGTGGTATTTTTCCGAAGCAGGAAACGGTGAGAGACAGACTCCCGCATGCGCCCGACCGGTATCCACCCAGCACGCCCACCAGGGGGCGATGCTCTGCCCCTCCGGGGCGTCGCTCTGTCACAACCAGAGCCACTCTAGCGCCTGGGGCAGAGGCCAAGGAGCCATCCCCAGCGCCCGGACCATCTTTGCTCCAGTGGAGCCTTGGCTGCGGGAGGGGAAGAGAGAGACAGAGAGGAAGGAGAGGGGGAGGGGTGGAGAAGCAGATGGGCACCTCTCCTGTGTGCCCTGGCCGGAAATCGAACCTGGGACTTCTGCACGCCAGGCCGACGCTCTACCACTGAGCCAACTGGCCAGGGCCTGTTCAAAGCTTTTTTAGATATTCCCACATATTCTTCTTTTATAGAAATCAAAAAGACTTCAAGAGACAATTCCTTATGTATAATCATCAATCCATAAGCCGTAGATATAGCTGCCAGTTCCTCTTCTGTTAATGTTAAGCCAAAATCACTTGAAGCTTCCATGAATGGGTTTCTAATCCAATCGTATTCTTCACTGTTAAGTGATGGAAAATAGTATAAATTAAATTCTGCTCATCAGCTTTCAAGTCCTATTTTATTTACACTTAACTTTGCTCACTTCCAGAATCAGATTCTTCAATATCACGCTTTTTGAGAAATCTATCCCTTTTATTTGGGTGTATTTATCTAAAAATAATATAATGATGTGTTAATAATAAATATATTAATAATAATGATGTGTTAACAAAAAGAGCAGTATTTTCATAATGAAATGGTATAATAGAATAACTATATTTATTTTTATATCTGGGCACATGCTGTGAACCAGCGCAGCTAGTAATTTCAGGTCTAGTGGGAATTGTGCAGAATTAAGACAATACGCAGAATTAAGAAAATACGCAGTTGGGAGAGCCCTGCAATTGCTGCTGGCAAAAACAAAGCCCTTCCCAAAACCACATTTTGCTTTATTTATAGGGCAAAGTGGGCCATTAGCAAATCAGTGAGATCTTTGATCATGTTTCCAAGGCAACCCAAGAATTTTACCAAGTGCAGAAAACCCCCACCATGCATATCATCTTAACTTTACACCAAAGAATAGAAGAAACTTGCCTCTAGTCTTTCCCAGAAACATGGGGGGTAGTGTAAACAATCCAGCACCACAGTTTAATAGCCTTTTACAACCTAATCAGGCAAGTGAGGTGGGGGGTTGGGCAGACTGTCAGCTTACAGCTAATTCCCCACACCTCTGTCTCCCGAAAATCTAAACTCCAAAAGCCTTGTTGGTTTTTTGGTCCCCAACAGGCACATATTTCTCTGGAATACCATAGGGTGCACCGGGTAATCTAGGGCACACCAGTGTGCCATGGCACACACTTTGAGAACCACTGCTCTATTTCTTTATTATATATGTTAGTAAATAGGTTTTTGCATATTACAGTTTCTTACAGGAGTTACACTGTAAATACTACAGTGTCGCTGGTTTATTGTAATGTTAACTTTTGATATATTTGGTTGTGATGAATATGCAGACTTTTAGCTCTATGGGTTGTTTCTGAAAGGATGTTTGCTCACCTTAAGGATTTTGCCATTGCTTTTTAGATACTTGGCATATCGAAATTTTATGATTGACACATATCGCCTAAACCCCCAAGAATATTTGACCAGCACTGCTTGTCGGAGGAACTTGACTGGAGATGTGTGTGCTGTGATGAGGTAAAGGTCTGAATTGCTCAGCCACTGCACTGCAGGTGGTAGCTGATCATCGCTGTCAAATGTTTAATTGATTGAACTGGGATGTTTTCTTGGTTAATAAAAGTAACTTAATCACATGTCTTTCATTTAGGGGTTGACTATTTGTAGTACTGGGGCTTTTTTTCCTTTTCTTAAGTTGGATGGAGTGAGGGTTGGGAGGGAGATTGGATAAGCTCTGTGCCCTAGATCTGTCAAAAGAAAGAAACCAAATGGTGGGTCTCCTTCTGGGAATTTGGTCTGTGTGTGTGTACTTCCACCATGGAGCCAACTGAACATTGGTTCTCTCATTTCTTTGATTGAAATGATTAGGATTTTTTTTGTGTGTGTATTTTTCCCAAGTTAGAAGCGGGGAAGCAGTCAGACTCCCGCATGCGCCCAACCGGGATCCACCCGGCATGCCCACCAGGGAGCAATGCTCTGCCCATCTGGGGCGTTGCTCAGTTATAACCTAAACCATTCTAGCACCTGAGGCAGAGGCCATAGAGCCATCCTCAGCACTCAGACCAACTTTGCTCCCATAGAGCCTTGGCTGCAGGTGGTGAAGAGAGAGGCAGAGAGAAAGGAGAGGGGGAAGGGTGGAGAAGCAGATGGGCACTTCTCCTGTGTGCCCTTTCTGGAATCAAATCCGGGGACTTCCACACACTGAGCTAATGCTCTACCACTGAGCCAACCGGCCAGGGCTGAAACGATTAGACTTTATACTAGGTCTTGAAGTGCTATGTTGTGAACATTGTTTTGAGTTTGGAGAAATTATCCCTCATTCAACAAACCAGAATTGTCAGTTACTTTGTGATGGTTCATAACCTACAGAGAACATGTTGACTTGTTTTTTGTTTTCTTACTATAACCTGATGATTACTATGAAGGAGATGAGATACAGTCTCCATATTTTAACTCTCAGAGGTCTATTCTTTAGGGTTCATGCCTTCTTAGAGCAGTGGGGGCTTGTTAATTACCAAGTGGATCCAGAAAGTCGACCGATGGCAATGGGGCCGCCTCCTACTCCGCATTTCAATGTCTTGGCTGATACCCCGTCGGGGCTTGTGCCTCTGCATCTTCGGTCACCTCAGGTAAGTTAATGCTGCCTTTTCTTCAGGTAGCAGACTGCCACGTCTGGCAATCATATTCAGGAATTATTATTGTCATGTAATAGTATTATTTTTTAGCGGATAGGTTTTATTTGTATTTATCTATTGTAAATATTTAAGTCCATAAGATTCTTTAGTGTTTAAGATAATGCTTTTCTGTTAATGTCAAGACTGTGTGCCTTATCCTGTCATATGTTACATGTTTTCTTTTATACTCATGATTCCCTTTATCACTTCTGTCACTGAAGACACTAATTAAACAGATTGTTTAAATGTGTTAAATTGTTTAAAACTTCTTCCCCGTAGCAACATTTGGGAAGTGGATAGCCACAAAACATATTCTTGTATTAAGTCAGTCAGGTGATGGATAGCATTAATTTGAATAACATACCCTCCATTGTGAAATGGAAGATCATATTTAAGAAAGTTTGTTGTTGCCTGACCAGGCAGTGGTGCAGTGGCTGCAGGGGTCCCCAAACTTTTTACACAGGGGGCCAGTTCACTGTCCCTCAGACCGTTGGAGGGCCGGACTATAAAAAAAACTAAAAAAATCCCTATGCACACTGCACATATCTTATTTTAAAGTAAAAAAACAAAACGGGAACAAATACAATATTTAAAATAAAGAACAAGTAAATTTAAATCAACAAACTGACCAGTGTTTCAATGGGAACTATGCTCCTCTCACTGACCACCAATGAAAGAGATGCCCCTTCCAGAAGTGCAGCGGGGACTGGATAAATGGCCTGGGGGGGCCACATGCGGCCTACGGGCTAGAGCATTGGACTGAAACGTGGAAGACCCAGGTTTGAAACCCTGAGGTTGCTGGCTTCAGTGCAGGATTATCCAGCTTGAGTGTGGGGTCGCTGACTTGAGCATGGGATCTTAGCCTTGACCCCATGGTTGTTAGCTTGAGCTGAAAGGTTGCAGGCTTGAAGCCCAAGGTTGCTGGCTTGAGCAAGGGGTCAGGTGGTCTGCTGTAGCCCCCAAGTCAATACATATATGAGAAAGCAATGAACAAACAACAAAGATGCCACAATGAAGAATTGATTCTTCTCATCTCTTTCCTTTCTGTTTCTCTGTTCCTGTCTATTTTCTTTGTGACTTAAAAGAGACAGAAAAATGTTTCTTATATGTTGAAATTTTGTTAGGAGTATATTACTTATTTTTGTGTAGGGTCTCAACTAGGAGTCAGTATTTTATTAGGTGCCAATATTAAATAGTTCTTTAAACCTTCTGTCCCCTGGACTTTGTAAAGGTTCATACAGCCATTTATCATTTGTCTCACTCAGGTCCCTGCTGCTCAGCAGATGTTAAATTTTCCTGAGAAGAACAAGGAAAAACCAATTGATTTGCAGAACTTTGGTCTCCGTACTGACATTTACTCAAAGAAAACCTTAGCAAAGGTAAGAATTTTTCCCTAGACACACACTGCCTACAATTCAGCATGTACTCTTTGTCCTTCTTCCTTCGAAGGTATATCATTTCCCATAAGGAACTTAATTTACTGTCTACAGTAAGTAGGTGAGCTTTCTACTTAATCTGATGGCATTTTATAAAACAACAATGACTTCTATCATTCTTTCTGTATGCTTAAAAGATAGTTATTTAAAAATAACTATGATGAGCCCTGGCCAGATAGCTCAGTGGGTTAGAGCAGTGGTCCCCAATCCCCAGGCCGCGGACCGGTACCGGTCCATGGGCCATTTGGTACTGGTCCACAGAGAAAGAATAAATAACTTACATTATTTCCGTTTTATTTATATTTAAGTCTGAATGATGTTTTATTTTTTAAAAATGACCAGATTCCCTCTGTTACATCCATCTAAGACTCACTCTTGACGCTTGTCTTGGTCACATGACACATTTATTCATCCCACCCTAAAGGCCGGTCCATGAAAATATTTTCTGACATTAAACCGGTCTGTGTCCCAAAAAAGGTTGGGGAACCACTGGGTTAGAGCATCGTCCTGAAGCACAGAGGTTGCTGGTTCGATCCCAGGTGAGGGCACATCAAATTTTCAATAATTTAAAAAAAAATAACTATGATTAATATATTAAAGAAAATAGAGGACAAATGGAGAATTTCAACAGATAATTGGAGTATATCAAAAGAATCAAATGAATATTGTATAATTGAAAAATATACCTGAAATGAACTCGTTGGATGAGTTTGATAGCAGGCAGCATACAGCAGGAACAGGGTTAGTGGGCTCAGGAAGTTAGTAGAGTTACTGAAATTGAAGGGCCAAGAGAAAAAAGAATTTGGATGAGACAGGACAATGACAGCAGAGTGCAAGGGATACATGGAGTGCAGTGAAAAGAACTCATTTATCATTAGAGACTTGTAAGAAGAAAAATGGAGCAAAAGTGTTAAATAACCCACCATTTCTATTCAAAGTTCAGGTTCCATAAGTTTTCTTCCTTTACTCAGGGACTTATTTTGTTAGTTTGCATAAAACAGTCCCCTGAACTTAGAAGGGAATTTTACTGGACTCCATATTTAGCTTTTAGGAATGAGTGGATAACTTCCGGTTTTGTGTTGTAGAGTAAAGGCGCCAGTGCTGGAAGGGAGTGGACCGAGCAGGAGACCCTGCTGCTGCTGGAGGTGAGCACACGGACGCTGGGGCCTCTGTCCACCTGTGAGCGGGGTGCCGGGTAGCTCTGACTAGCATTTCAAATACACCTGTGGAGTCTATTCTGGAATTCTTTGATCCATGTAGTGAATTTGAACAGAATTTTCTTGGATCATTGTTTAAGTATCAAACCTAGAGCTTACGTACTGGTTGTCAGTAGGGGAGATTAAGCCTGGCTATGGGTTATTTTGGCCCAGGCTGGATTTTTTTTTGTTTAAAATTGTTGCCAATATTAAACATTAGAGCTTTGCCAAAGATTTCTAACCATTCCCCCAAAATTGGAAGGTAGGACAATTCTGAGACCTTGTTTCCACACAGCAGTAATTGGCTGGCCTTGAATAGCATATGTTCCTTTGAAGTTGAGCATTTCTTCAGATTCCAGTTTTTCTTGACTCAGCCCACCTTAGTCATTGCAGATTAGTTCCCTAGTGCTTGTCTGCACTGAGTTGTGACCTTCGTACTTCCCAGAAGGACTCCAGAGAAGTAGCTGAAGTTCACCTGCCATTGAAAACACTTTTTGATCATGCAGGATATCTGTTAGCCAGTTTTTTGTTTTTTGTTTTTGTTTTTTTTTTACAGAGGCAGAGATAGACAGGGACAGACAGACAGGAACGGAGAGAGATGATAAGCATCAATCATTAGTTTTTCGTTGCGCGTTGTGACTTCTTAGTTGCTCATTGATTGCTTTCTCATATGTGCCTTGACTGCGGGCCTTCAGCAGACCGAGTAACCCCTTGCTGGAGCCAGTGACCTTGGGTCCAAGCTGGTGAGCTTTTTTTTGCTCAAGCCAGATGAGCCCGCGCTCAAGCTGGCGACCTCGGGGTCTCAAACCTGGGTCCTTCTGCATCCCAGTCCGACGCTTTATCCACTGCGCCACCACCTGGTCAGGCTGTTAGCCAGTTTTTACTGAATTCTTATTTGGACTTCTTCATGTCTTTGGATATTCTTACAAATACATGCTCAAGAAGATCTTAGTGATTATTTCTACTCTGAAGGATAGGAAATAGAGAATGTTGGGTTTCATATTTAGCAACCATTTCTGAAGAGGAGCCTTTGTCTTTATTGTAGAACAACGACTATTTGGGTAAGATGAAGACTAGGCACTGCTTAGTATTTGTGGTAGAATGTGCCTGTGGGAGCTGAATTAGGACCAGATGAGGATGTGTATTGTTAGTGGGCTAGGAATGCTCTTGCCTACAAGGAACAAAAAATTCGACTGGCAGTAGATTGAACTGAAAGGACATTGGTTTTTTGTTTAAATAAATTTGTTATAATTGGCAATTCCTAGATTCTTTCTATTGCTTAGTTACATAATCTGGTTCCTAGCTTTTCTGTTGCTTGTTCCACCTTTAGCTGTCAATGTTCTGCCTTTGTGTGTCTCTCTTCCGGTCACAGGAAAGCCATTTAGTTCCAGGCCTCATATCCAATTCAAAACAGGAAGAAAGTTGGAAAAGGCACCTCTGGGGACCTGCTTTCTTGGGCTTTTGGAAGGAAAAGCTTTCTCAGAAGTGCCTCATCAGTCTTTCCCTTTGTCTCATTGATCACAATGGCTCTGTGAACCACTTAGCACTGTATGTGGTGCTCGGAAAGCAAGTACCTGACTTTCTAGGGTCAGTAGGGGTAACCATGGATGAAGTTGATGATTGCTGCTGGCACCTAATGACAGCATCTGCACTACTTATAACCAACGTCGGAACGGAGTTTACAGGGGAAGAGACTCCCTTTCCCTGCAATATTCCATCTCATTCAGACTTGTGTATTATGCATAAAATACACAATTCAGAAATCAAATGTCAATAACAAGGTTAGACTAGATCACCAGTTCTCAAACTTTTTGTCTTAGGATATACTTATACTTTTAGAAGTTATATTGAGGACGAACTATAAAGAGTTTTCATTTATGTTTGTTATCAGTAGTTATTAAAAAGTAAAATGGAGTTGGCCCTGGCCGGTTGGCTCAGTGGTAGAGCGTTGGCCCGGCGTGCAGGAGTCCCAGGTTCGATTCCCAGCCAGGGCACACAGGAGAAGCGCCCATCTGCTTCTCCACCCCTCCCCCTCTCCTTCCTCTCTGTCTCTCTCTTCCCCTCCCGCAGCCAAGGCTCTATTGGAGCAAAGTTGGCCCGTGGCCTCTGCCTCAGGATGATTGGCTATGATTGCGGCAGAGCGGTGCCCCAGATGGGCAGGGCATCACCCCCTGGTGGGCGTGCCGGGTAGATCCCGGTCCGGCGCTTGCGGGAGTCTGTCTGACTGCCTTCCCGTTTCCAACTTCAGAGAAATACAAAAAAAAAAAAAAAGTAAAATGGAGAAAAATATTTAATTGATCTAAAACATAAGTATGAACCCATTGCAAGTTTACATAATACAAATTTGAATGAAAGTAATTTTTCAGATGACAAGATACTGTATATAATAAAGAACCCTAAAGATTGCACTGAAAAATTACAAGAACTGATAAATGAATTCAGTAAAGTGGATGCAAAATAAATATCCAGAAATCAGTTGCATTTTTACCCACCAATAATGATCTATCAGAAATGGAAACTTAAGAAAATACTTCTGCCCTGGCCGGTTGGCTGAGTAGTACAGCACGCCTGGCGTGTGGATGTCCTGGGTCTGATTCTCAGTTAGGGCACACAGGAGAAGCAACCATCTGCTTCTCAACCCCTCCTTCTTCTTTCTCTCTTTCTCTCTCTCCTCTTTTCACAGCTGTGGCTTGAATGGTTTGAACAAGTTGACCCCGGGTGCTAAGGATGGCTCCCTGGCCTCACTTTAGGTGCTGAAATAGCTCGGTTGCCCATAGGGGGATTGCTGTTGGAACCTGGTCAGGCGCATGCAGAAGTCTGTCTCTCTGTCTCCCTTCTTCTCACTTAAGAAAAAAGAACAACAACATGACACTGGCATAAAAACAGATATAGATCAATGGAATAGAATAGAGAGCACAGAATTAAAACCACACATTTATGACCAATTAATATTTGACAAAGGAGGCAGAACCATACAGTTAGGTAAAGATAGTCTATTCAGTAAATGGTGTTAGGAAAATTGGACAGATAACGTTAAAAAAAATGAAACTAGACCACCTTACACAAGAATAAACTTAAGCCTGACCAGGCGGTGGCGCAGTGGATAGAACATTGGACTGGGATGTGGAGGACCCAGGTTTGAGACCCAAGGTTGCCAGTTGAGTGCAGTCTCATCTGGCTTGAGCAAAAAAATAAAAGGTCACCAACTTGGACCTAAGGTTGCTGGCTTGAGCAAAAAAATAAAAGGTCACCAACTTGGACCTAAGGTTGCTGGCTTGAGCAAGGGGTTACTCGGTCTGCTGAAGGCACATGAGAAAGCAATCAATGAACAACCAAGTTGTCAAAAACGAAAAACTGATGATTGATGCTTCTCATCTCTCTCCGTTCCTATCTGTCTATCCCTATCTATCCATCTCTGTGACTCTCTCTCTCTGTCCCTGTAAAGAAAAAAAAGAGATAAACTTAAAAATGAATTAAAGACTTAAATGTTAGACTTGAAACCATAAAAACCCTAGAAGAAAACACAGGGTGTAAAATCTTGACATTTCTTGTAGCAATATATATATATATATTTTTTTACAGGGACAGAGAGAGAGTCAGAGAAAGGGATAGATAGGGACAGACAGACAGGAACGGAGAGAGATGAGAAGCATCAATCATCAGTTTTTCGTTGCAACACCTTAGTTGTTCATTGATTGCCTTCTCATATGTGCCTTGACCGCAGGCCTTCAGCAGACTGAGTAACCCCTTGCTTCAGCCAGCGACCTTGGGCTCAAGCTGGTGAGCTCTTTTTTTTTCTTTACAGGGACAGAGAGAGAGAGAGAGGGACAGAGAGAGGGACAGATAGGGACAGACAGACAGGAACAGAGAGAGATGAGAAGCATCAATCATCAGTTTTTTGTTGCAACACCTTAGTTGTTCATTGATTGCCTTCTCATATGTGCCTTGACTGCGGGCCTTCAGCAGTCCGAGTAACCCCTTGCTTGAGCCAGCAACCTTGGGTCATCTAAGCTGGTGAGCATTTTTTTTTTTTTTTGCTCAAACCAGATGAGCCCGTGCTCAAGCTGACAACCTCAGGGTCTCGAACCTGGGTCCTTCCACATCCCAGTCCAGCGCTCTATCCACTGCGCCACCGCCTGGTCAGGCACAAGCTGGTGAGCTTTTGCTCAAACCAGATGAACCCGCGCTCAAGTTGGCGACCTCAGGGTTTCTAGCCGGGGTCCTTCCGCATCCCAGTCTGATTCTCTATCCAATGCGCCAAAACCTGATCAGGCTAGCAATATTTTTTCTGAGCTATTTCCTTAGACAAGGGAAACAAGAGAAAAGGTAAATAGATGGGAACTACATGAAACAAATGATTTTGCACAGCAAAGGAAACCATCAACAAAGAACCCAGTGAATGGAAGACCATATTCTCTCCAATGATACATCTGGTAAGAGATTAATATCCAAAATTTATAAAGAACTTATAAAATTCAACAGAAAAAAAAAAAAACCAACTTAAAAATTGGGCAAAGAACCTGTATAAACACTTTTCCAAAGAGGACATAAGGAGATTGGTAGACATATGAAAGGTGCTCAACGTCACTAATCATTAGAGAAATGCAAATTAAAACCGCAGTGAGATACCTCACACTTGTCAGAATGGTTATCATCAGTAAATCAGCAAACAAGTTTTGGCGAGGGTGTGGAGAAAAGGGAACCCCCGTCTGTGCACTATTAATGTAAATGCAGATTGGTGCAGCCACGGTGGAAAGCAGTGTGGAGTTACCTCAAAAAATTAAAAATGGAACTTGTTTATGACCTAGTGATTGCACTTATAGGAATATGGCCAAAGAAACCTGAAAAACTAATTAGAAACAATATATGCACCCCTATGTTCAGTGCAGTTACAATAGCCAAGGTTTGGAAATAGCCCACGTGCTCAAAGAAATCAAAAGGGCAACAATGGTTTAGTATTATTATGGAAATGGATGGTTTTGATCTTAATGCTCCTCAGTCTGGTCCCCACGCATCTTCAGACCATACTTGGAGTCACACTGGTGATGTCTCGTGTTTCTGTATAGCTTTTAATTTTTTATTTTGAGTTTTTCCAGTAGTTACGGTGGAAGTTTTAGCAGTGTATTAACTATTTTCTTTTTTACACCTCTCCCCTACTTCTCCTTCTTTCTTCACAATCTCTCTTTCTCTCTTTCTCTCTCAGGATCAGAATTCAAAAAGATTTCTTTCTTGTGAATTTTTACCACTAATTTAATTTGTTCTCATCTCTCCATTTAGTATCAGTGATATTCAGCGAGCTTCTTTCTGAGCCACTTTTTATTTATTTTAGGACAGTTTTGTCTAGTTATATCTGCCGTGGATGTTAATTTAAAAGAGCTCAGTATTCATGGGGGAATATAATACACTTTTGTATTGCTGTTTTAGAACCTTGGGGTTCTGCAGTGATAGTTTTGTAATACTGTCTGAGACAACAGCCTCATATCAGTTCTTCTTTCTGCATATTGATACTCAAAATATTTTTCTCTTCTACATGTAGGACTAGTGTATAGTAAATACACAGAGTGGGTTAAGAATGGCCGAGCCACTGTTTATCCTGAACATATCAAGAAAAACCACAATATTTTTACACAATAGTGCTTTTCCTCTCCTACAGGTGTAACCTGTACAATGGTTGATTTTTCTTTCAAACATACAGTTGAATGAACAAGTGATGTCCATACTCACACAGAGAGAAACAAAAGGCTTCCCAGCAGCATTGTTTACCACTAACACTTCCTATTTCTATAGTTTATTTGTCGGTAATTAGTAGTTTAAGAACATGAAGTCAGATAAAAAATTTTAATGGCTTTATAAGCAGAAACAGTCCATTTCTTTGTAATCTGGAAGACTTGTTATGGTTTGTTGTTTCCAAAAATATCACCATTTTACTAGTCACATAGCACACAGGCAGCATCCCAAGTATTGGGGTTATTCTTGAGACCAGCCACTTTGATTTTAAAGTGATCTTATTGGATGTGGTCTCTTATGAGGTGAAAAGCAGGCAGGGAGGCAGAGAGACAGACTCCTGCATGTGCCCGACTGGGATCCACCTGGCAAACCCACTGGAGGGCAATGCTCTGCCCATCTGGGGCATTGCTCCATTGCAACCCAAGTCATTCTAGCGAGGCGGAAGCCATGGAGCCGTCCTCAGTGCCCGGGGCCAACTTTGCTCCAGTGGAGCCTTGGTTGCAGGAGGGGAAGAGAGAGATAAAGAGAAAGGAGAGGGGGAAGGGTGGAGAAGCAGATGGGCAGAGCCCTGGGTGCCCTGGCCAGCAATTGAACCCAGGACTTCCACACACCGGGCCGACGCTTGCCAGCCAGCCAGGGCCTTCACTGTTTTATTACAAATATTGGAGCATGATTTCATTTTTGCAAATAACCAAAGTGGATATACACATTTGACAAATAAATACATTTTGAAGAAGATCTTTAATTTGTAGACATGAAAGATAAGATAAAGCTCTACGCTAGCTTTTTTTTTTTTTAACGAAAAAGGAAGTTCTTTCTTGCTTTATTTTTTACAAAGGCAGAGAGTGAGTCAGAGAGAGGGATAGACAGGGACAGACAGACAGGAACGGAGAGAGATGAGAAGCATCAATCATTAGTTTTTCATTGCGCGTTGCAACATCTTAGTTGTTCATTGATTGCTTTCTCATATGTGCCTTGACCGCAGGCCTTCAGCAGACCGAGTTATCCCTTGCTTGAGCCAGCGACCTTGTTTCCAAACTGGTGAATTTTTGCTCAAACCAGATGGTCCCGCGCTCAAGCTGGCGACCTCGGGGTCGCGAACCTGGGTCCTCTGCATCCCAGTTCGACGCTCTATCCACTGCGCCACCGCCTGGTCAGGCTACACTAGCTTTTTAAGGAAAATATTTTATAAGATCCATATGATGGAGGCTGTTTTATAAGATTTTATTTGTTAAGTTTGTGAGGGATTTTAGGTGTTTTACCTGAAAATGTGTCATCAGTTAAGAAGCCACTAAAGGCTAAGTCAGCAGCAGTTTGGAATTGCACTGATAGAATGCCACAATGAAAGAAGAAATGGCAGCATTCTGTTCCATGGTGACTAAAGGGATTTTTTTTTTTTTTTTTTTTTTTTTCCATTTTTCTGAAGCTGGAAACAGGGAGAGACAGTCAGACAGACTCCCGCATGCGCCCCAACGGGATCCACCCGGCACGCCCACCAGGGGCGGTGCTCTGCCCCCCAGGGGGCGATGCTCTGCCCATCCTGGGCGTCGCCATATTGCGACCAGAGCCACTCTAGCGCCTGAGGCAGAGGCCACAGAGCCATGCCCAGCGCCTGGGCCATCTTTGCTCCAATGGAGCCTTGGCTGCGGGAGGGGAAGAGAGAGACAGTGAGGAAAGCGCGGCGGAGGGGTGGAGAAGCAAATGGACGCTTCTCCTATGTGCCCTGGCCGGGAATCGAACCCGGGTCCTCCACACGCTAGGCCGACGCTCTAACGCTGAGCCAACCGGCCAGGGCCTAAGGGGATTTTTATAAAGAAGCTTTCATAATTCTCTTAAGTCCACACCTTGTGACAGTGTTCTTCCTGTCATGTGTTCCGAGCCTTGAAATGGACAAAACTTGGATCTCTGTGAGCTCCTTGGTTCTCCCTTGTTAACGTCAGTATTCTTCGTGCCTGCTTTGCTTTCTTGTGCTACGTGTTTATTTTCCCTTAGATAATTAATGGACATGAAATCCTGTACGTGTAAATAAAATCCACAAGAGTTAGTAATGTTTATTTATCACTAAGAGAATGTCTTACATATTTCCTACTGGGTGGATTATAGAAACAATAGTATTAGGAAATATTTAGTAAGCATTTCGAAGATTTTATTCATAGTATGTACATGCACTTCATATATCTTCCTTCATATGTAACCCAAGAAATATTTTTTCTTTATATGAGTATATTTTCCAGTGAAACTCTTGCCTTGAAGAAAAAATTCTGTTCTGTTTTACAGTTTTGTTTTGTTTTACAGAGACAGAGAGTCAGAGAGAGGGATAGACAGGGACAGACAGACAGGAACGGAGAGAGATGAGAAGCATCAATCATCAGTTTTTCATTGTGACACCTTAGTTGCTCATTGATTGCTTTCTCATATGTGCCTTGACCGTGGGCCTTCAGCAGACCAAGTAACCCCTTGCTCAAGCCAGCGACCTTGGGTCCAAGCTTTGCTCAAACCAGATGAGCCCGTGCTCAAGCTGGCGACCTTGGGGTCTCGAACCTGGGTCCTCTGGATCCCAGTCCAACGCTCTATCCACTGTGCCACCATCTGGTCAGGCTTCTTTTGTTTTTGTTTTTGTTTTTTTTGTATTTTTCTGAAGCTGGAAATGGGGAGAGACAGTCAGACAGACTCCTGCATGCGCCCGACCGGGATCCACCCGGCACGCCCACCAGGGGGCGATGCTCTGCCCCTCCGGGGCATCGCTCTACCACGACCAGAGCCACTCTAGCGCTTGGGGCAGAGGCCAAGGAGCCATCCCTAGCGCCCGGGCCATCTTTGCTCCAGTGGAGCCTCGGCTGCGGGAGGGGAAGAGAGAGACAGAGAGGAAGGAGAGGGGGAGGGGTGGAGAAGCAGATGGGCGCTTCTCCTGTGTGCCCTGGCTGGAAATCGAACCCGGAACTTCCGCACGCCAGGCCGACGCTCTACCACTGAGCCAACCAACCAGGGCCTTGTTTTGTTTTTAATGGAAGTACTTGGAACCATTAGTTTCTTTCCTGGTTAGTCCAGTTTCATGTGGTCAAGGTCAGCAAATGGGCACTGTGTTTCAGGTACTGTGGAAGACACTGTTGATTGAGAGGGGTTAGGCCATATGCTCAGCAGTTGGGGAATTTAGAGTTCAGCGGGCAACAAACAGAGGAAGTCAGCCTCACAGTGGGAACACACCTGGAACACAGGGCATGTACAGGGGTGTTGCGGGGCCACTAAGCTCATGGACGAGATACAGTGGACAGCTTCCTGGGAGTGGTCAGCCGTGTTATTATAGACCAGTCTGTACATAGCAGTGCTTAGGAACAGTGTTGTGGGATCTGGGTATTCCTGGAACATTAAAGAGTAGAGGTGGGCCTGACCTGTGGTGGCGCAGTGGATAAAGCGTGGACTTGGAAATGCTGAGGTCACCAGTTCAAAACCCTGGGTTTGCCTGGTCAAGGCACATATGGGAGTTGATGCTTCCAGCTCTTCCCCTCCTTCTGTCTCCTCCCTCTCTCTCTCTCTCTCTCTCTCTCTCTCTCTCTCTCTCTCTCCCCCTCTCCTCTCTAAAATGAATAAATAAAAACTAAAAAAAAGAACCGAAATGACCCTAGTCTTCCTTTTAAATCAGGAGACTTTAAAAAAAAAAAAAAAGGAGTAGAGGTGGAAGAAGTAGGCAGAGCCCTGATCATGTTTGGCCTTAACTTCAGATAATAATGAGCAATGAAATAGTTTTAGGCAGGAGAGAGAGTGTCTTGTGTGAAATATTCTTCACTCTGGCAACAGGAAGAGAGATACATTTAAGGATAGAGAGACAGGCAATTCTAATGATCCTGGTGCATAATGGGGAAGACCCGAGTTATGGCAGAGTAATGAGGGTGTTTTGTGGTATTATAAAATGCGTGGTTATAACTTTTCTCTCCATCCCCTCCTTCAGTGCCGGGTTCAGTGTCACTGTTGCTCAGCCTTTAGCTTTTCTGGATGCCGGCTCTTGCTTGAATTTTGCAGGTCAAATTGTTCCATAGCTCTATTCTGAGAAAAAATTTTCTGAACTTATTTTTCTCTGGTTGAAGGAAAATGGTTCAAGGAAAAAAGTTTAACAAGTTTGTTTGAAAAGATTATGATGGAGCATGTCCAAAAAAATCTCAGCTTATAAAACTCGAGGTGGCCTCATGACCAGGCGGTTGCGCAGTGCATAGAGCGTTGGGCTAGGATGCAGAGGACTCAGGTTCGAGACCCTGAGGTCATCAGCTTGAGCACGGGCTCATCTGGTTTGAGCAAAAAGCTCACCAGCTTGGATCCACAGTCTCTGGCTTGAGCAAGGGGTCACTCAGTCTGCTGAAGGCCTCTGGTTAAGGCACATATGAGAAAGCAATCAATGAACAACTAAAGTGCCACAACGAAAAACTGATGATTGATGCTTTTAATCTCTCCGTTCCTGTCTGTCTGTTGTATCTATCCCTCTCTCTGACTCTCTGTCTCCTGAAGAAAAAAAAAACAAAAAACAAAAAAACTTAAGGTGATCCCAGTTACATTTTTTGGTGCCAAGGATTCTAGTAAGATAAATTGATTTTATTTTAAATTTTAATCTGGATCTTTTCTCTAAGTACTTCCTTCTGGACCTACCCAAGGCTGATGCCTATGCGGAGGAAACTCAGAATTAGCCTTGGTTTTCACGGAATTTAATGAGAGGGACCATTCACTGGCTTGTTTCAGGAGTCCATCTGATGTAGAATTTGGAGACTGGGATTCAGAATTCACTGAGGCCAGCAAACATGGAGAGACCCATCACCATAGTGCTGTCCCCTCACAGGGCCAGCCGCAGTGTGGGCGGTAGAGCAGGGCTGTTCAGCCACACTGCTATTGACATTTGGGCCCGGTGGTTTTTCTCTTGTCAGCTCTATGTACATTGTAGAATGTAAACAGCAACCATGGCCTCTACCCATTAGCAGCCAGTTGAACCTCCCCAGTGGTGTCAACTAAAAAAGTCTCTGGGCAGTGCCCAATATTCCCAAGGAAGTAGAATTGCCTGTTTGAAAATCATGGCTCTAGAGAGAACCATGTGAGTAGCTACTTTGGGAAGCTACAGAATGGTTTGTTTTTTTTTAACCCAGCTAATTTCTTGACTCTCTTAGCTTTGCATATATTTCTGTTTTTTGTTTTTCTTTTTAGGTGAGAAGAGGGGAGGTAGTGAGGCAAACTCCTGCATGTGCGCCGACCGGGGTCCACCCGGCAAACCTTGTCTGGGGCCATTTCTCGAGTACTGAGTTATTTTTAGCACCTGTGGTTGATGCGCTCCAATGGAGCTATCCATAGCTTCCAGGGCCATGCTTGAACCAGTCAAACTACTGGCTGCAGGGGAGAGAGAAGCAGACGGTTGCTTCTCCTGTGTGCTCTGACCAGGAATTAATTGAGCCCAGGATGTCCATATGCTGGGTTGACGCTCTGTCTACTGAGCCACTGGTCAGGGCCTCGTTTTCTTTATACTATTCTGTCCCTCTCCCTCTTGGTGGAGATTGCTTAAATTTTTCAGCATTTTCTGTGAAAAATTATAAAACCAGAAATTTGTGTACTTCATAAATTTTAGTATCAGCTTCTGAATTTTTAACAAAAATGTCCTGGATTTGAATGGGATTTTGTTGAATCTAGTTCAGTTCAGAGAGAATTGATATCCTGACAGTAATGAGACTTCCTATTAGTGAACACAGTATATTCCTTTATTTAGGTCTTTGATTCTTTTTTTTTTTAATATATTTTAATTATTGATTTTACATGGGACAGGAAGCAAGAACTATCAGCTCATAGTTGCTTCACTTCAATTTTCATTGATTGCTTGTCATAAGTGCCTTGACCCAGCAAGCCAGGGTTTTTAACCGGTGACCTCAGTGTTCCAGGTTGATGCTTTATCCACTGCACCTCCACCGGCCAGGCTTCATCTTTGATTTCTCTCAGCATGTTTTATTTTCTTCTGCATGTTGACATTATACATTCTTGAATATATTTCTAAGTATTTCATTTTTGTGCTATTTTAAATACTTTCATTTCCCCCAATTAAAAATTCTTTTATTGCTGGTGTATATAGAAATATAATTGAATTTTTCTCTTTCCTTCTATCCTGTGACCTTGCAAAACTTTAGTACCCTTTTGGTACCTTAGAATTTTCTATATAAACAGCTATAAAACCAGGCCACTGTTCCATTTTTATTCCTGAACAGAGGAATTTTCTCAGGTCTGGTTGGAAGTACCATTGGAATTAGTTGAAGCTCATGTCCAAGTACAAGCAGCAGTCTCAAGCCTCTGGGAAAGTGTATTAATAAAAGACAGTTGTATCAGCCCTGGCCGGTTAGCTCAGTGGTAGAGTATTGGCCTAGCGTGCGGGAGTCCCAGGTTCGATTCCCGGCCAGGGTACACAGGAGAAGCGCCCATCTGCTTCTCCACTCCTTCCCCTCGCCTTCCTCTCTGTCTCTCTATTCCCTTCCTGCAGCCAAGGCTCCATTGGAGCAAAGTTGGCCCGGGTGCTGAGGATGGCTCTGTGGCCTCTGCCTCAGGCGTAACAATGGCTCTGATTGCGGCAAAGCAACACCCCAGATGGGCAGAGCATCGCCCCCTGGTGGGCATGCCGGGGGGGATCCCGGTCTGGCACATGTGGGAGTCTGTCTGACTGCCTCCCCATTTCCAGAAAAATACAAAAAAAAAAAAAAAAAAAAGTTGTTCTTCCTTTATAACGTGCATGCCCTTTAGTGTAGAGTATAACCGTTTTCACTATTTTTTTAAAAAGCTATCTAAAAAATAGTCACAGGCTTCTGATGTCATTACATAGTACTTGTTATCTGATAGTAAAGCTCTTGTCTTTTTCTATTGTAGGCGCTGGAGATGTATAAGGACGATTGGAACAAAGTGTCAGAACACGTTGGAAGTCGTACTCAGGATGAATGCATCCTCCACTTTTTGAGGCTTCCCATTGAGGACCCATACCTTGAGAATTCAGATGCTTCCCTTGGACCACTGGCCTACCAGCCTGTCCCCTTTAGCCAGTCAGGAAACCCAGTCATGAGCACTGTTGCCTTTTTGGCATCTGTGGTGGACCCTCGTGTGGCATCTGCTGCAGCAAAAGCAGCTTTAGGTATGTGGATTTCATTAAGCCAAGTTACCAGCATGACAGTTTCAGCTAAAGGTTTAATACTTTGCTTCACATGAATGTTATCTCACATTTAGAAGTTATATTATCTTCATTTCAGTTACTTAAATAACAAAAATCAGGTATTATCCCTTAGATACTGTTACATATAAAAGTATGATGATGATTTAAACTAAAACACTTAAAATGTAATAGTTTTAAAATTAAGAACATTTATTAAGAATTGGGGGACAGCCTGACCAGGTGGTGGCACAGTGGATAGAGCGTCGGACTGGGATGCGGAAGGACCCAGGTTCGAGACCCCGAGGTTGCCAGCTTGAGCGCGGGCTCATCTGGCTTGAGCAAAGAGCTCACCAGCTTGGACCCAAGGTCGCTGGCTCCAGCAGGGGGTTGCTCGGTCTGCTGAAGGCCCACAGTCAAGGCACATGTGAGAAAGCAATCAATGAACAACTAAGAAGTCGCAACACGCAACGGGAAGCTGATGATTGATGCTTCTCATCTCTCTCTCTGTTCCTGTCTGTCTGTCCCTGTCTATCTCTGCCTCTGTAAAAAAAAAAAAAAAAAGAATTGGGGGACAAAAGTTTGTGTTATATTTTGTGATTCATTTGAAATTTTATATAACTTGCCTGACCTGTGGTGGCGCAGTGGATAAAGCATCGACCTGGAAATGCTGAGGTTGCCGGTTCGAAACCCTGGGCTTGCCTGGTCAAGGCACATATGGGAGTTGATGCTTCCAGCTCCTCCCCCCTTCTCTCTCTCTGTCTCTCTCTCCTCTCTCTTCCTCTCTGTCTCTCTCCTCTCTAAAAATGAATAAATAAAAAAATAATGTAATTTTATATAACTGGCAAAAGGAGTCATTTAACATTCTTGAAGCATATTATTATAAGTAGACTTTATCACATCACAGAATTATTTCTTGGCTTTCTGGGTATTTATCCTTGCTTTCTTTTCTGTTATCAGTGTAGCAAATATTTGTGTAAAACCAGGCCACTGTTCCATTTGTATTCCTGAACAGAGGAGTTTTCTCGGGTCCGGGAGGAGGTACCACTGGAACTGGTTGAAGCTCATGTTAAGAAAGTACAAGAAGCGGCTCGAGCCTCTGGGAAAGTGGATCCCACCTATGGCCTGGAGAGCAGTTGCATCGCAGGCACGGGGCCCGATGAGCCGGAGAAGCTTGGTGAGTCAGCTCGCCTCGGGACAGGGCTTGCTGATGGTGTATTCTCCCACGAGCTCGCCAGAATTGTTGGGTTTGCTTATGAGTACTATGATCGGTATAAACCTCTTAAATATGTATGTGGTTTTCTCCTGTCACTTCCCTTTCTGGTAGCTAGAACTAAAAAAATTCTCTTAGACTGTTAGTAATATAACAGCTGTGAAGTACCTGATGGCTGCTGTAGATCTGGGTTTTAAGCATATAGACACGAGAATACCAACAGTACTTGAGTCATTTTAATTCATATGTTGCCGTATAGATTTAAGGTCACTGTGTTTTTGGCTATTTTTAAATTGAGGTAAAATTCATATAACATAAAAATTTCTATATATTTTAATTACTTAAAAGCGTATGGTCCAGTGGCTTCACAAGGTGTTGGGCAGCCATCATTACTATCGAATTTTAGAACATTTTCATCATCCCAAAAGAAAATTCCATAAATTAAGCAGTCAGTCTTCATTCCTTCTTCTCTTCAGCCCTGCTAACCACTGGATTTGCTTATTCTGGACATTTTCTACAAATGAAGTCATACCACACATGGCATTTTGCATGTGACTTCCTTCACTTAGCAGGTTTTCAAAGTTTATTCATGTTGTATGAATCAATACCTCATTTCTTTTTATGCTTGAATAATAATCTTTAGGTGGAATAGCACATTTTACTTACCCAGTTTATCAGTTCATGGCTATTTGTATTGTTTCCACTTTT
This sequence comes from Saccopteryx bilineata, assembly GCF_036850765.1. NCBI lineage: Eukaryota > Metazoa > Chordata > Mammalia > Chiroptera > Emballonuridae > Saccopteryx > Saccopteryx bilineata. Next base: position 7,650,609 of record NC_089499.1, read on the forward strand.
TATTTTTATTTTTTTTATAAATAAATTTTTATTTTAATGGGGTGACATCAATAAATCAGGGTACATATATTCAAAGAAAACATGTCCAGGTTATCTTGTCATTCAGTTCTGTTGCATACCCATCACCCAAAGAGAGATTGTCCTCCGTCACCTTCTATCTAGTTTTCTTTGTACCCCTCCCCTTCTCTCTCCATCCCTCCCCCCACCCCACTGTAACCACCACACTCTTGTCCATGTCTCTTAGTCTCGTTTTTATGTCCTACCAATTTATGGAATCCTGCAGTTCTTGTTTTATTCTGATTTACTTATTTTACTCCGTATAAATGTTATCAAGATCCCACCATTTTGTTGTAAGTGATCCGATGTCATCATTTCTTATGGCTGAATAGTATATACCATGGTGTATATGTGCCACATCTTCTTTATCTAGTCTTCTAATTTTTTTTTTTACAGTGATTAAAGCCTTTAAGCAAACTCTTGGCCAATACAGCTAGAATCCATAAAAGAGTAGTGTCCTTAACATGTCACCAAGTCCAAGTTGGCCCCAACACCATGCCAAATCCCTGAAAAATGCAACCCAACCCCAGTTCAGTCTGTTAGGAGCTGTCACAAGGAGCAGGAGTCCAGGAAAAGTCCACATCCAGGAAAAGTCCGCATGGCACTGGAATTGTTGTCACAATTCTATACTTTGCAGCTCACGTCCAAGTCCCATTGACCACTGCTTCTAGCTGGTAATGATTCAGATAGACTGGAAACACTTTTTATTTTGAATAATGCTGCCATGAACATTTTGTGTGTAGGTTATTTTGTGAATGTGGTGTTCCGCTTCTTGGGTACCTAGGTGTGGAGTTGGTGGATCTTAGATAATCCCATGTTTAACTTTTTGAGGAACTACCCAGCTGTTTTCCATAGCGGTTGTACCATTTTATGTTCCTACCAGCAATATATGAAGGTTCCAAGTTTTCCACATCCTTGCCAACACTTGTTTTCCTCTTCCCTTTTCTTTAATAACAACCTAGTGGGTACAAAGTGCTCTATCGTTGTGATTTTCATTTGCATTCAGTTGGGGAATATTGCCATCTCAACAATATTAAGTCTTTTGATCATGAACATATGATACATATTTTTCCGTTATTTAGGTTGTCTCTATTTCTTTTAAGCAATATTTTGAAGTTTTTAGTCTTGTGTATCTTGGCACACATCTTGCACTTTCTGGTTAAATTTATTCCTATGTGTTTTACTCTTTGGATGCTTTTGTAAATGAAATTGTTTTCCTGATCCTTGGGGGAAAGCCTTTAGTGTTTCATTATTAAGTATGATGTCAGCTGTTAGCTATTCCTAGTTTCCTTTTATCAGGTTGAGGAAGTTCCCTTCTATTTCTAGTTTGTGAGTGCTTTTATCAAATAGTGTTAGGTTTCATCACCTACTCTTTATGCTTCAACTGAGATGATTGTTTGATATTTTTACTTTATTCTATAAATGTATTATATTAATTGATTCTTGCCTGTTGAACTATCTTTGTGTTTCTGACAGAAATCCCATTTGATCAATGTGAATTGTCCATTTCATATTCTATTAGGTTAGTTTTACTAGGGTTTTTAAATTTTTCTTTGCATGAGAGAGAGGGGGCAGACAGGGACAGATGGACAAAACGGAAGAGCGATGAGAAGCATCAGTTCTTTGTTGTGGCACCTTAGTTGTTTATTGATTGCTTTCTAATATGTGCCTTGACCTGGGGGGCTACAGCAGATCGAGTGACCCCTTGCTCAAGCGAGCGATCTTTGGTTCAAGCCAGTGACCTTAGGCTTCAAGCCAGCAACAATGGGGTCTCTGGGGTTATGTCTATGATCCCATGCCCAAGCCGGTGACCCTGCGCTCAAGCTGGCGACTTCAGAGTTTCAAACCTGGGTCCTCAGCATCCCAGGTCAGTGCTCTATCCACTGTGCCACCACCTGGTCAGGCTATTGATGTTTTTTGATTACTAATTCCATCTGTTTACTTGTTATAATTTTAAATTTTCTGTTACTTTTTGAATCTGTTTTGATAGTTTGTGACTTTCTTAGAAATTTGTCCATTTTATGTATATTATCTAATTTGTTGGACACACACACAAATCATAATAACCCTAAATATAAATAACTCTAATGTCCATCAGCTGATGAATGGATAAGCAAAATGTTGTATACAATAGCAAGATAGGATATTATTCACACATAAAATTGAATGAAGTGTTGACATATGCTGTATGATGGGTGGACCTTAAAACATGGTAAGTGGCTGACCTGTGGTGGCGCAGTGGATAAAGCGTCGACCTGGAAATGCAGAGGTCGCCGGTTCGAAACCCTGGGCTTACCTGGTCAAGGCTCATATGGGAGTTGATGCTTCCAGCTCCTCCCCCTTCTCTCTCTCTCTGTCTCTCTCTCCTCTCTCTCCCTCTCTGTCTCTCTCCTCTCTAAAAATGAATAAATAAAATAAAATAAAATTTAAAAAAAAAACAAAAAAACATGGTAAGTGGCCTGACCAGGCAGTTGCGCAGTGGATAGAGCATCAGACTGGGATGTGGAGGACCCAGGTTTGAGACCCCAAGGTTGCCAGTTTGAGCGCAGACTCATCTGGCTTGAGCAAAAAGCTCGCCAGCTTGGACCCAAGGTCGCTGGCTCAAGCAAGGGGTTACTCAGTTTGCTGTAACCCCACAGTCAAGGCACATATGAGAAAGCAATCAATGAACAACTAAGGTGTCGCAATGAAAAACTGATGATTGATGCTTCTCATCTCTCTCCATTCCTGTCTGTCTGTCCCTATCTGTCCCTCTCTCTGACTCACTCTCTGTCCCTGTAAAAAAAACAAAAACCAAAAAAAAAACCATGGTGAGTGAAGAGACAGCATACAATAATTGTAATTCCAGTTACATGAACTGCCCTGAAAG